>NC_087309.1:7693026-8024526 GCF_015220805.1 Pogoniulus pusillus | reverse complement strand
GCCACCTGAGAGAAGAGAGCAACCTCCTCCTGGCCACAACCACCCCTCAGGTAGATGTAGACAGCAATAAGGTCACCCCTGAGCCTCCTCTTCTCCAGGCTAAACAATCCCAGCTCTCTCAGCCTCTCCTCGTAGGGCTGTGCTCAAGGCCTCTCCCCAGCCTCGTCGCCCTTCTCTGGACACGCTCAAGCATCTCAATGTCCGTTTTAAACTGGGGGGCCCAGAACTGAACACAGTAGTCAAGGTGTGGTCTAACCAGTGCAGAGTACAGGGGCAGAATGACCTCCCTGCTCCTGCTGACCACACCATTCCTGATGCAGGCCAGGATGCCACTGGCTCTCTTGGCCACCTGGGCACACTGCTGGCTCATGTTCAGGCGGGTGTCAATCAGCACCCCCAGATCCCTCTCTGTCTGGCTGCTCTCCAGCCACTCCGACCCCAGCCTGTATCTCTGCATGGGGTTGTTGTGGCCAAAGTGCAGCACCCTGCACTTGGAGCTATTGAATGCCATCCCCTTGGACTCTGCCCATCTGTCCAGGTGGTCAAGGTCCCGCTGCAGAGCCCTTCTGCCCTCCAACCCAGTCACATCTGCCCCCAGCTTAGTGTCATCTGCAAACTTGCTGATGACTGACTCCATGCCCTCATCCAGATCATCTATGAAGATGTTAAAGAGGATGGGGACCAGCACTGATCCCTGAGGGACACCACTAGTGACAGCTGCCAGCTGGATGTGGCACCATTCACCACCACTCTCTGGGCTCGGCCCTCCAGCCAGTTCCTAACCCAGCACAGAGTGTTGCCATCCAAGCCATGGGCTGACAGCTTAGCCAGCAGTTTGCTGTGGGGGACAGTGTCAAAGGCCTTGCTGAAGTCCAGACAGACCACATCCACAGGCTTCCCCACATCCACCAAGCGGCTCACCTGATCATAGAAGGAGATCAGGTTAGAAAGGCAGGATCTGCCCTTCCTAAACCCATGCTGGCTGGACCTGAGCTCTTTGCCATCCCTCAGGTGCGCTCTTATCACCCCCAAGATAACCTGCTCCATCAGTTTCCCTGGCACTGAGGTCAGGCTGACAGGTCTGTAGTTCCCAGGTTCCTCCATCCGACCCTTCTTGTGGATGGGGACCACGTTGGCCATTTTCCAGTCTCCTGGGACCTCTCCGGTGAGCCAGGACTGCTGGAAAATGATGGAGAGTGGCTTGGCCAGCTCAGCTGCCAGCTCTCTCAGCACCCTGGGATGGGATCAGAACATTGGTTAGACAGATCACGTAGATACATTTAAGCCATGGGGATTTATTGGGTGATAGCAATAATACTATCATAGAAGAGAGTAAAACTGCAGGCTAAGGTGATGTCTGGGAAGCTGTACCCAAGGAAGTGGATTCCATCAAGTGGAGATTTTGACCATCCCATGTGTGACTCAGAAACAGGGGAGGCTGCAAAAGCCTCTCTACTGCCTCATGCACAATATTCTGTCACATACATTTCTCCTCCCATTGTGTTAACAAGGACAAAACTGGTGCAGAGAGTCACCAAGGCAAACGTATATGGACACAGCGAAACTTACCTGACCATGGCTTTGTCCTTCAGCTTCTATGTTGTACTCTCGATGAACCAAACACCATTGACTTTAACCTTGATCATCCTACTCGACACACGCATCTCCTGGCACAAAGGAGGGATACATTTTTCATATCAAAGTGAGGAAAAAGACATGTCCAGTGTGGAATAACCTGAAAGTTTTTGGTGCTCTTTCCCTTAGTACTGCACTGATGCATTCTTATGACAAGAAGTTGAGTAACTGCAGATTGCAAGCTCTAAGCATGATGTTAGGTTTATCTTTGTTCTGGTACTCCTGGTCTTCCGTAGCACTTCCAAAATCTATCACTCTTCTTCCCAAATCACTCTCAGACTTCACTGGTTTCACATCTCCTTTTTCCTCAGCAGTACTCGTTATTACCACTACACTATTCCTAACGGTCTTTTGGGAACATGAGTGCACTGATAGGCCTTAACTAGCCTGATCAAGGATTTATCCACTTCCTAATAAATATGTTCCTTCTTTCCACTCCATCTTTTCAGCCTCTATAAAAATGTCTCTATCATCAGAGTCCTTCTTTTTCCATTCATGTCAGTATCCTCAGATTCATCGTTTACTTCTTCATAACCCTTGAGCAGATGGAAGTTGACTAGGGAGAAATTGAATGAAATTCAACAAGGGCAAGTGTAGAGTCTTGCACCTGGGAAAGAATAACTCCAAGGATCAGGATAGGTAGGGGACTGACCTGCTGGAAGGCAGTGAAGGGGAAAAGGATCTGGGGGTCCTAGTGTATGGGAGGTTGACCATGAGCCAATAGTGTGCTCTTATGGCCAAGAAGGCCAATGTCATTCTGGAGTGTATCTGAAGGGTTGTGGTTAGTAAGATGAGAGAGGATCTTCTCCCCCTCTACTCTGCCCTGCTGAGGCCACACCTGGAGTTCTGTGTCCTGTTTTGGGCCCTTCAGTTCAAGAAAGACATGGAATTGCTTGAGCCATGGAATTGCTTGAGCCACAAAGATGATGAAGGGAGTGGAACATAGAATCATAGAATCAATCATGTTGGAAGATAGCTCTGAGATCATCCAGCCCAACCCATCATGTCTCCCTATCCAAACAACTAGACCATGGCACCATCTCTCTTATGAGGACAGCCTGAAGGAATTGAGGCTCTAATGCTTGGAGAAAAGGAGACTGAGAGGTGACCTCATTCATGTTTATAAACATGTAAAGGCTGAGTGCCAGAAGGGTGGAGCCAGGCTCTGCTCAGTGATGCTCAGTGGCAGAACGAGGGGTAATGTGTGGAAGTTGAGGCATAGGAAGTTTCATGTAAACAAGAAGAGGAATTCTTTCACTGTGAGAGTGACAGAACACTGGACAGGCTGCCCAGGGGCGCTGTGGAGTCTTCCTCTCTGGAGATATTAAGCCCCACATGGATGCATTCCTGTGTGATTTGGTATAGGTGGTCCTGCTCTGGCAGGGCGGATTGAATTGGATGAACTTTTGAGGTCCCTTCCAACCTCAGGCATTCTGTAATTCTAAGTAAAAAGCCTTGTTTTCCCTACAAATGCATGCAGCTTAGATTGTCACTCTTCTGTGGACCTTGGAAGCACTGCTTGGCAGACACTTTGTGTTGCCTAGTCCCACACTAACAGCTGTGCTGCCACTTGCTTCTCTTTTTCTGTGCCTTAGCAGATCTCAGAAAACCTGCAGACAGAAGCAGCTTAGATCTCCTTACTTATTTTTTTTCACACATACACCAGGTTGATAACAGAGTGGGCCTGCTTCCTTTCATGTGTCTCTGACTTTAAAATACAGCAGTGATTTGTAACAGTGTTCATCAGTAAAGATGCCTGCACAGCTAGAAATAGATGAGAAACAGGTGTGAAAGGGCAGCAGTCACAGCACGTTTATTTGGCTGTCCAGGGATGTGGTGGAGTTGCCGTCCCTGGAGGTGTTCAAGAAAAGCCTGGATGAGGCACTTAGTGCCATGGTCTATAGCGAATTGGATAGGGCTGGGTGCTAGGTTGGTCTGGATGGTGTTGGAGGTCTCTTCCAACATGGCTGATTCTATAATTCTATGATTTAAAGCACAGGGATCTTGCCTCCCTATAGAAATGCCTAGACTATATACAGTGTCCCCTACCCTGCCTTCCAGCAGAACAGTGCAGAATGCAAATTTCTGATCAAAACCAACCAAACAACAAAAAAAATTGTGAAGTATCTTTTCAACAAACATTTTCATTTTTAAAACTTTCCAGGTTTAGAGCTTCCACACCAATTCTTACCCAAAAGAGTGGAGGGTTACAGGAGGAGGAGGTGCTGTTACCAAAATGCTCTCTGGCCTTAGCAAAAGAGAGGAAAATCCTTACACTCTCACCTTCACTACCCTGCTCTTCACTTGGTTCTTCCTTTAACTCAATAAATGTGAGATCATTCTCATGCTGCTTGATAAAATCTACAGGTGAAGAACCTAAGTAATATATTGCAAGCCACTCTTGGGCAGCATAGGTGTGGCTGTCTGAGAACAACTTACAATATTCTAGTTCCTGGGAACTCCTCTATAGTTCACAGGAAAAGTGTCTTTATATCTATCTGGATGGTGCTGGTTTTAGAGGTACACCTTAGTTTCAGATATTTCTTCGTGGAGTGGGAACTTGGATTCAGTGATCCTTGTGTGTCCCTGCCAATGTGAGATCTCCTCTGATTCTATGATATATAGCACCCTAGGAGTTAAACACTGCGTTACAGAAAACACATAGGCTAAAAAGCTTTCTACAGCCTCTTATCAGTGCTGGCACATGTGGATTGGGAAAAGAAAAGGAGGAAATTAATGATTACACAATCAATCAAAAGGTGCCAGACAAGCTTTCAGGGCAAACACACAAAGCAGTGGAGAGAGAGAAAGAGAAAGAGAGAGCATGGTTTGTGCAGTGTTTCACTCCACACAGCCCACAACTCCCAAAGCTTCCAAGGGGAAAAGCTGCATGGCAAAGAACACAGGGTTTGAGCCTCTTTCAGCTCAGAGTTCCGTGAAACTCTCCCTAGCAGACAGAGGAAAAGCATAGCAAGGCAAAAGCCCGGGAGGAGAATGAAAAGTCAACATGTGGGTTAATTGCATGGAGGGGGTGGGGGAGCGGAACGGATAGTTTATGGAGACCCAGTATACTAAAGCCTGCACTTAACTGCTCAATAAACACAGCAGCGCAGTGCTTTGGCATGCTTGTTTGCCAGTAAACGTGACAACCAGGATGCCACGTTTCAGAAGGGCATGTGAATATATATCCTTTTCTTTACATCTATCTGATGGCTCTCCTGCAAATTACGAGAAATGCAGAGCTTTCCTTTAAAAGCGAAAATGGAAGCGGCCTTCTGGTCAGCAGACAGACACTAGAGCTCCCATTAATCTCACTTTCTTGCCACTAAAAAGCAGAGTTCAAACATCCCACAACCTCTGCTGGTAGCTAATAACTTGGCTCTCAGACATCCTGGGTAAAAAAAAAAAATAAATAAAACAAAGCCAAAGCTGAATTCTTACGGGAAAAATCAATGTGGCTCTTCCTCTTAGCCCCAGCTTCTGTGCAGTGCGTGTATTGAATGTAAAGACTTGGTCCCTGTTCTGACAGCTCTCCATAAACTAAAAATCCCACCACAGGCATCTGCAGTATCTATTGCTGGGTAAGTAGAAGAGATGCTATTATTTGTTTTGTGTGTACTGTATATTCCTGGAGGTGAGTGCCTCTACTCCTACGTCAGGTTGTCGAACATTAGTCACTCTCACTGAGCGCTTGTGAAACAGATCCAGTGACAGATGAAAGCTCTTGTTACAAGCATTGTAACCCACTGTTACAAATATTCCTGATTACTTTCTTGTGTACTTATGATCCAGGGAGACAAAGCTGGTGAAAAGCCAGGAACACAAACCCTATGAGGAGAGGCTGATGGAGCTGGGGTTGTTTAGCCTGGAGAAGAGGAGGCTCAGGGGTGACCTCATTGCTGTCTACAACTACCTGAAGGGAGGGTGTAGCCAGGTGGGGATGGTCTCTTCTCCCAGGCAACCATCAACAGAACAAGGGGACACAGTCTCAAGTTGTGCTGGGGGAAGTATAGGCTGGATGTTAGGAGGAAGTTGTTGCCAGAGAGAGTGATTGGCATTGGAATGGGCTGCCCAGGGAGGTGGTGGAGTCACTGTGCCTGGAGATGTTCAAGAAAAGCCTGGATGAGGCACTTAGTGCCATGGTTTAGTTGACTGGCTAGGGCTGGGTGCTAGGTTGGCCTGGTTGATCTTGGAGGTCTCTTCCAACCTGGTTGATTCTATGATTCTACTTTATCTAACACAAAATCGAATTCCCGATGAATGCACATCTGCTCCACTTATGTGGGGAGACAAACTATGCAGGTAATTGAATAATCCATACAATACATTTAAAATTATGAGTACCATCCAGCACTCTAAATGCAGACATGACTGGTTAAAAATTAGTCCGATGAAAGGATGATGGTAATGACATGTGAGAACAAAAATAAATCATAGACTCATAGAATCAATGAGGGTTGGAAGGCACCGCAAGGATCATCTAGTTCCATCCCCCTTATCATGGGCAGGGACACCCTACCCTAGAGCAGGCTGGCCACAGCTTCATCCAGCCTGGCGTTAAACACCTCCAGTCATGGAGCCTCAACTGCCTCCCTGGTCAACCCATTCCAGGCTCTTACCACTCTCATGCTCAGTAACTTCTTCGTCATGTCCAGTCTCAATCTCCCCACCTCCACCTTTGCTCCATTCCCCATAGTCCTGTCACTCCCTGATAGCTTAAAATATCCCTCCCCAGCTTTTTTGTAGGGTCCCTTCAGATATTGAAAGGCCACAAGAAGGTCACCTGGGAGCCTCAACTCTTTCAGTCTGTCCTCATAGCAGAGCTGCTCCAGTCCTCTGAGCATCCTTGTGGCCCTTCTCTGGACATGCTCCAGCACATCCACATCCTTCTTCTAATAGGAATTCTAGAACTGGATGCAGTACTCCAGGTGAGGTCTTATCAAATCAGAGTAGAGGGGCAGAATCATGCAATGAAAATGGTGACATCTTCCACAAAATCCAAATGTTCATAGAAATCAAGCATCAGAGTCTCAGAAAGTAGCCTGACCAAAGAAAAATCACTACAACATGGAGAATATTGCCTTCTTGTTAGTTATTCTTTAAGCCTTTCTGCCACTTCAGAGAAGGTAGATTTTTTTGGTCACACAGTTCAATACTGATTTGCAATGTGTACCATGACCTTGATGACAAACATTGATTTGTACCTCTGGCTTCAACTTTTACAGCCTTTCACGAAGGAAGAAGTCTGACTGTGTGCGGAACAATGTCCTTGAACTACAAATAGCCCAAAGAGACACCATCCCAGAGCATCAAATCCACTCATCTGTACCTGTGTGTGATGGTTTGGATGTTACGCGCCCCCCCACCCCTCTACTTAAGAAAATCACCCAGACTAGACTCAGCCAATCTGGAAATTAAAGAATGAAGCTTTATATTTACAGCCTAGCACAACATACAAGCAGGTATTTACACTCTATACAGCTATAGACAGAAATGTACAAGTTAAAGGTAATACAGAAACACAACAGCCCTCCCAGAAACCAAAGTCCCCAGAAGGGGCTCCCAACCACTCTTCCATCTCCTTTCCACTCCTCTACCTTATCCCAGACTTTGCCTTATGTTCAAGGTGAGTTTGGAGAGTCGGCCAGGGGGGTTAGGAAGCAGATGGATTACCAGGTTAGAGAGATAAGTGTATGCAGCTAGAGCCAGAAAGCAACTCTGTTATCTATATTTATATTCTTGTTTTAACACATCTCAGCAAGCCTATGAGTGCAGCAGACATCACCACTGTTTCCTTTTCACAGCCTGTAATCTAATTCCTCTCACTAAAACATTCCAGCTAGGCTCAAACTAGCACGCTGTGTCAGTTTTTCATTCCTAATAGATGTTACTAAAGTGCATCTGCTGAACAAGACCAATATTCTACTGAAGATTAAGAAATCAATTAAGAAAGGTAAGTGACCTGAATGGCTGAGCAGGGAGATACTGAATATACCTAAGTGGAAGAAGAAAGTGTACAGAACATAAAAGAAGGGGTTGGCTGCTTGGGAGGAATACAACAGTATTATCATAGAATCATAGAAACATGATTATCTGGATTGGAAGAGACCTCTACAAGTCATCTAGTTTAATCTCCCTGCAGTGAGCAGGGATATCCTCAAGTAGATCAGGTCATCCAGAGCCCTATCAAGTCTCACCTTGAATATCTCCATGAAATGGGGCCTCAACCACTTCTCTGGACAACCTGTTCCAGCGTTCCACCATCCTCATGTGTCATGGAGGGGATTTCTCTATTCCTTCCCTATTAGGAGGAGGTGAGAAATTAATTTGAGGTGGTATTATTTTTTTATAAAATTATTTATTAAAATTAATATTTACAAATTTGTACCACCCCAACCACTATGTAATTAAGTTCGTTGTGCAAGATTATGAAAACAGCTGGGATATATTTACAGGGATTGGATTATTAAATGGAAATATCAAATCATCAACAACTATAGACAGAGAGGAAGATTCCCTTAGGCTTAATGCCTCTTAACAACTATACTGTTTGCCCAGCAAGGGCTGAAACTGTGTCTGCTCTTAAGACAGAGGTAATTTATATTACAAAGGAGTTAAAGCTTGCTTAGATGTGTTGCTCTTAAGTATTAATTATTAATCACCCTCCCGGGACTGTGTCACAGCGTGTGCCCAGTATTCAGGTCTTGGTGAGGCTGGAGTCTGTCCCGGCTTGCAGAGAAATGATAAGTGTTCCCAGTCTCTGGGGTAAACAGGATTTCTCTGACCTTCTCTCCTGGAGTGAAGTGGTCTCTGCCTCGGTGCTGCTGGTTCTTCTGGATGCTGTATGTGTCCATGAATGATCAGCTGGCAGGGTTTCCAGGTGCAGGAGGAGGATTTGTCCGTGTAGCTTCTGACACGGTTGTCTGTACAGCTAGCAGGCTGTGTTTGTAGGTCAGCAGACAGTCTGACAGGGTCTGCTGAGCCTAGACTTTTTCAGGCATACAGGACAGCTGGCAAGCAGGGTCTATGCTGGGCTGCAGGGAGACTTGAGCTCCGTAGATAAATGCAGGATAGCAGCCAGTGTGTGCGGCTGCTCTAGGCTTAGGCAGGGGCTCTCAGCTCCCCATATATGTATGAAGTGCAGGCGTGCAGGCGCTCTGCTTCTCAAAGGGTTCACAGACAGCTTCACTGCGCCTTGAGATCAGTGCAAGAGGTCTGTGCCTCAGTAATGTTTTCAAGTGAGTAATTAAGAGCCTGACTCTGTGTCTAGGCCATGCAAGCAGGTCTGTGCTGCTATGTGGATCAGAGAGCTGAGCTTGAACACTCTGAACACTCTGAACACGTGGTGCTTCTTTGCACTCCTCTTTATAGACTCTGAGCTGAGATTCGGGGCTCATTTGGCCATCTAAAGTGACCAATCAGGTTGGCAGTAAGCCAAACCTTACCTTAATAGGCAGTAGATGTTTGCCTGAACCCTCCCAATAGGGGATTACCTGGGCAGACCCCAGGGGTACACGGACTGGGTGTGTGTGTGTTACACAACCTGTTTACAGCCATGGGTCCTGGCAGAAAATCATGTCCAGGCATGTAGAGGCATAGGTAAGCCTCAGTTCTGGGGCTGCTGCCCCTCCACCACAATCATGTAAAGACCTTGTTCTTAACATCCAGTCTAAATCTACTCTTCTCTAATTTAAAACCATTGCCCTCATCCTATTACTGTAGGCCTTCATTAATGGTCCCGCTCCAGCCTTCTTGCAGGCCCTCCTCAGGTACTGGAAGGTGTTGATTCAGTCTCCCACGAGTCTTCTCTTCTCCAGGCTGAACACCTCCAGCTCCCTCCATTTGTCCTCACAGCAGAAGTACTCCAGCCCCCTGGATCATTTATATGGCCCTCCTCTGGATCCACCCTATCACGTCCATGTTATGTCTTTATTGAGGGCTCCAGACCTGGACTCAGTACTTCAGGTGAGGTCTCACCAGGGCAGAGTCAAGTGGCAGAATGACCTCTCAGGATCTACTGACAGTGCATATTGTGATGCAGCCCAGGATGTGATTTGCCTTCTGGGCTGCAAGCACACACTGCCTGCTCATGTCCAGCTTCATAGAATCATAGATTGGAAGAGACCTCCGAGATCATCCACTCCAACCTAGCACCCAGCCCTGTCCCATCAACTAGACCATGGCACTAAGTGCCTCATTCAGGCTTTCCTTGAACACCTCCAGGGATGGTGACTCCACCACCTCCCTGGGCAGCCCATTCCAATGCCAATCACTCTCTCTGCCAACAACTTCCTCCTAACATCCAGTCTATACTTCCCCTGGCACAACTTGAGACTGTGTCCCCTTGTTCTGTTGCTGGTTGCCTGGGAGAAGAGACCAACCCCCACCTGGCTACAGCCTCCCTTCAGGTGGTTTTACACAGGAATGAGCCTCCTCTTCTTCAGGTTAAACAACCCCAGCTCCCTCAGCCCTTCTTGTCCACCAGCACATCCAAGAGCTTTTCCACAGCTCCGCTTTCCATCACTTCCTTCCCAGCCTGTATTAATGCTGAGGGTTGCTCCTACCCAGGTGCAGGACCCTGAATTTGGTCTTGTTGAACCTCATGATGTTGTCAGAAGATGCAGCTGTGCAACAAGGAAAGCTAAGGCCTCCTTAGTATTAAACCTGGCAAGAGAGGTCAAGGACAACAAGAAAGGCTTCCTCAAGTCTATTGGAGGCAAAAGGAGGACGAGAGGAAATGTAAGCCCAATGCTGAATGAAGTGAGTGTCCTGGTGGCCAAGAATGCAGAGAAGGCAGAGTTACTGAATGCCACCTTTGTCTCAGTCTTTACTGCCACAGCCAGCCCTCAGGAGTCCCAGACTTTTAAGACCACAGAGGAAGTCAGGAGAAAGGAACAAGAGGACACAGCCTCAGGCTGCACCAGGGGAAATTTAGGCTCGAGATGAGGAGAAAGTTCTTCACTGAGAGAGTCATTGGACACTGGAATGGGCTGCCCGGGGAGGTGGTGGAGTCGCCGTCCCTGGAGCTGTTCAAGGCAGGATTGGATGTGGCACTTGGTGCCATGGTCTATCCTTGAGCTCTGTGGTAAAGGGTTGGACTTGATGATCTATGAGGTCTCTTCCAACCCTGATGATACTGTGATACTGTGATACTGTGATATTTTTGCTCAGTTGAAGAGGATTGGGTTAGGGATGAATTGAACAAGCTGAACATACACAAATCCCATGGGCCTTGGTGGGATGCACCCACAAGTGCTGAGAGAGCTGTCAGGGGCCTGTCGTGGAGGAGTTTGTCTGGGTTTCAGGGAATGAAATATGAGGCCGATTTTAAAGAGTTTAAAAAGATTTAATATTATATATGCTAGGAATCCCCCTTCCCCAAACTTGTTTATAACTACCCCACGCGAGTTCTTTGTATGCGGTTGTGAGATTAATTTACAGAATGTCTATGTATAACAAATTAGGAATTTAGCAAAGGTCTGAAAAGATTTAGAAAGAGAGTCTGTGGCAGAAAGTGCCTCTGGTAGACTTTTGAGAGATTATTCTGGCTTAGATCGAGTTTCTCAGTTACTCACTGTCCGGAGTCAGTTTGAAAGTCCCAAGTATCATAGATTGGAACAATTCAGAAGTTATTGGAGCGCGCTGTCCGAGCTTCCGCGGGTACGAGCCAAGCTGGGCATTGTCGGTCCAGAGGCTGGCGAGGCGTGGATCGGGGTGCTGACGAGTGCGATCAGTTCGATCAGTGCCGTCTGGTGCGGTGCGAATGCGAGTGCGAGCGCCGTGTCATGTTGTGTCGGGCCGTGTGCGTGCAGAGCGTGTGATGTATCAGTGCAGTGCAAGTGCAGAGAGTGCTTTTATTAAAGTAATGCAGTCTTATATACTGTTCAGAGGAGGTGTATCCAGCCAGACTAGGGCTGGCACGAGTGGACAATACAGATTGGCTCAAAGTTATATATAAGGCACAGATAGGTTATTCCTTATAAAAACAACCTGTAGTTCCACCCCAGGGGGCTGGCAGGGTCAGCCCCCAGCAGGTGTGCGTGGGGAGTTCACAGTGCCTGCGAACTCAAGGACCCTTTCCCCAAACAAGGTCTCATTTTTACAGCTTATGCCCTACTGCAGGAGAAATCTTCCCACAGCTAGGAACGGCGGCTGGGATGGCGGCTTAGTCAGTTCCCTGGGCTGATGCCGTGGACTTTTGACCCCACGATTGATGGACCTTGGGCCACAATTCTGTCCAAATGAGGGCTTTGCAACCCTCCACCATAGGGCCATTGCTAGGCTGCTCCCAATAATCTTTGAAAAGTCTTGGGGAACAGGAGAAGTACCTGATGACTGAAGGAAGGCCAGTGTTACTCCAGTCTTCAAGAAGGGCAAGAAGAAGGACCTAGGTAACTGTTGGCCCATCAACCTCACTTCCATCCCTGGAAAGGTGCCAAGCTTGCTGCATCAAGATAAACATTGCAAGCAGGGCAAGGGAGAGGATTCTCCCCCTTTGTTCTGCTCTCATCAGACCCCACCTGGAGTACTGTGTGCAGTTCTGGAGCCCCCAACACAAGAGGGACATGGAACTGTTGGACCGAATCCAGAGGAGAGCCACAAGGATGATCAGAGGGCTGCAGCAGCTCTGGTCTGAGGACAGGCTATGAGAGTTTGGGCTCTGCAGCCTGGAGAAGAGAAGGCTTTGAGGAGACCTTGGAGTGTCCTTCCAGTATCTGAAGGGGGCCTACAGGAAGGCTGGAGAGGGACTGTTCACAAGGTGTTGAGGAGTAATGGGTTTAAACTGGTAGAGGGGAGACTTAAACTAGATGTTAGGAAGAAGTTCTTTCCAGTGAGGGTGGTGAGACAGTGGCACAGGTTGCCCAGGCAGGTTGTGGCTGCTCCCTCTCTGGAGGTGTTCAAGGCCAGCTAGGTTGAGGCCTTGAGCAACCTTTTCTAGTGGGAGGTGTCCCTGCCTATGGCAGGAGGTTGGAACCAGGTCCCTTCCAATGTAAACCATTTTATTCTATTCTATTCAAAGCACCTTGAGGAAAAGGGGTTTATCACAACCAGATGGCACCAATTCACGAAGAGAAGGTTGTGCTTGACCAGTCTGATAGCCTTTTATGATGGCAGAACTAAATGGGAGATGGGGGGGATAGCAGTGGATGTGGTTTATCTCAACTTCAGATGGGCTTTCAATGCTGTCTTCCACGGCATCCTCATAGCCAAGCTCAACAAGTGTGGATTGGACGAGTGGGTAGTGAGATGGATTGGGAACTGTTCAAGGACAGGGCTCAAAGAGTTGTGGTCACTGGGGCAGAGTCTAGCTGAAGACTTGAGGCTCATGGTGTGCCCTAGGGGTCAGTCCTGGGCCCAGCCCTTTTCAATATATTCATCAATTTCCTCAAGATAGTTGATGATACAAAAGTGAGAGTGTCTGACTGTCGTGGAGGGGTATTCTGCCACCTATGCCTGTTTTGGTGGAGGGGAGAAATTAATTGGGGTGAGATAATATTATATAAAAATATTTATTTATTAAACTCAATATTCTGAACTCTCACCACCCCCAACCACTGTATATTAATATTAAAATGGATTCTACACCGTTATAAAAACATTCTAGGATAAAATATGTACAGAAACTTATTAATAAGTAGCGAACATTTAAACTATAAACAGAGAGAGGAGTTTTCCCCGCGGCAAATACCATTTGGGGTCTATACATTATTTGTCCAACAGAACGGGCTGGAAACTGATTCTGCTCTATGGCAGAGGCAACAGATATTTACAGAGGCATCAAGCTTTTACACACAATTCTTATTAATTATCAATCACCCTCTGGGGCTATGTCACAGCCTATGCCAGTATCCAAACTTCAGGGGATCTCTGCCCGTGGACTTTGAGGCTGGAATCCTTCTGGCTTGAGGGGAAAGGATGAATCTTCCCAGCTTCTGGGGAAATCATGGTCTCTGACCTGATTCTCCTGGCGAAGGATACAATCTCTACCTTTGTGCTGCTGGCTGCTTCTGGATGCTTTGTCCAGGGATACGTAGGCAGGATCTCAGGTGCAGGAGTTGGATATCATGCAGTCTCAGCATGATTCTCACACTGGCCAGACAGGCCAATAGCATGCAGACAATCCAGAGTCTGCTTCCTGGTAACTCGGCGACCAGTGGCACTTACCAGGCAATGATAGGCAGCAGGCATGCAGGATGTGCGCAGCTGCTGGGAGTCTGCGCTCCATAGGTAAAGGCAGGCAATGCAGGATCTGGTCCTGATAACACAGTGGCATACAAGTGTGCACAGCTGGCTGGGAGACTATGGGCTCCATATATATATATATATATATAGGCAAGCTTAAATGAGCTCTGCAACTAAAGTATGCAGTCAGGGGAGCTGCAAGTGGGTCAGAGCATGAGGGTCTGAGCCTCTGAGCATCGGAGCTATGCAATGGAGTCCGAGCGTGGGGGTCTGAGCACATTGTTTACCTGTGCACTTCTATTTATTGAACGTGGGCCGAGACTAATGGCCCTTTGGCCACTAGAATGACCAATCAGATTGGCAGTCAGCCAAACCTTACCATAATAGGCAAAGGCACTTGCCTGGTCTTTCCCCAAATATGGGGATCACATGGGCTGACATCAGGCAGACACGAGCTGGGTGTGTGGGGGCTTACACAACCTGTTTACAACCAGGGGTCTTGGTAGAAAAACATGTCCAGGCAGGACAAGGCATAAATAAGCCTCCTTTTGGGCCTAAAGGCCCTCCACAACACTGACACACCAGAAGGTTGAGCTACTGTTCAGTCTGACCATTGGAGAAATCCAATGAAATTCAGTTAAGTGTAAGTGTAGGATACTGCACCTGGGAAAGAACAGCCACAGGAATCAGTATGGGCGGGGGCTGATGTGTTGGAGAGCAGCTCTGGGGAAAAGGACCTGGGAGTCCTGGTGGAAAACTGAACGACGATGAGGCAGCAATGTGCCCTTGTGGCCAAGAAGGACAATGGCATCCTGGGGTGCAACAAGCAGAATGTGACCAGCAGATCGAGAGAGATTCTCCTCCTCCTCTACTTTGCCCTGATGAGACTACACTTGGAGTACTGTGCCCAGGTCTGGGCTCCCCAGGGACTTGCTAGAGAGAGCACAGCGAAGGGATATAAAGGTGATTAGGGGAGTAGAATAAAATGCTAGGGAAAGGACCTCCAGAGATCATCCAACCCCCCTGCCAAAGCAGCATCACCAAGGGCAGGTCAAATAGGAACACAACCAGGTGGGTTTGAAAAGCCTTCATAGAAGGAGAATCCACAACCTCTCTGGGCAGCCTTCTCCAGGGCTCCAGCACCCTCACACCAAACAAAATTCTTCTCATGTTGAGGTGAAATTTCCTGCAACTGAGTTTACCTTCATTGCCCCTCATCCAGAGGAGACTGACATGAGTGGGGGGGAGGGATGAAAGGAAAGTCTTATGAAGAGAGGCTGAGAAAGCTAAGGCTGGTCAGCCTGGGGAAAAGGAATCATAGAATCATAGATTTAACCAGGTTGGAAGAGAACTCCAAGATCATCCAGGCCAACTTAACAACCAGCCCTAGCCAGTCAACCAGACCATGGAACTAAGTGCCTCATCCAGTCTTTTCTTCAACACCTCCAGGGACGGTGACTCCACCACCTCCCTGGGCAGCCCATTCCAATGCCAATCACTCTCTCTGGCAACAACTTCCTCCTAACATCCAGCCTGTACTTCCCCCAGCACAACTTGAGACTGTGTCCCCTTGTTCTATTGCTGGTTGCCTGGGAGAAGAGACCAACCTCCACCTGGCTACAACCTCCCTTCAGGTAGTTGTAGACAGCAATGAGGTCTGCCCTCAGCCTCCTCTTCTCCAGGCTAAACACCCCCAGCTCCCTCAGCCTCTCCTCACAGGGCTGTGCTCCACGTCCCTCACCAGCTTTGTTGCCCTTCTCTGGACACTTTCCAACACCTCAACATCTCTCTTGAATCGAGGAGCCCAGAACTGGACAGAGCACTCAAGGTGTGGCCTGACCAGTGCTGAGTACAGGGGCAGAATAACCTCCTTTGTCCTACTGGCCACACTCTTCCTGATGCAGGCCAGGATGACATTGGCTCTCTTGGCCACCTGGGCACACTGCTGCCTCATCTTCAGCTTACTATCTACCAGTACCCTCAGGTCCCTCTCTGCCTGGCTGCTTTCCAACCACTCAGTCCTCAGCCTGTAGCGCTGCTTGGGGTTGTTGTGGGCAAAGTGCAGAACCCTGCACTTGGCCTTGTTAAATCTCATCCCATTGGCCTCTGCCCACCCATCCAGCCTGTCCAGGTCCCTCTGCAGGGCTCTCCTACCTTCCAACAGATCAACACCTGACTTAGAGGGGACCTTATCACTCTCTACAACTACATAAAATGAAGTTGCAATCAAGCGGAGGTCAGGCTCTCCTCTCTGATAGTTGTGACAGGACAGGAAGACATGGCCTGAAGCTGCGTCAGAAGAGGTTTAGGTTGAATATTAGGAAGCACTTCCTCACATAAAGGGTGATTGGGCACTGGAATGGACTTCGCAGGGAGGTGATGGAGTCACTATCCCTGGAGGTGTTTAAATAAAGCTTGGATGTAGCACTTGTTGCCATTGTTTAGCTGATGGTGTTAGCTTACAGGCTGGACTCAATGATCTCAAAGGTCTTTTCCAGTCTCAATGATTCTGTGATTCTGTGAAATGTTTTTTTTTTAGTCTGGAAAAGGGAAGACTGAGGGCAGATCTCATAAGAGCTTATAAAGAGTGGATCCCATGAGGATGGGACCAGTCTGTTTTCAGTGGCACTCAGTGGCAGGACAAGGGGTAACAGACACAGACTTGAACATAAGAAGTTAGATCTAGACATGAAGAGGAATTTCTTTAATTTGAGCTCTAGAATAGGCTGCCCAAAAAGGTGGTAGAGTCTCCATCCCTGCAGACATTCAAAACCCACTTGGATATGTTCCTGTGTCTTTCAAACACACAGTCACACCTGTACATGCTTCTGGAAGGAAAGGCTGGATGAGGCACTTAGTGCCATGGTCTAGATGATTGGATAGGGCTGGGTGCTAGGTCGGACTGGATGAACTTGGAGGTCTCTTCCAACCTGGTTGATTCTATGATTCTATGCTTATACACATTTAACTTGCTCTCTTCTAGGTACCAAGTCTAAGCTGTGAACTGAAGGCAGATAACAAGGACCAAAAACAAACCCTCAGAAAACAAGTTTGTGGCATTAACACCTTTAGTCCAGACCCATCTCAGACCCATGCTTCACAATGCACCCTTACATACTACTTCCCACACCTGCCCTGCTGCCTGGTCCATTAGCTGGTTGTGGTGTTTCCTGTCATACAGCCACTGGGCACAGGGTCTTTCCGGAGGATCAGCATTTGTATCTGCTCTTCACATGACAGGTTTAAGAAGGGCTAATGGACAGTGATAAATCCTTTCCATTTCCTGCCTGTCATCTATATATCTTGAAAAGACAGCTTGTTTAAATGAACATCCTGGAAATGACAACCTGGCACAAGCTGCCAGATTATCCCAGGGCCTCAGTGGGAACTATGGGGCTGGACAGGACCAGCTGGTTCAGGTCTCTGGAAGGTATATTGACACCCTTTAAAGGGCTAATTCCACATCCAGAACATAAACCAAAAAGTACCAGGAAGACAAAACAGGTTTTCTTTCTGTTCAGGTTGCTGCAGTACCTTGTGCATCCTCTTGCCACTGTGTTCGATGAACAGACCTACCTCACTGTTCTGTTGTTAAGATTATGTAAGAAAGGTTATGCAAACCCTAGGTTGTACCATGACCTCACTCTGTCTCTAAAATTGGGGTTTAAAGTTTCCTCCTTCTAGCCAGACACATAAAACAATCAAAGTCATGCTGGTGCAAGTTAGGTTTTGAAAACCTGCCTTGTTGTCAGATGTCTCTATCCTGAAAGCAGATACTAAATTTAATGTGAATTTCAATGGAAGGATCACAGAATCACAGAATCTTAGATGCTGGAAGGGACCTCCAGAGATCATTCAGTCCAAACAGGGACCCCTAGGATAGTTAGCATGGGTAGGTTTGGAAAGTGTCCAGAGAAGGAGACTCCACAGACTCTCTGGGCAGACTGTTCCAAGGCTCTGTCACCCTCACTGGAAAGACGTTTCTTCTCATGTTAAGCTGAAACTTTATTGGTTCCAGCTTGTAGCCATTGCTCCTTGTTCTGTGGCTGCTGACCAGCAAAAAGAGATTGGCCCCAGCCACTTGACACCCACCTCTCAGATATTTGTACACACTGATCAGATCTTCTCTCAGTCTTCTCTTCTCCAGACTAAACAGCCCCAGGGCTCTCAGTCTTTCTCCATGAGGGAGATGCTCAAGTCTCTCATGGCTCTCTTGATGGACTCTTTCCAACAGGCCCCTGCATCTCCTGAACTGGGGAGCCCAAAACTGAACACAGTATTCCAGGTGTGCTCTCACCAGGGTAGAGTAGAGGGAGAGAAGAATCTCCCTAGCCCTGCTGGCCACACTTCTCCTGAAGCACCCTATGACACCGTTGGCTCTCTTGACCAGAAGGGCACATTGCTGGCCCATGCAGAACTTGCTGTCCACCAGCACTCCAAGATCTTTCTCCACAGAGCTGCTTTCCAGCAGGGCAGCCCCCAACCTGTACTGGTGCCTGTTGTTGTTCCTGCCCAGATGGAGCACTCTGTGCTTGTCCTTACTGAACTTCCTAAGGCTTGCCTTCGCCCAGCTCTCAGCCTGCTCAGTTCATAGTTCACTTGTTTGATACACCTTAACTTACCTATACAGAGTTCCACATCATACTTGGGCTTTTTATGTTTTATAAGCATATGTTTCCTTGTTTCTTTTCCTTCACATGGAATTAAAAGTTCGTACAAACTATTACCTCCCACACCACCACCCCAGGTAATAGCAAATTCCCATCAAATTCAATTATTTAAACTCTTAAAAATTGAGGAGAAAAAAAAACACCTGAAGAAAAGCTTTAAAATATTTGGAAATAAATGGTTATTTAGTTATGTAAAAGCATTAAGGTGTCTCCAAGGTACTACAAATAAAATAATTCCTTGCAATCAAGATTATTATTGCTGGGAAAAAGACTACTTAATGCCAGTTTTTTATGGGAAAAGCCAAATCAGTGCAACCCTATAGGGGTGCTCAGGCACACATAGCAAATATTTAAAAGCTTCAAGGTTCCAAAACAAAGAGTGAAAAAATAGATGCTGAGGCAGCTATTTGGAAGAGGATATGTCTGAGGTCTCTTCCAACCTTGGTGATACTGTGATACTGTGATACTGTGATCATCTGTATCTTAGTGAGGGGGGTAGCCTTCAGTCTCCTAAGAATGCCAATAGGAAGCCTGTTTTACCATTGTGTTCTTCCAATTCCATATGAACTTGTCCAGAGGAGTTCTACCAGAACAAATGTGGTGTAATGTAGTGTTGAGCCAAGCCTGGTCACACAGAGCTGAAACAGGAAGTGTTTGGTGTTGGGAGGTTGTGGATTGCTGTCTGGAAATCACATAAACAGACCTGTATTTTGTATTTTTGCCCTGAGCAAAGCCATCGTGTCAGGGTGCATTTGGTTCAACACACTGCTGTAGTAATCAGATAGTAAAGGCACACTTACCACAGAGATAGCACAGGTACAAAATCAGTAACTCAGCTATGCAGCAACACAACTGAACTGTTAAATATCAAAAGCAAGGGCTGAAAGACTATAAAAAGCTGCATAATATTCACTAGATAGAGAGACCAAGGGGTGCATTAGAGGTTGTGCTGTTTCCCCTACTCTTTTGACTTTCAATATACAACAACTTACTGCTCTTCTTCCACAGGTGCCCTCAATGTCCTGCCAAGTGTCTCAGCTGCAATTCTGAAGTGTAAGGGGATTTGGAACTTGGAAGATCAATATTGCAATAGGTTCAGTCGCATGGAGCTGGAGCTTTTTAGCTTGGAGAGGAGAAGAGAAAGTTCTTCACTGAGAGAGTCATTGGACACTGGAATGGGCTGCCCAGGGAGGTGGTGGAGTCGCCGTCCCTGGGGCACTTCAAGGCAAGGTTGGACGTGGCACTTGGTGCCATGGTCTAGCCTTGAGTTCTGTGGTAAAGGGTTGGACTTGATGATCTGTGAGGTCTTTTCCAACCCTGATGATACTGATACTGAAGAGGCGACAAAGGAGTGACCTCATTAATGTTTATAAATATGTAAGGGGTGAGTGCCAGGAGGATGGAGCCAGGCTCTTCTTTGTGATGCTCATTGACAAGGGGCAATGAGTGGAAGCTGAGGCATAGGAGGTTCCATGTGAACCTCAGGTGGATTTTTTTTCGCTGTGAGAGTGACAGAGCTCTGGAACAGGCTGCCCAGGGAGGTTGTGGAGTCTCCCTCTCTGGAGATATTCAAGAACCATCTGGATGCATTCCAGTATGATCTTCTCTAGGTGACCCTGCTCTGGCAGGGAGGCTGGACCAGATGATCTCCCAGGTAATCAGCAACAGAACAAGGGGACACAGTCTCAGGTTGTGCTGGGGAGGTTTAGGCTGGATGTTAGGAGGAAGTTCTTGTCAGAGAGAGTGAATGGAGGTGTTCAAGCAAAGCCTGGATGAGGCACTTAGTGCTATGATCTAGTTGATTGACTAGGGCTGGGTGCTAGGTTGGACTGCTCGATGTTTGAGGCCTCTTCCAGCCTGGTTCATTCTATGGTTCTATAATCTTTTGATGTCATTTCCAGCCCCTGACATCCTATGATTCCATGATTCTATGATGTTGAAGACTAGCCTTTGTCCAATTTCACATTATTCTTGGGCTCTCATGTGCTCCTTTATGACTTTCTTGAATGGTTTGATAAGGCACTGTGTCTGTGTGATGGTTTGGGTGTACCCCACTCCCCCACACTTTAGAAATCACCCAGACTAGACTCAGCCAGCTCTGGGAATATGAATGAAGCTATTTATTTACAGCTAGCATAATACACAAGCAGATATTTACAATATATACAATTATATACAGAAATATACAAGGTAAAAATAATACAGAAGCACAACTTCCCTCCCAGAAACCTGAGTCCCCAGGAGGGGCTCTCAACCAGCCCTGCACCTTCCCCCTGCCCCTCTCAACCTTACCCCAGTCCTAAGGAAAATGGGAGATTTGGATTGAGCATTAGGAAGAGGTTCTTTACTAGCTTCTTAGGTATCTAAGAGCTTATTGACAGGTTTCTGAAGACATTTATACAGTTAATTTGATTCTAATTTTGCAGTAGGAATGTGACAAAACAGCTGAAAAAATAACACTAACATTTTTTAATACATTCCCACACTGCCAGGACTGTGAATGTACCAACAGGTCTCAATTGCTCTGACTAACCTCACCTGAGACCTTTGCCCAAGGCTCAGGACCTCTGTATAAACTCAAACCTGTGCCTTATGCTTCCTTTTGAGCTGTGCTGTTAGTGTACTCACCTTCAGCCCTGCATCCTAGATGACTTTTGGACCTATGCTGTGGTCTGGTTTACAGTCCTGTGATTGGTGCTATCTCCTGCTGCCCCTGCCTAGACAGCCTGGATGAACCCTGGACCTCATTCATGACCTCCTCACATGTGGAGCTGTTGGTGAAATCATTTATCAGCAGCCTTGTTCTGAGCAGCCCCTTCAGTTCTGATGGATTTCTGCTCATGTGAGAACACATAGTCTGTTGTGGCTGTTCTTGATTTGTCCTACTTTGCAGAGGGAGCTGCTTGCTGCTTCTTAACATGTGGGGCAGAACCAGATCACAGAATCATAGAATGTCAGGGGCTGGAAGTGACCTCCAAAAATTATCCAGTGCAAACTCCCTTTCAGAGCAGGATCACCTAGACCAGATCAAACAGTAACGCACCCATGCGGATCTTCAATACCTCCAGAGAAGGAGACTCCACAAGCCCCCTGAGCAGCCTGTTCCAGGGTTCTGTCACCCTCATAGTGAAAAAATTCATCCTCGTGTTTCCATGAAACTTCCTATGCCTCAGCTTCCACCCTTGGCCCATTTTCCTGTCATCAGGCATCACCCAGCAGAGCCTGGCTCCATTCTCCTGGCACTCACCTTTACATATTTCTGAATACTGATGAGGTCACCTCTCAGCCTCCTCCCTTTCCAAGCAGCACAGCCCCAGCTCACTCAGTCTCTCCTTGTAACAGGGATGTTCCATTCCCTTCATCATCCTTGTGGCTCTGTGCTGGGCTCTCTCAAGCAGTTCTGTATCCCTCTTTGTGATGGCTCGGGTGTTCCCCGCCCCTCCACGCTTTAGAAATTACCCAGACTAGACTCAGCAGGCTCTGGAAATATCAATGAAGCTTATATTTACAGCTGGCACAATGGACTAGCAGATATTTACAGTATATGACCTGGAGTACTGTATACTCCTGAATTCACAGTATCACACAGTGTCACAGTATTATCAGGGTTGGAAGAGACCTCACAGATCATCAAGTCCAACCCTTTACCACAGAGCTCAAGGCTAGACCATGGCACCAAGTGCCACGTCCAATCCTGCCTTGAACAGCCCCAGGGACGGCGACTCCACCACCTCCCCGGGCAGCCCATTCCAGTGTCCAATGACTCTCTCAGTGAAGAACTTTCTCCTCACCTCCAGCCTAAATCTCCCCTGGCGCAGCCTGAGGCTGTGTCCTCTTGTTCTGGTGCTGGCCACCTGAGAGAAGAGAGCAACCTCCTCCTGGCCACAACCACCCCTCAGGTAGCTGTAGACTTCAGGGGAGAGGGAAAGCCACCTGGTTCCCCCCCCCACCTCGCCTGGCGTGAAGGGGGTGAGCAAAGGGGTCCTGCCCACACGAGGAGTGCCCTGTGCAGTGCCTGTGCTGGAATCAGGCTGGGATTGGCTATGCCTTTCGCACCTAAGGAAGTGGTAACTGTGGCCTTTGTCTAAAGAGGGTATAAATACTGGGGGCTTCCCGCCTTTGGGGTTCCCACCTTGGAGTTTGGCCCCGCTTGGAGTTGGTTACTGCCTGATCCTTTGTGCTTGCCTGAGAGTTCCTCCACCTCTCTGGCCTCGCCTGGATACAGAGATCTTCAAAGACTACTTCACCTACTGACACCCTTTGTAAGCCTAACGACCCCTAATGGTCCACCTGCAGCTGCTGCAAGGGAACGAGAGAGAGGCAGACTGCACGAGGAAGTCAGCCTGGTAGTGAGTTATTTTGGCTCAACTTATTAGTAAGAAACCACTATTAATTAATAGCTAAAGCCTTTTCCAACTTCTGACTTCCAAAATAGTCAGATTATCGATGGCATCCCTGTAGATATTCTCAAGCAACTGAATCTGTTAATTAAACTAAATTAATATTTGTATATATAGTTATGGGGGCAGGGTTTTGGGAAAATAAAATAACTCTATTTTTGTATAAAAATTCCTGACTCGGCCACACATTAATTCCTGCCTCCACAACAGTACATACAGAAATATTTAAGGTAAAAAGATAGTACAGAAACACAACAGCCCTCCCAGAAACCTGAGGCCCCAAGAGGGGCTCTCAACCACTCCTTCACCTTCCCCCTATCCCTCTCAACCTTATCCCAGTCCCAAGAAAGAATGGGGGTTCGGCCAGGGGGTTAGTAAGCAAAGTGGGCTAGCCCAAAATGGAGGGTGAGGTTAGAGAGTAAGATGCAGCTTAACCAGCAGCCCAAGCGAGAGTGATTATCTAATGTTTTTATTTCTTGTTCCTATACATCTCAGCAAGCCTATGAGTGAAGTAGACATCACCACTGTTTTCTTTCCAGAGCCTTCTTCTCACCAAAACATTCTAGCCTGCTGAAAACTAGCACGCTCTTGAAGTGGGGGGCTGTTGTGGTAGGCCTGATAGGCCCAAAATAGGTTCATACATGTCCTGCCTTGCCTAGCCATGTTTTTCTGCTCCACCAGAGAGGCAAGTGCAGGAAATAGACACAAAAGAACCTGGAGCCTCTGTGTCTGGCCTGCCCAGGGTCCTCTGGCATAAGATACACACACTTAGCTTGTACCTGCCTAGTGCAAGGCCTGTGCTTTTCCCAAATTAGGGAAAAATGAGCCTGTGGCTTTGCCTAATATGGTAAGGTTTGGCTAACTGTCAACCTGATTGGCTGTTCTGTGTCCTAAGGGTAAAAGGAGATACTCAGGTGAACAACCTGCTTTAGCTTCCCTGCTTTGCTTCCCTGCTCTGTGCCTGCTCTCTCTGCTGTGCCCAGCCCTGCTGCCATTGCACACTGCCTTATTGCTTGCCTGGTAAACTCCACTGCTGCCAGTTACCAGGAGCAGACCCTGGATGCCTGCACACGATCGGCCTGTGTGGCCAGCATGACATAGTGCTGAGACTGCACCACATCTGCCTCTGCACCTGAAGGTCCTGCCTAGAATCCCTGAACACATACACAGATGGTCCAGAAGTAGCCAGGAGACAAGGTCAGAGATTGTCTGCGTCCTGTCCCCAGAAGCTGGGAAGATTCAAGCCTCTATGTCCAACAAGACAGAGTTCCCTGAACGCATTTGGGCAGTGTCTGGACTGTGGCTAGCCCCTGTGAGGGTAATAATAATAATCTGTGAGTAAATGCTCCAATGCCTCTCTGTAATTCTCTACTGCCTTCTGCCATAGAGCAGAAAGAGCTTGAGCCCAGCTACTGGGCAAGTGGCGTATTGACTGCAAGCGGCATTGACCATGGGAATATTCTCTTCCAGTTCAATTGATGTTTATCTGTATTTTGCTGGTTATATCAGGTGTGGATATTATCCATAGAATGTTTCCATGACCGCATAAGAACCAAAAATATTATTAAAATTAGTGGTTGGGAGTGGCAAGAGCTCTGAATAGCAAAATCAATAAACAATATTAATTGTGGAAAATATCATCTCACAGCAATTAATTTCCCCTTCTGCAACAGGGCCTCAGAACTGGGCCCAGATTTTAGGAGTCCTTCCCCTATTAGAGCAAGTGTATGTAAGATCAACCCCAAATCTAGTGGTCTTTTTCTCCAAATGCTTGCACATTTCTATCCAGTGCATTAGACCAAACTTCAGTCTTTGCCTCTGTGTTGTAAAAACAGGGAAATTTCCTGAAGTTCTACTGTACGTAGTGATACTGAGGGTCAGAAGTCAGTACTTGTCCAGAGTAACATATAATCTTATGTAAACAATTCAATGAGCAGGGAGTTGGTCACTGATAAAATTAAAAGCAGCAGCTTTTAATGGAAACCTGTGACATGGCTTTCCTGCATGGTTGCTTGTTTGTTTGGGGTTTTTTGTTTGTCTGGGGTTTTTTGTTTGGGTTTTTGATTTTTTTTTTGAGGTGAAAAGGTCTGATAAAAGCTTTGGGAACATGCAGGCCATTAATACATAATGAGAAAACACTCTCTGTTTATGTGGTTAAGAAGAAAATAAAGACTGAAGGCAGAAAGGAGGGAAAAGAAGACCACTTACTGAGAAAAAAAACAAAACAAAGAAACAAAAATCATAGAATCATAGAAACAACCAGGTTGGAAGAGAACTCCAAGATCATCCACTCCAACCTAGCACCCAGTCCTAGCCAATCAACTAGACCATGGCACTAAGTGCCTCATCCAGGCTCTTCGTGAACACCTTCAGGGATGGCAACTCCATTGCCACCCTGGACAGCCCATTCCAATGGCAAATCAGAATGGCAAAAAGAACTTCCTCCTAACATCCAGCCTAGACCTCCCCCAACACAACTTGAGACTGTGTCCCCTTGTTCTGTTGCTGGTTGCCTGGCAGAAGAGACCAACCCCCATCTGGCTACAGCCTCCCTTCAGGTAGCTGTAGACAGCAATGAGGTCAGCCCTGAGCCTTCTCTTCTCCAGGCTAAACACCCCCAGCTCCTTCAGCCTCTCCTCATAGGGTTTGTGTTCCAGGCCCCTCACCAGCCTTGGTGTCCTTCTCTGGACACCGTCAAGCATCTCAACATCTTGGTTAAGTTGAGGAGCCCAGAACTGGACACAGGACTCGAGGTGTGGCCTGACCAGCGTTGAGTACAGGGGCAGAATAACCTCCCTCGTCCTGGCCACACTGTTCTTGATACCAGGATGCCATTGGCTCTCTTGGCCACCTGGGCACACTGCTGGCTCATTTTCAGTCGCTGCCAGATCCTTTTCTGCTCTCCAGCTGCTCTGTGCCCAGCCTGTAGCACTTCATGGGGTTGTTGTGAGTCATTGTGCATCAATTTGCTAAAGTACTCTGTGAAGAGTGGACTCAGGCCTCTAAAAGTGCATTGTGGAAGAGACTAACAACAGTGAATTCACTGTATTATGGGCTCTGAATACCTGAATTGGTTGGGTTTTTTTTTTCCCATTGGGGCACGTATTATTGCTGTCAGTCAGTTTTAACCTGCATGTTAGCAGATGGCATTTGCAGCAGAGAAAAATGATCTGATGTTGCTATCCATTCTGAGCTAGGAAATCAGTGAAGAACAAAAAACTTCTAGTTTTGTTTCTTTCAGATTTCACTTGAGATTAATTTTGCCTTTTCTCATTATGCTCCTGAATTTTGTTACTGCTCTCTCTAGAAATATTCCCCATGTGGAAAAAGATCTCACCTGAACACTTCAAATCAGGCCCCAGTTTGTCCAGCTATGTTCAGTATGTTGTTTTCCCCTGTAAACAGCCCAGAGGGACAGTAATTTACTGGCATCAGAGCATACCAACAGCAAAAAAACCCAAAACTCTCCTCAATTGGGACTCTATTTCACTCTCCATGACAAAGTGATGAAGTGTTGGAAAGCACTGAGAGTTGTGGATTGAGAGAAAGAGGCATCTGAACTGATTTACAGGGTGAATATATAGAGAATGATCAAGATCTTTTGTTTTCTCAGGTTACATATCTGTCTTCCATCATGGTCACTGAGAAGATGGATAAGAAAGTGTGTTTGTTACACACATGTCCAACACACAGTGCTTTCAGTAAATACTTCTTCTTTTAAATGCTTTAACAGTCCTTCTCTTTTCTTTCTGACCTGAATATATATATTTAAACAGCTGAAAAGTCAACTTTTATGAGACCAATTTTAGAATCATAGAATGGTTTAGGTTGGAAGGGACCTCAAAGCTCATCCAGTTCCAACACCCAGCCATAGGCAGGGACACCTCCCACTAGAGCAGGTCACTCAAGGCCTCAACCAATTTGGCGTTGGACACCTCCAGGGAAAGAACATCCATAACCTCCCTGGGCAACCTGTGCCAGTGTCTCACCACCCTCACTGCAAAGAACTTCCATCTAACATCCAGTTTGAAACTCCCCTCTTCCAGTTTAAAACCGTTACTCCTCCTCCTGTCACTACAAGACCTTGTAAATAGTCTCTCCCTAGCCCTCCTGTAGGTCCCTTTCAGATACCGGAAGGCCACTCCAATATCCGTTCAAAGCCTTCTCTTCTCCAGGCTGAAGAGCCCCAACTCTCTCAGCCTGTCCTCATAGCAAAGCTGTTTCAGTCCTCTGAGCATCTTCATGGCTCTCCTCTGGTCTCACTCTAACAGTCCTATGTCTTTCTTGTGTTGGGGGCTCCAGAATTGCACAAAACAGTGAAGCAAAATCATAGAATCATAGAATCATAGAATCATAGAATCAACCAGGTTGGAAGAGACCACCAAGATCATCCAGTCCAACCAAGCACCCAGCCCTATCCAATCAACCAGACCATGGCACTAAGTGCCTCATCCAGGCTTTTCTTCAACACCTCCAGGGACAGTGCCTCCACCACCTCCCTGGGCAGCCCATTCCAATGCCAATCACTCTCTCTGCCAACAACTTCCTCCTAACATCCAGCCTAGACCTACCCCGGCACAACTTGAGACTGTGTCCCCTTGTTCTATTGCTGATTGCCTGGGAGAAGAGACCACCCCCCAACTGGCTACAATGCCCCTTCAGGTAGTTGTAGACAGCAATGAGGTCACCCCTGAGCCTCCTCTTCTCCAGGCTAAACACCCCCAGCTCCCTCAGCCTCTCCTCATAGGGTTTGTGCTCCAGGCCCCTCACCAGCTTTGTTGCCCTTCTCTGGACATGCTCCAGCACCTCAACATCTTTCTTGAATTGAGGGGCCCAGAACTGGACATAATATGTGAATTCACAATATGTGAATACAATGACAAAAGAGGATATTAATAGAGAAATTTATGTCTACTGAGACATAACTTTCATTTCCACAAAAAAGCCCCAAACATATTCAGATTTCTGAAAACAAGAAACAGAAAGAACCACCACAATTTTAGCCATGTGTAGCTAGTAGGTGTTTAAGGCCAGGCTGGATGGGGCTCTGGCAAGCCTGATCTAGGGTAGTGCGTCTCTGCCCATGGCAGGGGGGTTGGAACTAGATGATCCTTGTGATCCCTTCCAACCCTGACTGATTCTATGAGTCTATGATTCTATGATAGTGCTAACCAGTGGAAACAGTTTGGAAGAGATGCAGTCAAATTCAGAGTGTCAGGCTGTTTCCTAAAAGTGATGCTTGGAAGAGCTTTGTTGAGTCAGGATTACAATGAGAGGTAACTTAGAAGACTCATGCACTTTTCAGGGGAAATTTATGTCAGCCCCTATATGGTCACCATGCTTTTGAATAAACAAATTAGCTGTTTATATTCCTTGTCCATCACCCTCTGGAGCCTGCACTACTTTAGCAAAGTGTTTGACACCGTCTGCCACAACAACCTCCTGGCCAAGCGTGGTGGAGGGGTAGCAGCCCCAAAGCTGAGGCCTCTCTATGCCTCTACATGCCTGGACATGTTTTTCTGCCAGGACCCACGAGGCAGTAAACAGGTTGTGTAACACACACACACCCAGCTCGTGTACCCTGGGGTCCACCCAGATGATCTCCTATTGGGAGGTCCAGGCATGTCTCTACTGCCTATTGGGGCAAGGTTTGGTTTACTGCCAACCTGATTGGTCATTTCAGATATCCAATGAGCCACGAATCTTGGCACAGAGCCTATAAAGAGGAGTGCACAGCAGCACCACATGGTCAGACCGTTCAAACTGTTCAGAAGTTCAGAGCATTTAGAGCATTTAGACTCAGCTCTGATCCACAGCAGCACCCTGCTGCCCTGACCTGCTTGCATGGCTTAGACACAGGATCAGGCCTTACTCACTTGCAAGCATTACTGAGGCTCAGACCACATGCATTGATCTCAAGGCATAGTTAAGCTGTCTGCGAACCCTTTGAGAAGCAGAGTGCATGCACACCTGCAACTCCATACATACATGGGGAGCTGAGAGCCCCTGCCTAAGCCTAGGGCAGCCATACACACTGGCTTGCTGCCTAAGCCTAGAGCTATCTTGATTTATCTACGGAATTAAGTCTCCCCACAGCCCGGCAGACCCTGCTAACCCGGCATAGATACTGCTTGCCAGTTATTCTGCAAGTCTGGAAAGACCCAGAGCCAGCAGACCCTCAGACTGTCTGCAAGCCTGTAAACACACTCTGCTAGCTGTGAGACTGTGTCAGAAGCTACATGGACAAATCCTTCTCCTGCACTGGGGAAAACCTGCCAGCTGATCATCCCTGGATGCAGCATCCAGAAGAAGCAACAGCTCCAAGGCAGAGACTACTTCACCCCAGGAGAGAAGGTTAGAGAAAATTCTATTTACCCCAAAGACTCATTCCTCTGCAAGCCAGGACAGACCAGCCTTCACCAAGACCCCCATACAGGGCACACGCTGTGATAGAATCCCGGGAGGGTGATTAATGATTAATACCTAAGAGCAACACATTTAAGCAAGGTTTAATTCCTTTGTAATATAAGTTACCTCTACCTGAGGAGCAGACACAGTTTCAGCCCTTGCTGGGCAGACACTAGAGTTGTTAAGAGGCATTAAGCCTAAGGGAATCTTTCTCTCTGTCTATAGTTGTTAATAATCTGATATTTCCATTTAATAATCAATCCCTGTAAATATATCCCAAGCTGTTTTCATAAACTTGCATAATGAACCTGATTTCATAGTGGTTGGGGGTGGAACAAATTTGTAAATATTAATTTTAATAAATAATTTTATAAAAAATTAATACCACCTCAAATTAATTTCTCACCCCCCCCCCCCCCCAACAGAGAAGAAATAGGGAAAACCCGTCCACAACACCAAGGTGGCAGCTCATGGTTTGGACAGATTCACTCTGTGCTGGGTCAAGAATTGGCTGGAAGGCAGAGCCCAGAGAGTGGTGGTGAATGGTGCCACATCCAGTTGGCAGCTGTCACTAGTGGTGTTCCCCAAGGATCAGTGCTGGGCCCAGTCCTGTTCAACGTCTTTATTGGTGATCTGGATGAGGGGATTGAGCCCAGCATCAGTACATTTGCAGATGACACCAAGCTAGGAGCAGGTGTTGACCTGTTGGAGGGCAAGAGAGCCCTGCAGAGGGACCTGGACAGGCTGGATGGGTGGGCAGAGGGATGAGACTGAACAAGGCCAAGTGCAGGGTTCTGCACTTTGGCCACAACAACCCCAAGGAGCACTACAGGCTTGGGACAAAGTGTCTGGAGAGCAGCCAGGAAGAAAGGGACCTGGGGGTACTGATAGATAGTAGCTGAAGATGAGCCAGCAGTGTGCCCAGGTGGCCGAGAGAGCCAATGGCATCCTGGCCTGCATCAGGAAGAGTGTGGCCAGTAGGACAAGGGAGGTTCTTCTTCTCCTGTACTCAGCACTGGTCAGGCCACACTTTGAGTACTGTGTCCAGCTCTGGGCCCCTCAATTCAAGAGAGATGTTGAGGTGCTGGAAAGTGTCCAGAGAAGGGCAACAAAGCTGTTGAAAGGCCTGGAACACAAACCCTATGAGGAGAGGCTGAGGGAGCTGGGGGTGTTTAGCCTGGAGAAGAGGAGGCTCAGGGGTGACCTCCTTGCGGTCTCCAGCTACCTGAAGGGAGGCTGTAGGCAGGTGGGGTTGGTCTCTTCTCCCATGCAACCAGCAAGAGAACAAGGGGACACAGTCTCAAGTTGTGCCAGGGGAGGTCTAGGCTGGATGTTAGGAGGAAGTTCCTGCCAGAGAGAGTGATTGGCATTGGAATGGGCTGCCCAGGGAGGTGGTGGAGTTGCCATTCCTGGAGGTGTTGAAGTAAAGCCTGGATGAGGCACTCAGTGACATGGTCTGGTTGACTAGATAGAACTGGATGTTAGTGTGGAGTGGGTGATGTTGGAGGTCTCTTCCAAACTGGTTGATTCTATGATTCATACCAGCAGCACTGCCCTATTCCAGAGTACCATACTTTGCATGTCAAACAGTGACTGAAAAGAAGGTGCAGAGATGACAGCTTACAAACAGGAGTGACTATAAAATTTTACTCAATAATTAATTTCTTTTTTTTTTTTTTTAATTAATCTTGGTGGAACAAAGCAAATATCCTGCTCAGGACAGATGAAAAGCACATCTCAAGCCAGTGTTTTATGAGTGTGCCAGAGCATGGGCCTATTGGGGACTTCAAGATGCCTCTCTTTGCATGTATTGCAAGATATATGAGTTTAAGTATTAATGTTTTTGAGAAGAAAGAGCAGAAACTAGGAGAATTAACCTATTGTGAAGCACAGAAAACAATGCTGAGATAGAGTAGACAGTAGGTTTATAAGCCTTCTAATTGTCTTGCTGTTGGATCCAGGCTCATTCTTACTCCAGCTGTGTGGTGGATCTCTGACATCCAACGAGTTCCATGCAACTCCTCAGGTTCATAAAACACCTATTCTGTCTTGCCACCTCCGAGGTCTGGCTGGGGGGGAGTGTGTGTGCTTCCTGCTTTTCTCATTGGTTTCCCAGTTTCTCTGAATCCATCCATTCTATTAAGTGACACAAGGGCAGGGACTGTTCCCATGTCCTGGGCCAAATGGCAGAGTCCACACTGTACTTAGCTGGCTCTGGGTCTTCTTTGTGTTCCACGTGGTGATTATGTGGCTCTGAAACATTTTTGGCATGTTTTTTTTTTTCAATCAAAGATGTCTAAGAATAGAAAAAGGGCTGTGTTCAGGGACAGGGCTTCACCATATGAATGTCTATTGAAAACAGCCTGGCACATGCTTATTGCCTGAACCACACTCAAGCAGTAATTCAGAGGGTGCTAATTGGCACGGGCTAAAACTGTACCAGAGTGTGCTAGCAACTGAGCAGCAGCTCAGTGTTTGAGATCATCTCCTAAGCTTGTGTCGTTTAGAAACAGAAATGCAGGCTTAGTGCCTCTCTTACGCCTGTTCCACCCCACACTGTGGGAAGATCAGAGGGCTGGAGCATCTCTCCTATGAGGAGAGACTGAAAGAGTTGGGGCTGTTCAGTCAGGAGAGAAGACTCCCAGGTGACCTTATGGTGGCCTTTCAGGATCTTAAGGGGGACTACAAGAAAGCTGGGGAGGTACTCTTTACTGGAATAAAGCTAGAAATGGGTAGATTCAAACTGGATGTTAGGAAGTAGTTCCTCACAATGAGCATGGTGAGAGCCTGGAATGAGTCGCCCAGGGAGGTGGTTGAGGCCCCATCCCTGGAGGTGTTTAAGGCCAGGCTGAATGAAGCTCTAGACAACCTGATCTGGTGTGAGGTGTCCCTGCCCATGTCAGGGAGGTTGGAACTAGATGATCCTTGCGGTCCTTTCCAACCCTGACTGATTCTATGATTCTAAGTGCCATTTACCCATTCTCCTGTGCTGCCCCTGGTAACTATTCAGGTAGTATTCAAGGCAGACATTCTCTTTATTGCCTGACCTGCTTCTCCCAGAAGAATGCACACAGTAAATTGCAAGCCTTGTGGGCTCAAGAAAGGATTGACAAATATTACACTGAATCTATCATTGGCTTTTAAGCACTGTCGAGATGCAGCCACGGGCTTGGGAAGTCATTAAGCTGCCAGAGACCAACAGCTAGGACAGTACACCAGGCAGCAGGTCATATTGTTCCAGCTTTTGCTAGGCATCTGTTACCAGTTCCTGTCAGAGACGGAATACTGGGCAAGAGGTCTTGTCTGCTTAACAGGCTTGTAAGCATGACAGTTCTTGCCAAGTGGTGAGAATAATTATTTGACCTCCAAGGGAGCAGGATAAAAGGGAAAATATATTCATCTTGCCTACTACATCAGCTGAAGAAGTGCTCTGTTGTGGGAAATCTTAGCTCACAATTTCATCTAACTGATAACAAATTCAGGTGCAGACTTTCTATCAGCCACATGCTGGGGATTTTCATGTATTAGTAAACAGGGGCTTCTCAGGAAGAAAAAGGATTTAAAATGCATGAGACTTGTAATATTAAATTCTTATCTAAAAATGTTATTATTTCTAGCTGTTTTGTATACAAAGGATAAGTCAGTTTTCAAAAATCATAACCTTCCTACAGGCAATCCCTGCCCAAAGGCAAAATAGATCTAAGAAACCACTGGTCACCATTTTTCTCTTAGAATCATGGAATTACAGAATCATAGAATCAGACAGGGTTGGAAGGGACCACAAGGATCATCTAATTCCAACCCTTTGCCATAGGCAGGGACACCCTACCCTAGAGCAGGATGGCCACAGCCTCATCCAACCTGGCCTTAAACACTTCCAGGGATGGGGCCTCAACCACCTCCCTGGGTAACCCATTCCAGCCTCTCAACCAGTCTCATGCTCAACAACTTCTTCCTCACATCCAGTCTGAATCTCTCCACTTCCAGCTTTGCTCCATTCCTCCTAGTCCTGTCACTCCCTGAGAGCCTAACAAGTCCCTCCCCAGCTTTTTTGTAGGTCCCCTTCTGATACTGAAAGGCCACAAGAAGGTCACCTGGGAGCCTCCTCTTCTCCAGAATGAACAGCCCCAACTCTTTCAATCTGTCCTCACAGCAGAGATGCTCCAGCCCTCTGAGCATCCTCTTGGCCCTTCTCTGGACATGCTCCAGCATCTCCACATTCTGCTTGTAACAGGGGCTTCAGAACTGGATGCAGTACTCCAGGTGGGGTCTCAGCAGAGCACAGTAGAGAGGGAGAATCACCTCCCTCAACCTGCTGGCCACACTTCTCCTGATGCAGCCCAAGATCTGGTTGGCTTTCTGGGCTGCAAGTGCACACTGCTGGCTCCTGTTGAGCTTCCCATCCACCAGCACTCCCAAGTCCCTCTCCTCTGGGCTGCTCTCCAGCCACTCACTGCCCAGCCTGGATTTGTGCTTGCATGCACTCATGCAATCATTCTATGACACTTGCTTGGTACAGGGGCACAGCAGAAAAGTATGCATAAAATAATTATTTACCATTTAATAATGCATGCATTTATTTTTATGCAGAGACATAATCTGCTTTTTTCACTTTGGAATGCTGGGGAAAAAAAAGTCACTTAAAATACATGAGATCTACACAAAGTGACACATTATTATAAATTGATAGCAATATTGCCAACACAGGCTTAACAAAAACTATGAGCATCAAAGGAAGAGGTGGTTTGCTTTTTCTCCACTGAGTAATTGTTTCTTCTAGTTGATTGGGTAGGGCTGGGTGACAGATTGGACTGGATGATCTTGGAAGTCTCTCCCAACCTGGCTGGTTCTATGATTCTATGGTAACAGTAGCCTTCAGGAGTCACACGTGAGAACTGCATCTGACTAGGTTAGTGAAGCTCATATTTAATATAGAAACTTCAATGTACATCTGACTTGAGCATCTCCCCTATGAAGAGAGACTGAGAGCCCTGGAGCTGTTTAGTCTGGAGAAGAGAAGGCTGAGAGGAGATCTGATCAATGTGTACAAATATCTGAGGGGTGGGTGTCAAGTGGCTGGGGCCAATCTCTTTTTGCTGGTCAGCAGCAATAAGACAAAGAGCAATGGCTACAAGAAAGTTTCAGCTAAACATAAGGAGAAACTTGTTCACAGTGTGGGTGTTACAGACCCCTGGAATAGGCTGCCCAGGGAAGCTGTGGAGTCTCCTTCTCTGGAGACTTTCCAAACCTGCCTGGATGTATTCCTGTACTCCTGTGTGAACTACCCTAGGGAATCCTGCCCTGGGAGGCAGGTTGGACTAGATCTCTGGAGGTCCCTTCCAACCTCTAAAGTTCTGTGATTCTGTGACTTTGCAAAGTGAGGCTGGCCTTACTGTTCTTTGAGAGGAGAAAGGAAGGGCTCACATGTAAGAGAACCAGCAGCCCTTGCAGGAGAATTTGTCTTTGATATCAACAGAAAGGGGAATGCTAGGACACAGGATTACTTCCTTTTAAAACAGGGATCACGATATGGCACAGTGGAGCAGGGCCTGTCTCAGTTCTGGAGCTTGTCTCTGGCAGGGCTCTTTTATTTCTAAAGTAATAATAGGAAATAGATACAAATGATCCCTCCTTGTCCTGGCTGCAGCACTGTAGAGTGACCACCCCCACTCGGGGCTGCATCTGCAGATGCTGCTGATTCAGCAAAGAAGAACAAGGCCAACCAGCAGCATCTGGTGTGTGGAACATGAGAGAGGCAACAGCTCTAAGCAGAGTTCTGTGAGAATTCATTGTATAAATCACACATGTATTTCTGTAGATGGGGAACAGACAGCTAGCTGTGCCCTTGATGGGACTGGATAGACTTAATCCTGCAGAGTTCACCAAAAATGGAAGAAAGTGGGGCTAGATTGAAAAACAGAACAACACAGAACAAACATTTTGGTGACTCATTCTCCTGTCTTCTGCATTTTTTCAGGAGGTGGCCATGCACTTAAGGCATCTACTATGGTCCAGTTCTTGTGCATGCTAAGAGTTCAGCAGTCAGTAAGAGTGGTTTTTGGTTTGCCTCCTTCTCTCTCCAGCTTCTACTGTCAGAAGAGATGTTTTATGTTCACAGGATCACAGAATCACAGGATATTACGGGTTGGAAGGCACCCAAGGAGATCATCGAGTCCAACCCCCCTGCCAGAGCAGGACTCCATACAACTGGATAGAGCTGGGTGCTAGGTTGGACTGGATGATCTTGGAGGTCTCTTCCAACCTGGTTGATTCTATGATTCTAATATAGCACAGGTCACAGAGGAAGGCATCCAGACAGGCCTTGAAAGACTCCAGAGAAGGAAACTCCACAACCTCTCTGGGCAGCCTGTGCCAGTGCTCTGTGACCCTTACAACAAAGAAGTTCCCCATTGTGTTGACGTGGAACCTCCTGTGCTGCAGCTTACATCCATTGCTCATTGTCCTATCTCAGGGAGCAAGTGAGCAGAGCCTGGCCCCCAGCACTCAGATATTTATAAATCCCCTCTTAGTCTTCTCTTCTCCAGACTAAAAAGCCCCAGATCCCTCAGCCTCTCCTCATAAGGCAGTGCCCTTATGTTCTAGGACTACCAGCTGCAAAAATAAAAAGCTAAAAGGAGTTGAACCAAATCACTTTCACAGATAACATCCTTCCAATAATATGGGCAGGTATTTGCCAAACATCATGGCTTTTTATCTCCAGCACCTCCAGCTTCCCTGCAGATTATCTTGACTAGAGGTTTTCATGCCTCACAGGGTTTTAGGAGTTGGAAGGGACCCAAAGAAATCATCGAGCCCAATCCCTTTGCCAGAGCAGGACCATAAAAACTGTCTCAGATCACAGAGGAATACATCCAGATGGATCTTGAAAGTTTTCAGAGAAGGAGACTCCACAACCTCTCTGGGAAGCCTGTGCCAGTGCTCTGTGACCCTTAGAGTAAAGAAGTTCCCTCTTGTGTTTAGATGGAACCTCCTACTCTGCAGCTTATACCCATTTGCCACATATTTACTTCCCTAAGAAGGTATGAAGGAGAGAGTCAGCTGATAACACAAGTGCACACCCATTCAGCAGCCCAGAGCTAGAACAACATTTCCAAATACCTTTTTATTAACAATGCCAAGTTACCTTGGCTGTCACAAGAAATGTAAAGGTCACGGCACACCCAAGAGTTAGCTTTTCAGTGCTGCAGGGTATAATCACAGAATCACAGAACTTTAGAGGTTGGAAGGGACCTCCAGAGATCATCCAGTCCAATCCCCTGCCAAGACAGGATCCCCTAGGAGAGTTCACACAGGAACAAATCCAAGTGGGTTTGGGAAGTCTCCAGACAAGGAGAGTCTATAACCTCTCTGGGCAGCCTCTTCCAGGCCTCTGTCACCCTCACACCAAAGAAGTTTCTCCTCATGCTGAGCTGAAACCTTCTCTCTTCCACTTTGTAGCTGTTGTTCCTTGGCTTATTGCTGCTGACCAGCAAAAAGAGATTGGCCCCTGCCACTTGACACCCACCCCTCAGATATTTGTACACATTGATCAGATCTCCTCTCAGCCTTCTCTTCTCCAGACTGAACAGCCCCAGGGCTCTCAGTCTCTCTTCACAGGGGAGATGCTCAAGTCCCCCAGTCATCCCCGTGGCTCTCTGCTGGACTCTCTCCAGCAGGTCCCAGTCCCACATGAACTGGGGAGCCCAAAACTGAACACAGTATTCCAGGTGTGCTCTCACCAGGGCAGAGCAGAGGGGAAGAAGAACCTCCCTAGCCCTGCTGGCCACACTTCTGATGCAGCCCAGGGGATGCCATTGGCTCTCTTGGCCACAAGGGCACATTGCTGGCCCATGCAGAACTTGCTGCCCACCAGAGAAGATAGTCAGAAGAGACTTAGTAAAACACTGACAATCATTCATCAGAGTATATTGATGACTACAGTTTGCTTCTACTTCTCTGGGCTGCATGTGGAAAACAAACATGCCATGACTACAGTCAAGGCTGGTCTAAGTCAAATCAAGAGCAGCTAGTCCGAACGTGTAGAGGTGCACAGAGGTAGCTGTCTCATTCTGTAGCAAAGTAACACAGCAAGAGCACAGAACTGACAGATTACTTATCACAACTTGTTAGTGTTGCAGTAGAGAGAAATCACTTCTTCAGCTGTTCACTCCACTGCAGTATTCGCTGCTCCAGTACTGAGATTGTCTTTCAAATACGCGGTCACTCCGTTTCTCTTCTGATTCTGTGATTATGTTTCATGAAACCTTTTTTAATGAATAGTGTGATTTCTTTTTTTCCCTCCCGTTTTCTTAAGAGTAAGGCTGTCTCTCAGCTCTGATTAGACATACTTGAAGATGTACAGCAAGATTATGCTTGCTTGATTTACTCTCTCATGCGGAAATGTAGGCAGCAATAATCAAAGACTGCCCCTGGGAGATTCTGGTCTAGGACCCAGATAACTACATTTGCAGGGTGCTGCACCTTATTTAGTCCTAGTTCAGGTGTTTCTAAACTAGCCAGTCAATAGTGGTGTGCCCCAAGGCTCAGTGCTGGGCCCAGTCCTGTTCAGTATCTTTATTGGTGATCTGGACCCCGAGATTGAGCCCAGCATCAGTAAATTTGCAGATAACACATGAATCTGTTGGAGAGTAGGAGAGCCCTGCAGACGGAACTGGACAGGCTGGATGGGTGGGCAGAGGCCAGTGGGATGAGACTGAACAAGGCCAAGTGCAGGGTTCTGCACTTTGGCCACAAAAACCCCAAGCAGCACTACAGGCTGGGGACAGAGTGACTGAGAGCAGCCAGGAAGAAAAGGAACTGGGGTGCTGGTAGATAGAATCATAGAATCAACCAGGTTGGAAGAGACCTCCAAGATCATCCAGGCCAACCTAGCACCCAGCCCTATCCAGTCAACTAGACCATGGCACTAAGTGCCTCATCCAGGCTTTGCTTCACCACCTCCAGGGACGGTGACTCCACCACCTCCCTGGGCAGCCCATTCCAATGCCAATCACTCTCTCTGACAACAACTTCCTCCTAACATCCAGCCTATACTTCCCCCAGCACAACTTGAGACTGTGTCCCCTTGTTCTATTGCTGGTTGCCTGGGAGAAGAGATCAACTCCCACCTGGCTACAACCTCCCTTCAGGTAGTTGTAGACAGCAGCTGAACAAGAGCCAGCAGTGTGCCCAGGTGGCCAAGAGAGCCAATGGTATCGTGGCCTGCATCAGGAAGAGTGTGGCCAGTAGGACAAGGGAGGTTATTCTTCCCCTGTACTCAGCACTGGTCAGGCCACACCTTGAGTCCTATGTCCAGTTCTGGGCTCCTCAATTCAAGAGAGATGTTGAGGTGCTGGAACATGTCCAGAGAAGAGTGACAAAGCTGGTGAGGGGCCTGGAACACAAACCCCATGAGGAGAGGCTGAGGGAGCTAGGGTGTTTAGCCTGCAGCAGAGGAGGCTCAGGGCAGACCTCATTGCTGTCTACAACTACTATGAAGGGAGACTGGAGCCAGATGGAGGTTGGTCTCTTCTCCCAGACAACCACCAATAGAACAAGGGGACACAGTCTCAAGTTGTGCTGGTGGAGGTCTAGGCTGGATGTTAGGAGGAAGCTGTTGGCAGAGAGAGTGATTTGCATTAGAATGGGCTGCCCAGGGAGGTGGTGGAGTCACCGTCCCTGGAGGTGTTGAAGTAAAGCCTGGATGAGGCACTTAGTGCCATGGTCTAGTTGACTGGATAGGGCTGGGTGCTAGGTTGGCCTGGATGATCTTGGAGGTCTCTTCCAACCTGGTTGATTCTATGACATTTTTATTAGTTTGTGATTTAGCCAAACCTGGAGATGTTTTCATGGGAGCAATAAAAACCCTTCTCTTCTCAGAATGCCCCATTATTATTTTGGAAAGTTTAATGAAACTATTTTAAGTTTTGTGAACATAATTACTGAATGTAACATAGTCTGTTTTCTCCTTACTTTGCTCTCAGGAATCAAGGTGGTGTTTTGCCAAAACTAGGAACAAACTAGAACAGTGCAGCAACACTTCTTCAATGATTAATACTTGGCTAAATAAAATGAAGTCAAGTAGTAGTGTAACAGAAACAATGTCCAAATACTGCCAGCTCTCCTGTTTGTCATCAGTACCACTCGAGACAATGATGAACCAATTGATTTCTGGTTCTTAGGAAAGTAGGCAATTTTTAACTTGAAGGCACCAGTGCAGGATGGAAAACAGCTCCATGAAGAAAGACCTTGGAGTGCTGGTGGGCAGCAAGTTCTGCATGGGCCAGCAATGTACCCTTGTGGCCAAGAGAGCCAGTGGCATTCCCTGGACTGCATCAGAAGTGTGGCCAGCAGGGCTAGGGAGGTTCTTCTTCCCCTCTGCTCTGCCCTGGTGAGAGCACACCGGGAATTCTGTGTCCAGTTTTGGGCTCCCCAGTTCATGTGGGACTGGGACCTGCTGGAGAGAGTCCAGCAGAGAGCCACGGGGATGACTGGGGGACTTGAGCATCTCCCCTGTGAAGAGAGACTGAGAGCCCTGGGGCTGATTAGTCTGGAGAAAGCTGAGAGGAGATCTGATCAATGTGTACAAATATCTGAGGGGTGGGTGTCAAGTGGCAGGGGCCAATCTCTTTTTGCTGGTCAGCAGCAATAAGCCAAGGAGCAACAGCTACAAAGTGGAAGAGAGAAGGTTTCAGCTCAGCATGAGGAGAAACTTCTTTGGTGTGAGGGTGACAGAGGCCTGGAAGAGACTGCCCAGAGAGATTATAGACTCTCCTTGTCTGGAGACTTCCCAAACCCACTTGGATTTGTTCCTGCGTGAACTCTCCTAGGGGATCCTGTCTTAGCTAGGAGGTTGCGCTCTGGAGGTCCCTTCCAGCCTCTAAGGTTCAGTGGTTCTCTGATTCTCTGCTTTGAACCTGGTGGCAGCACAAATTAGCAATACGAAGTCAAGGCAGCAGACACAAAGAAGGAAACAAAGCAACACTTCTTTTTATTATTGAGTACTAAAACTGCAAAGAGCTCTCCCTATTCCACTCAAATATAAGAAAGGTTGAGAGGAGAAAAAAAAACTCCTTGTTTTTCTTCACAGTGTCCAATGAAGCTGTCTAAAACCCAGCAACCCTAAAGATTAGGAGTGGCCCGTCATAAACAGCTTCTAAGATACACAGACTTCTGTGTATTTTAAGTACACAGAGACACTACAAATATTACTGAAACTACTGGCAGAAGAATGCATGAGGTCATCTAGATCATCTTCTTCTGCCTCCTCCCCCCCCCCCCCCCCCCCCCCCCCAGTGTCTGTGTCCCTCAGTAATAATTATCTAATAAATTCTTAGTGTCACTGATGGGGATTCAGCAGTATCCCAAGCAATTTCATCCAGAGATAAACTTTATACCTAATGCTTTGAGCATGTCTCTCTGTTGTTGCAGCTCATACCCACTACTTCCTTTCCTCTCTACAATGGTTTTTGTCTTTATAACTGAAGTTTTAGCATTGCTCCCCACAGCCTTTCCTTCTCCAGATTAAACAATCATATTTATTTTTCATTTTTCCTAACAAGTCATGGTTCAGACCTTTTGACCTGCAGTGCAAGGGCAGTATTCCCTGAAATGATGCAACTCAGATACACCAAGGTTAGGGTAGGTTTCCCAGTGGAGGTAATTAGTCATTAGGTTAAACCCATACTTGTGTGTTCCTGACTGCTGATCCTTAGCCTGTCAGTTTATTGAATCATTTGCTGCACCTCATCTTAAACACCTCTCTTTTTCTGTCCTCTCAATACATATGAGCTGCATGCAATGCAGGGAGGTCGTACACTTGCTGGGACTTCTCATGGTCCTTTGTGTAGATATCAGAGTATCACAGTATCATCAGGGTTGGAAGAGACCTCACAGATCATCAAGTCCAACCCTTTACCACAGAGCTCAAGCTAGACCATGGCACCAAGTGCCACGTCCAATCCTGCCTTGAACAGCTCCAGGGACGGCGACTCCACCACCTCCCCGGGCAGCCCATTCCAGTGTCCAATGACTCTCTCAGTGAAGAACTTTCTCCTCACCTCCAGCCTAAATCTCCCCTGGCGCAGCCTGAGGCTGTGTCCTCTCGTTCTGGTGCTGGCCACCTGAGAGAAGAGAGCAACCTCCTCCTGGCCACAACCACCCCTCAGGTAGTTGTAGACAGCAATAAGGTCACCCCTGAGCCTCCTCTTCTCCAGGCTAAACAATCCCAGCTCCCTCAGCCTCTCCTCATAGGGCTGTGCTCAAGGCCTCTCACCAGCCTCATCGCCCTTCTCTGGACACGCTCAAGCATCTCAATGTCCCTCCTAAACTGGGGGGCCCAGAACTGAACACAGCACTCAAGGTGTGGTCTAACCAGTGCAGAGTACAGGGGCAGAATGACCTCCCTGCTCCTGCTTACCACACCATTCCTGATGCAGGCCAGGATGCCACTGGCTCTCTTGGCCACCTGGGCACACTGCTGGCTCATGTTCAGGTGGGTATCAATCAGCACCCCCAGATCCCTCTCTGTCTGGCTGCTCTCCAGCCACTCCGACCCCAGCCTATATCTCTGCATGGGGTTATTGTGGCCAAAGTGCAGCACCCTGCACTTGGAGCTATTGAACCCCATCCCATTGGACTCTGCCCATCTGTCCAGGTGGTCAAGGTCCCTCTGCAGAGCCCTTCTGCCTTCCAACTCAGTCACATCTGCCCCCAGCTTAGTGTCATCTGCAAACTTGCTGATGACTGACTCCATGCCCTCATCCAGATCATCTATGAAGATGCTAAAGAGGATGAGGCCCAGCACTGATCCCTGAGGGACACCACTAGTGACAGCCGCCAGCTGGATGTGGCACCATTCACCACCACTCTCTGGGTCCGGCCCTCCAGCCAGTTCCTAACCCAGCACAGAGTGTTGCCATCCAAGCCATGGGCTGACAGCTTAGCCAGCAGTTTGCTGTGGGGGACAGTGTCAAAGGCCTTGCTGAAGTCCAGATAGACCACATCCACAGGCCTCCCCACATCCACCAAGTGGGTCACCTGATCATAGAAGGAGATCAGGTTAGAAAGGCAGGATCTGCCCTTCCTAAACCCATGCTGGCTGGACCTGAGCCCTTTGCCATCCCTCAGGTGCGCTCTTATCACCCCCAAGATAACCTGCTCCATCAGTTTCCCTGGCACTGAGGTCAGGCTGACAGGTCTGTAGTTCCCAGGTTCCTCCATCCAACCCTTCTTGTGGATGGGGACCACGTTGGCCATTTTCCAGTCTCCTGGGACCTCTCCGGTGAGCCAGGACTGCTGGAAAATGATGGAGAGTGGCTTGGCCAGCTCAGCTGCCAGCTCTCTCAGCACCCTGGGATGGATCCCATCTGGTCCTATGGACTTGTGGGTGTCCAGATGGCTCAGCAGGTCCTGAACTAATTCTTCATGAAATTCCAGGGGAAATATCTGACAGCACTTGGAGTTACAGCAGGAAAACTTTGGTGGATTGACAGGTGCCAGGTATGTCTTAACTTCCAGTTGACCTGGATTCATGTCTCATTTGTATAAAATTGCTCAGCAGCTGTTAGGTAGGAAATCTGATCAAAAGATCTGTGGTTTTAATTATTTTTTCCTGGCACCTTCCCAGCTCCCAAAGAGAAGAGCTGAACCTCACTTACTTTATGTCTTACAGTTTGTCAGGCTCAGCAGCTTTACTTTCAGACATTGTGCTTTTCCACGTTAGCTCATTGATAGTTCTCTTTGTGGACTGGGATCAGAGTTGTTCCTGTTATGCATGCAATGAGCTTAAAGAGGCTGAAGAGGGAAAAGAGAAACAGTTATGAGGAGGAGGTACAGATAAAGCTGCACATTAATGAATATAATGGGTCTGTGGGGGTGCTGGATTTAGCCCTCTGGCTGCTGTAATGGGTCAAGTAGTGGAAATAATGTGCGCAGAGTAGATCCAGGACCAAGACACATACGGGACTTACGTTGTTTCATAGAATCATAGAATCAACCAGGTTGGAAGAGACCTCCAAGATCATCCAGTCCAACCTAGCACCCAGCCCTAGCCAATCAACCAGACCATGGCACTAAGTGTCTCAGCCAGTCTTGAATGCCTCAGAGATGGTGATCACCTCCCTGGGCAGCCCATTCCAATGCCAATCACTCTCTCTGTCTACAACTACCTGAAGGGGCATTGTAGCCAGGTGGGGGGTGGCCTCTTCTCCCAGGCAACCAGCAATAGAACAAGGGGACACAGTCTCAAGTTGTGCCAGGGTAGGTATAGGCTGGATGTTAGGAAGAAGTTCTTCACAGAGAGAGTGATTTCCCATTGGAATGGGCTGCCCAGGGAGGTGGTGGAGGCACCGTCCCTGGAGGTGTTCAAGAAAAGACTGGATGAGGCACTTAGTGCCATGGTCTAGTTGATTGGTTAGGGCTGGGTGCTAGGTTGGACTGGATGATCTTGGAGGTCTCTTCCAACCTGGTTGATTCGATGATTCTATGATTCTATGCTTGTCTGGGCGAAGAGACCAACCCCCAGCTGGATACAGCCTCCCTTTAGGTAGTTGTCGACAGCAATGAGGTCAGCCCTGAGCCTCCTCTTCTCCAGGCTGCACACCCCCAGCTCCCTCAGCCTCTCCTCATAAGGTTTGTGCTCCAGGCCCCTCACCAGCTTTGTTGCCCTTCTCTGGACACGTTCCACCACCTCAACATCTCTCTTGAATTGAGGAGCCCAGAACTGGACTTAGTACTCAGGATGTGGCCTGACCAGTGCTGAGTACAGGGGAAGAATAACCTCCATTTTCCTACTGGCCATACTGTTCAAACATCACCTTCTCATTTCTGTGTTTTAGGCTGGTTTTGCATTCATTAAATAGGAAAGTTTCTCCTGACTTCAGTGGTGGAAAACTCTGAGATCATTGGAAGAGTAGGTGGATAGAAGATATTTTCATCTCTGTGGCACAGGTGAGATCTTGTACAGTGCTGTGGTTCAATACATAACTGCAAGACAACAGTAAGTAAAACTGTTTTGAAATAGTCAGCTTCTTTCCTTACCACTCGGCTGCAGTGCAACATTTTCTAAAGAGAAGCCAAACCAAAGGAAAGAAAAAAGTGTTATTGCACATTAAAACAGTATTGACTTTCAGTGGCTGGAACAAGTAGTTCCTAGGAGACTTTCCCACAAGATCTCTTCTCTCTTACAACACTCTTTTACTCATGACTTTCACTTGCTTTGTCTTGGAATTTTTAAGCACATTATTTCTTTGAGCTTTTCAAAACAGAACACTTGTTTCTGAAGGTGATGTTAAATGAACTCTCAGATTCAGTTCTCAGGTAGCCCAGATGCAGAAAAAACTTGGACAAAATTCTAGTTATCCTAAAGGCAACTGTAATCCATGAGGAAGAAGTAAGAGACATGCTAAGTCACTTGGATCCTCACAAGTCCATGGGACAGGATGGGATCCACCCTAGGGTGCTGAGAGAGCTGGCAGCTGAGCTGGCCAAGCCACTCTCCATCATTTATCAGCAGTCCTGGCTCACCGGAGAGGTCCCTGAAGACTGGAAGCTGACCAATGTGATTCCCATACACAAGAAGGGTTGCAAGGAGGAGCCAGAAAACTACAGACCTGTCAGCCTGACCTCAGTGCCAGGCAAGGTCATGGAACAGGTCATCTTGAGTGCCATCACAAAGCAACTACAAGACAGCCAAGGGATCAGGCCCAGCCAGCATGGGTTTAGGAAGGGCAGGTCCTGCCTCACCAACCTGATCTCCTTTTATGATCAGGTTCCCTGCCTGGTGAATGTGGGGAAGGCTGTGGATGTAGTCTACCTGGACTGCAGCAAAGCCTTTGACACTGTCTGCCACAACAAGCTCCTGGCCAAGCTGGCAGCTCATGGTTTGGGCAGATTCACTCTGTGCTGGATCAAGAACTGGCTGGATGGGAGAGCCCAGAGAGTGGTGGTGAATGGTGCCACATCCAGTTGGCAGCTGTCACTAGTGGTGTTCCCCAAGGATCAGTGCTGGGCCCAGTCCTGTTCAATATCTTTATTGATGACCTGGACGAGGGGATTGAGTCCAGCATCAGTAAGTTTGCAGATGACACCAAGCTAGGAGCAGGTGTTGATCTGTTGGAAGGTAGGAGAGCCCTGCAGAGGGACCTGGACAGGCTGGATGGGTGGGCAGAGGCCAACGGGATGAGACTGAACAAGGCCAAGTGCAGGGTTCTGTACTTTGATCACAACAACCCCAAGCAGCGCTATAGGCTGGGGACAAAGTGTCTGGAGAGCAGCCAGGAGGAAAGGGACCTGGGGGTACTGATAGATAGTAGGCTGAAGATGAGGCAGCAGTGTGCCCAGGTGGGCAAGAGAGCCAATGGCATCGTGGCCTGCATCAGGAACAGTGTGGCCAGTAGGACAAGGGAGGTTATTCTTCTCCTGTACTCGACACTGGTCAGACCACACCTTGAGTACTGTGTCCAGTTCTGGACTCCTCAATTCAAGAGAGCTGTTGAGATGCTGGAACATGTCCAGAGAAGGGCAACAAAGCTGGTGAGGGGCCTGGAACACAAACCCTATGAGGAGAGGCTGAGGGAGCTGGGGGTGTTCAGCCTGGAAAAGAGGAGGCTGAGGGGGGACCTCACTGCTGTTTGCAACTACTTGAAGGGAGGCTGTAGTCAGGTGGGGGTTGGTCTCTTTTCCAGGCAACCAGCAACAGAACAAGGGGACACAGTCTCGAGTTGTGCCAGGGGAGGTCTAGGCTGGATGTTAGGAGGAAGTTGTTGGCAGAGAGAGTGATTGGCATTGGAATGGGCTGCGCAGGGAGGTGGTGGAGTCACCATCCCTGGGGGTGTTCAAGAAAAGCCTGGATGAGGCACTTAGTGCCATGGTCTAGTATGATTCCATTTGAGCAGAAGTGCTTTCCCGTCTATCACACTTCTTATTTCATAGTAAGCACGACATCCATGGTATAGGACATACCTGTGAGCCAAATCAGGTCAGCTGCCCACACGGCTCCAAACTGTGTCTTCAGACCACAACAGGCTTGTGATTATGTCCCAGCGAAACCAGGACAAAATCCTGCCTGCAGAGTGAAAGAAAAAAAGAAACAAATACAGCTAACAGAAAATGCCAATTAAAGGAAGTGAACCTTCTATTAGTTGCTGATCATAGAATCATAAAATCAACCAGGTTGGAAGAGACCTCCAAGATCATCCAGTCCAGTCTATCACTCAGCCCTGTCCAGTCAACCAGACCATGGCACTAAGTGCCTCATCCAGTCTTTTCCTGAGCACCTCCAGGGACGGTGACTCCACCACCTCCCTGGGCAGCCCATTCCAATGCCAATCACTCTCTCTGCCAACAACTTCCTCCTAACATCCAGCCTATACTTCCACCAGCACAACTTGAGACTGTGTCCCCTTGTTCTGTTGCTGGTTGTCTGGCAGAAGAGACCAACCCCACCTGGCTACAGCCTCCCCTCAGGTAGCTGGAGACAGCAAGGAGGTCACCCCTGAGCCTCCTCTGCTCCAGGCTGCACACCCCCAGCTCCCTCAGTCTCTCCTCACAAGGCTGTTTTCCAGGCCTCTCACCAACTTTTTTGCCTTTCTCTGGACACATTCCAAGCTCTCTTGGCCACCTGGGCACAGGTGGATGGCTTTGATATGTCTTGAAAGATGCATGACATGAACCTTTCTGCAGGAGTTGTCAGAAAACTTGTGCTACATTTTCTGGCATGCAGAGAAGCCTGTAGGAGTAAAAGCCATGTGGGTGCCTATGTGCAATGTGAGGACATGTTGTTAATTATACTTCTTCCCTGAATTTGCATGCAGGCTAGTGCTACTAGCACTAACTGCTCTGTGGTTTCCCTCCAATTCCACACTAAGATGAAAATCAGAATCTAACAGAAGACAAAACAGTTCTGTTTGTCTTCCTGAAGTGAGGCCATCATGATATTCAAACTTTTGTTAAAAGAAAAAAAAATAAAGAAAGTCCTTTAAACAAAGCCATCTGCCAACAAAGCCTAGGATCTTTGACTCCTCATTGCAATCAATTTCATGAGGCAAGTTAGATAATGCAAGTGCCAGAGCAGTGAGAATGAGAAAAAGGAAGGTGTACCTGTATTTACCAGCTGTAGTTCTATATGCTGCCACAATGATTGGAGAGCTTCTGACTGCCTGCAGCCAAGAGATAAGTATCAATTTTTGATGTTTCTGCCAAAAAGACAGAAGGCATCAAAGGCAGTATGTCGAGGCTTGCTTTAGCTGTGCTCTAACATGGGATCAGTGCAGTCATCTTGGATCAAAGTGCTCAGAAGTACTTAAGATTTGTCAAATTATACTTCAGATGTTTGAAAGATGGAAGCGGCAGCTATTCTTGAGTTTTGCATTAGGAAACTACTGCTTGGCAAATTAAAAGTCCACCTTGTCACATCACTTAGAGAGAGAGAGAGAGAAAGTCACTGTTATTTCATTGTGTCAGTAGTGGCTTTACTGTTAGTCATGGTAGTGAAAAATGTCTTCTTAAAAGACTTCTAAGCACTCCTAAAAGTGCTTAGCGGTCTTTCAGAAACTGAATATCCTGTGTAATTTCTGCCCTAGAATGTGCTGGTTAGCCATAACTTAGTAGGCCTGGAAAATTGAGACCCAGGATTATATTTAGCCAGGCAACAAAAAAGTCATGGTCTGAGCTCTCAGCAGTTTTGGAAGGCTAGCTGCACTGCAAACAACCAGTGTGTAACCAACTCTGAACACTCAACGGTCATGACCTTACCTATGTGGTTTCCTTCCTGGCAGACTATCACAAGCAAGGACCCCAGAATTATTACATGGGAAGGCAGAAAGCATTTCTAAGCCACCAGCCTGGAATAAAAGGCTCAGTTCAGCTCTAGAACAAATTGAAATATAGTCCTTAAGGCTTGTTTTAACAGAAGTGCCCAGATGCAGCTTCTCAATATAGCTTCAGTGTTGCTATACTCAGGCTAGTACAGCACTCCTTGCAGTTCTGTGTAGGGAAAAACAGAGTTCAGAAAGAATACTGATTCAATGTGCTCCACAGAACTGTGGAGCTGATGAAAGCCCACTGAAATTCCCAACCCATAAAATGTCCCACTGAAGTCAGAAAACATGGTCTGTGGTGGCTTCCTGGAGCATCTCCCTTAGAATCATAGAATCAACCAGGTTGGAAGAGACCTCCAAGATCATCCAGGCCAACCTAGCACCCAGCCCATGCCAATCAACTAGACCATGGAACTAAGTGCCTCATCCAGGCTTTTCCTGAGCACCTCCAGGGACGGTGACTCCACCACCTCCCTGGGCAGCCCATTCCAATGCCAATCACTCTCTCTGACAACAACTTCCTCCTAACATCCAGCCTATACTTCCCCCAGCACAACTTGAGACTGTGTCCCCTTGTTCTGTTGCTGGTTGTCTGGGAGAAGAGACCAACCCCACCTGGCTACAATGTCCCTTCAGGTAGTTGTAGACAACAATGAGGTCACCCCTGAGCCTCCTCTTCTCCAGGCTAAACACCCCCAGCTCCCTCAGCCTCTCCTCATAGGGTTTGTGTTCCAGGCCCCTCACCAGCCTTGCTGCCCTTCTCTGGACACGTTCCAGAGAAGACACAAGAACACTATCAGAGTGACTGTGAAAACCTCTTTTGCCAGAGTCCTTGTTATGTTTTATTTTCATCAAATTATTTAGGTGTTCTGAGTGTTACAAAAGATCTTTCAGAAACCTAAGAAACTCAATACTCTCCTTTATGTCATGTTTGTTTTCTCCTGATCATCATCTTGGCTGATCACTGTAGCTTGGATAGGCACAGTTCTGCTGGATAAAGCACTGCTGGATGAAAGGGCCTAAAGGGTGGTGGTCAGTGGAGTTAAATCCAGCTGGTGGCTGGGCACAAGTGGTGTCCCCAAGGGCTGTGTTGGGACTATTTCTGTTTAACATCTTTATTGCTGACCTTGGTGAAGACATATCAATGTGTCAGTAGTGAGTTTGATGATGACACCAAGTTAGGTGACAGTGTTGATCTGCAGGAGGGTTAGGAGGCTCTACAGAGGGACTTGGACAGATTGGATGGATGGGCCAATGTTAATGGAATGAACTTCAACAAGGCCAAATGCCAGGTCCTGCACAAGAAGTCCAAGTAATGCTACAGGCTTAGGGCAGTGTGCCTGGAAAGCTGCCTGGCAGAAAGGGACCTAGGGGTTGTAACTGACAATCAACTCATGAGCAAGCAGTGTGCCCAGGTGGCAAAGAAAGCCAGTGGCATCCTGGCTTGGATTAGAAATGCTGTGTGCAGCAGGAGTAGTGAGGTGGTTGTCCCCACTCCACTGAAGACATCCCTCACTGGAAACATTTCTGTTCAACACAAATTGAAAAGGACTTGGACTCTGGGGACTCTCTCCCTCCCCTTGTCCAACCAAGGACAGCAGAAGCTGACAAGCATGAGCCTGGGAACGCCTCCTCCAAGCCAAAACAGCAGCACCCCTCCTTGGACCTCTTCCAGCCAGAGAAAGCATCTTGAGGGAGTGTGGGATGTGGTAATACAGTTCCTTTCCTGCTTTTCTCCTCTCTTCTCTTCCTCTATTTGTCTCTCTCTCTCTCTTTCTCTCTCTTCCTCTGTTTCTTTCACTTTATCCCTTAATAAGTAGTCTCGCTTTTGATATTTGGTTTTGCTTCTACCTTAATTCCACAACATGGATACAGAAAAGAACAAATCTCCCTCCCTGAACTGAGACATTTTTAGTCTCTCTTCTCTAGACCAAGATAGGGGGTAGTCAGAACTACATTGCAAAAAAGCCTTCTCATCTACAAAGATCAAAACTGAAAGGGAGTGCAACATGTTCATGGTCACATAAGATATACAACCCACATCTGTATCAGTGCTACAGGCTGGGGACAGAGTGGCTGGAGAGCAGGCAGGCAGAAAGGGACCTGAGGGTATTGAGAGGTAGTAGTTGAACATGAGCCATCAGTGTGCCCAGGTGGCCAGGAGAGCCTATGGCATCTTAGCCTGGATCAAGAACAGTGTAGACAGCAGGACAAGGAAGGTTATTCTTCCCCTGCACTCAGCACTTGTCAGGCCACACCTTGAGTGCTGTGTCCATTTCTGGGCTCCTCAATTCAAGAGAGATGTTGAGGTGCTGGAAGGCATCCAAAGAAGGGAAACAGAGCTGGTGAGGGGCCTGGAAGACAGCCCTATGAGGAGAGGCTGAGGGAGCTGTGGGTGTTTAGCCTTGGAATGGGCTGCCCAGGAAAGTGATGAAGTTGCCCTCCCTGCAGGTGTTCAAGACTGGATGAGGCATTTAGTGTCATGGTCTAGTTGATTGGGCAGGGCTGTGTGCTATGTTGGACTGGATGATCTTGGAGGTCTCTTCCAAGCTGGCTGATTCTATGGTTCTATGTTGATACAGGCAAGAATATTAAAACCTGGAAAAAGGAAAAGTTTCAGTGAAGCTGACTGTCAAAGAAAGAATGTATTTTTCATAGTCATAAATAAAACGGGAAAGAAGTGCTTTCAGAATAAGAATGGAAAATAAGCATGACAGCACTGTGTATACTTCCATAATTTAACAAGGAGCTTACAGTAGGCTTTACTGTATAGAAATGGTGTCTGCCTCACACTGTGAAGCTGGAAATAAACACAAATCCATTTCTCACAAGGAGGAGTTTTTAAAAATGGATGCTGGAAGTAGCATTTGAATGTTATCTACCTATTGCCTTCTGCTGCAAATGGAAATATCTCCTATATGCATTTTCCACTTTTCTGAGAAAGAGATGATAAGCAAACCAAACCCCTTTTGCTTGTGTGCCACTCATGCCAGTAAGTGTCAGATATGAGTCCCAGTCTTCCAGATGAGTGCCCACACGTTGCCCTTCTGGAGCGCCCCCATGACCGACTTACAAGTTTTAGTGCAAAATCAGGAGATTTACTCCTTTGGTAGCATCTGAGGTCCAAAAGACTTCTGCTTTCTCTTTTAAAATCTCAGACTCAGTGTCTCAGCAGGTTTTAGGAGGTTCATAGCATCACAAACCCCTCCTAGAGTATGGCAAGTGGAGACAGCAGCTAGCAGATAATGTTGCGACTGTAAAAGAGCAGGTCATAAGCATGTCAGCTAAGGTTTAAGGTCCTGAGACATGCTGATTTAAACACAGCCCATGGTTACAACAGGTGGCACTTCAAAAGACAGGCTGCATTTCTCAAATAGTGGCACTGACTCACACTGAGCAAAAAGTAGTCTCTATTCTTAGCTCAGCCTCAGAAGAGACTGCAACGTTATGATCTCACAACTGTTCATGGTGAGAAATCCTGCATCTCAGGCAACAGCATACTCAGAAGGAAAAGCAAGCTCAATAACTGCAGTGTTGCCATCACAATATGACTGTAAGAAGACTTTGCCCCGCTGCAAATTTGTCCCAACCATTGCAGTCACTTCTCTCTGTGTTAGAATCATAGAATCAGTCAGGGTTGTAAGGGATCATCTAATTCCAACCCCTCTGACATGGGCACAGACACCCTACGCTAGAGCAGGCTGCACACAGCCTCATCCAGCCATGGGGCCTCAAATACCTCTCTGGGCAACCCATTCCAGGCTCTCACCACTCTCATGCTCAAAAACTTCTGCCTCACCTCCAGTCTGAACCTACCCACCTCCAGCTTTGCTCCATTCCCCCTAGTCCTGTCACTCCCTGAGAGCCTAAAAAGTCTCTCACCAGCTTTTTTGTAGGCCCCTTTCCAATACTGAAAGGCCATAAGAAGGTCACCTGGGAGCCTCCTCTTCTCCAGAACGAACAGCCTCAACTCTCAGTCTGTCCTCACAGCAGAGCTGCTCCAGCCTTCTGATCATCCTCATGGCCCTTCTCTGGACATGCTCCAGCATCTCCACATCCTTCTTGTAATGGAGGCTCTAGAACTCTTCCTAAAGGGAGCCCCAGATATCGGACTGAACCCCCCCAGTCCTCACAAAAATTGTATTTTCAAAGCCATTTTTCCAAGCATAAAGATGGAATCAATGACACACAAGAAAAGAACAGGTCCATGACACATACAGTTTTGAGAACTAGAGCAGCTTCTCCCTGTGTCATCCTAACCATGTTCTGAACTGGCACGGTCTGTATGTTTTGAAGGACGGTGAAACCACTTCTTGTAGTGAAGATAGGGGACAGCAGATACATCTTTTACATCTGCCCGTTGACAGTCTAACTCTGGCTTTCTTGTCTGTCTGTGACTGAACCCTGGAAAAGAAAAATTGTGGTTGCTTCTGCCTATTGTTGAAGAATTCTGTGCTGCCATACATATGGAACTGCTATTTCATATGTACAAACACATTTTCCCACAAGACTGAAATTGTAACCCTGGTAGATGCTGAGCCAGGTGGCCAAACAGTCTCTGTAAAGATGTGAAATGTGAGTTACTCAGGAAATCTTTTTGAAGCGGGCACACAGCATATTGGCAGGAGAATAGTGAAGAGGTGATTTGGTACAATCATGGCTCACCAAGGGCAAATCCTGCCTAACAAACCTGGTGGCCTTCTACAAACAGGTCACAACATTCATAGATGAGGGGCAAGCAACTGATGTCATTTACCTGGACCTGAGCAAGGCCTTTGACACTCTCCTGCACCACTTCCTGGTCTCCAAGCTGGTGACACATGGGGTTGATGGGTGGACCATGAGATGGATAAAGAACTGGTTTGATGGCCACACCTAAAGAGTGGCTGTCAATGGGTACAGGTCCAAGTGGAGGCCAGTGACAAGTGGAGTCCCTCAGGAATCAGTCCTGGGACCAGTCTTGTTCAATATCTTTGTCAGTGACATTGGCAGAGGCATTTCAGTGCACCCTCAGCAAGTTTGTTGATGACACCAAGCTGTGTGGTGCAGCAGCCAGGCTGGAGGGCAGGGATCCATCCAGAGAGACCTGGACTGCCTGGAGAGGTGGGCACAAGCCAACCTGATGAGGTTCAACAAGATCAACTGCAGTGTCGTGCATCTAGGTCAAGGCAATCTGTTGTGGAGGGCCTGTAGGCCCAAAAATAGGCTTGTTTACAACTACCTGAGGGGTGGTTGTGGCCAGGGGGAGGTTGCTCTCTTCTCTCAGGTGGCCAGCACCAGAACAAGAGGACACAGCCTCAGGCTGCGCCAGGGGAGATTTAGGCTGGAGGTGAGGAGAAAGTTCTTCACTGAGAGAGTCATTGGACACTGGAATGGGCTGCCCGGGGAGGTGGTGGAGTCGCCGTCCCTGGGGCTGTTCAAGGCAGGATTTGATGTGGCACTTGGTGCCATGGTCTGGCCTTGAGCTCTGTGGTAAAGGGTTGGACTTGATGATCTGTGAGGTCTCTTCCAACCCTGATGATACTGTGATACTGTGATACTGTGTGACATGTCTCTCTGCCCAAATCAGAGGTAAACACATTAAATGGATAAAATAGGCACAACAGGCATGGTGCCATAAGGCCTGTTCTGCTCAAGATCCCTCTTTGTAAACAGGTTGTCTAAGCCCCCCAACGCCCAGCTGATGTCTGCCTGGTGTAAGGCCCGCAATTACCATATTTGGAGGAAGTCCAAGCAAGGGGCTTTTGCCTATTATGGTATTGTTTGGCTAACTGCCAACCTGATTGGTCATTCTAGTGTCCAAGGGGCCATTAATCTCAGCCCACATGTAATAAATAGGGGTACACAGGTAAACAATGTGCTCGGACTCCATTGCTCACGCTTGGATTCCCCTGCATAGCTCGGACTCTCCCGATTGCTCGGATTCCCCACAGTGATTGCCTGCTTGCGTACTCACTAGCAGAGCTCACTTAAGCCTGCCTATATATATATATATGGAGCCCAGCCAGCTGTGCACACTTGCATGCCACTGTGTTATCAGGACCAGATCCTGCATTGCCTGTCCAGACTCCCAGCAGCCGTGCACATCCTGCATGGCCGCTGCCTATCATTGCCTGGTAAGCACCACTGCTGCCGAGTTACCAGGAAGCAGACTCTGGATTGTTTGCATGTGATTGGCCTGTCTGGGCAGTGTTACATCATGCTGAGACCACACGGCATGTATTCCCTCTGCACTTGAGATCCTGCTAAGAATCCCTGGACAGAGCATCCAGAAAAAGTCAGGAGACAAGGACAGAGACCATCATTTCCCCAGAAGCTGGGAAGAATCTCCTTTCCCTTCAAGCCAGGAGGATTCCAGCCTCAAAATCCATGGGCAAAGCTCCCTTGAAGTTTGGACACTAGTAATAGGCTGTGATGTAGCCCCAGAGGGTGACTGATAATTAATAAGAGTTGTAAGTGAATGCTTTAATGCCTCTGTAATATCTATTGCCTCTGCCATAGAGCAGAAAGAGTTTTCAGCCCACTCTGCTGGGTGAATAGTATATAGACCCCAAGTGGTATTTGCCACAAGGAAAAAGCCTCTCTCTGTTTATAGTTTCAACTGTTTGCTAGCTATTAATAAGATATAGTGTGGTATTAATCCCAGAATGCTTTCATGACCGTGTAGAATCCTTTTAATATTAATATACAGTGGTTGGGGGTGGTGAGAGTTCAGAACATTGAGTTTAATAAGCATGTATTTTTATAGAATATTATCTCTCACCAATTGGTTTCTCCCCTCCGCCAAAATCAGCTTAGGCTGCAGAATACCCCTCAGTGACACAATCTCAAGCACAAACACAGGATGGGCAATGAGTGGCTGGACAGCAGCCCTAAGAAGAGGAACTTGGGGATGCTGGTGGATAAGAAGCTCAACATGAGCCAGCAGTGTGCACTTGGATCCCAGAAAGCCAAGCAGAGCCTGGGCTGCATCAGGAGAAGTGTGGCCAGCAGGTTGAGGGAGGTGATTCTCCCCCTCTACTCTACTCTACTCTGGTGAGACCCCACCTGAAGTACTGCATCCAGTTCTGGAGCCCCCATTACAAGAAGGATGTGGAGATGCTGGAGCATGTCCAGAGAAGGGCCAGGAGGATGCTCAGAGGTCTGGAGCAGCTCTGCTGTGAGGACAGACTGAAAGAGTTGGGGCTGTTCAGTTCAGAGAAGAGGAGGCTCCCAGGTGACCTTCTTGTGGCCTTCTTGTATCTGAAGGGGCCTACAAAAAGCTGGTGAGGGACTTTTTAGGCTGTCAGGGAGTGACAGGACTAGGGGGAATGGAGTGAAACTGGAGACGGGTAGGTTCAGACTGGATGTGAGGCAGAAGTTTTTGAGCATGAGAGTAGTGAGAGGCTGGAATGGGTTGCCCAGGGAGGCGGTTGAGGCCCCATCCCTGGGGGTGTTTAAGGCCAGGCTGGGTGAGGCTGTGTGCAGGCTGCTCTAGGGTAAGGTGTCCCTGGGCATGGCAGGGGGGTTGGAATTAGATGGTCTTTCTGGTCCCTTCTAAACCTGATTGACTGACTGACTTTGATATTGCTGCCTGTCCTTGATTCTTGTGTGACTACACTGAGTTGCATTTTTCTTAGCTTAAAGGGCTGCAATGTCCCTGTTGGACTGAGACAAAGACTTGGACACAAGTGTCAGAATTGTCCAGGAGCTTGGTCAACTGCAGATAAATCCTACTGAGACTGGACACCTTGTGAAAAGACTGTCGAGTACACAAATGTGTACTCAATCTATGACTTCTGGCAGCACCACTCTTCTCAATCCTTTAAATTTACCATCTTTCTCTTCATGCTAACTGGCTGCAAAATCTACTACTCACACATGAACACACAGATAAAGATGAGACTTGACATTTATGCAGTGGAGTTTTGATGTAGATGAAAAATCCAACCATTTCTGACACGCCTTAACCATTCCTACCTTCTCAGGAGATTTGCAGGTGGCCGGTTACAATCCATTCATGCCTGCTCTAATAAATAAACTAATGCAATACTTCCTGCTTTAGCCTGGAGTTATTACATGCTGACAGTGTTGATTATCAACAGTCCTGGCTCACTGGAGAGGTCCCTGAAGACTGGAAACTGGCCAATGTGATGCCCATACACAGGAAGAGTTGGAAGGAGGAGCCAGAAAACTACAGAGCTGTGAGCCTGACCTCAGTGCCAGGCAAGGTCATGGAACAGGTCATCTTGAGTGCCATCACAAAGCACCTACAGGATGGCCAAGGGATCAGGCCCAGCCAGCATGGGTTTAGGAAGGGCAGGTCCTGCCTCACCAACCTGATCTCCTTTTATGATCAGGTTCCCTGCCTGGTGAATGTGGGGAAGGCTGTGGATGTAGTCTACCTGGACTGCAGCAAAGCCTTTGACACTGTCTGCCACAAGAAGCTCCTGACCAAGCTGGCAGCTCATGGTTTGGACAGATTCACTCTGTGCTGGATCAAGAACTGCTGGATGGCAGAGCCCAGAGAGTGGTGGTGAATGGTGCCACATCCAGTTGGCAGCTGTCACTAGTGGTGTTCCCCAAGGATCAGTGCTGGGCCCAGTTCTGTTCAATATCTTTATTGATGACCTGGACGAGGGCATTGAGTCCAGCATCAGTAAGTTTGCAGATGACACCAAGCTGGGAGCAGGTGTTGATCTGTTGGAAGGTAGGAGAGCCCTGCAGAGGGACCTCGACAGGCTGGATGGGTGGGCAGACGCCAACGGGATGAGACTGAACAAGGCCAAGTGCAGGGTTCTGCACTTTGGCCACAACAACCCCAAGCAGCGCTATAGGCTGGGGACAAAGTGTCTGGAGAGCAGCCAGGAGGAAAGGGACCTGGGGGTACTGATAGATAGTAGCTGAAGATGAGGCAGCAGTGTGCCCAAGTGACCAAGAGAGCCAATGGCATCCTGGCCTGCATCAGGAAGAGTGTGGCCAGTAGGACAAGGGAGGTTATTCTGCCCCTGTACTCAGCACTGGTCAGGCCACACCTTGAGTCCTGTGTCCAGTTCTGGGCTCCTCAATTCAGGAGAGATGTTGAGGTGCTGGAACATGTCCAGAGGAGGGTAACAAAGCTGGTGAAGGGCCTGGAACACAAACCCTATGAGTAGAGGCTGAGGGAGTTGGGGGTGTGCAGTCTGCAGCAGAGGAGGCTCAGGGCAGAGCTCATTGCTGTCTACAACTACCTGAAGGGAGGTTGTAGCCAGGTGGGGTTGGTCTCTTCTCCCAGATAACCAGCAACAAAACAAGGGGACACAGTCTGAAGTTATGCTGGGGGAAGTATAGGCTGGATGTTTGGAGGAAGTTGTTGACAGAGAAAGTGATTGGCATTGGAATGGGCTGCCCAGGGAGGTGGTGGAGACACCGTCCCTGGAGGTGTTGAAGCAAAGCCTGAATGAGACACTTAGTGCCATGGTCTGGTTGATTGGCTAGGGCTGGGTGCTAGGTTGGCCTGGATGATCTTGGAGGTCTCTTCCAATCTGGTTGATTCTATGATTCTATGGTCTACTTGATTGTCTAGGGCTGGGTGCTAGGTTGGCCTGAATGATCTTGGAGGTCTTTTCCAACCTGGATGATTCTATGATTCTATAAGATAGCTGTGCTTGAATTTCATGGAAGGCGTTTGGAACATTAAAGCACACCAAAGTCAGGTTTTGCCTGTCACCATAAATTGAAGCACAACTGAAAAATGCCTACAGTCATAACCTTATTGCCAATAGTTTCACTGTTCCATGAGGGATTACAGATGCTAAATTGAAAGAAACATTGTGTCATCTTCTTTTTAGGACATAAATGCAGTCACAAGCAAGCAGAGTCTAATAGTGGTTGTATTATGCTTCTACATGTAGGCAGCTTGCTAATAGTGGAGTAAAGTCGCATTAGAGCTGATTAGCGTTCTTCACTGACTTGGAAATCCAGACCTATACAGAGAGCATCTTGACTGTGCTTCTCAAATTGAGAGATTAATTTGAGCATAAGTAACCAAAGCTCTGCATCCAGAATCAGAATCACAGAATCAACCAGGTTGATTACTTAGCACATAACAACCAGCCCTAACCAATCAACTAGACCATGGCACTAAGTGCCTCATCCAGGCTTTGCTTGAACACCTCCAGGGACGGCAACCCCACCACCTCCCTGGGCAGCCCATTCCAATGGCAAATCAGAATGGCAAAAAGAACTTCTTCTTAACATCCAGCCTATACTTCCCCCAGCACAACTTGAAACTCTGTCCCCTTGATCTGTTGCTGGTTGCCTGGCAGAAGAGAGCAACCCTCACTTGTTGCAGTGTCTTGGGTTCTAATTCAAATTCCCAGAGACTCTAATAAATTTGATAGACCCAATAACAATTTATAGAGTGCCCTCCCCTCTCCCCCCTCATTTCCCAAAGATAGGGATTAGATATAGGGAGAGAGAGAGATAAGCACCCCCCGATAAATCAATCTCACTCGATTTGGAAGTTGAAAGGAGAAGTTTAACAATAACTTAGAAAGGTATTGGAGGTAGAGGAGTTTACAAAGGATAGGGAAGGGAAAATAGCAAAATACAAAAGGTATAAATACAAACTGTGTGTGTGATGGTGGCTGTGTCTGCCTCGTGTCTGCCACGTGGTGTGCTGGTATGCAGGCAGAGATGTGTGGAGTGTGGTGAGGGCGAGAGCGAAGAGAAGAGAGAGGGAGGAACAGGAAGCCCCTCTCCTTTATAGGACAGGAAGTGGGGGGAGTGGGCTAACCATCACCTGGAGTGTGACCCACCCCTGGGGAGGGGCCAAGTCCCCTAGGGTCAGGTTCAGGGTTACTCCCCCTGGAGTGTTAACCCTATACATGCAGCTACACTGGTTGCAGCAGCACGAACGTGGTTGCACAGATCAATGTGATCAAAAGCAATGCCACATGGACTCCAGGCCATTCAATGTGAATTACAGCAGAGCCCTGTATTGATTGTTCTGACTCTCATTATATAGGTTTGAGCACAGAGCAGACACCTACACATTAGCATAATTCGGTGTGATGGTTTGGGTGTACCCCACCCCCCCACACTTTAGAAGTACCCAGCTAGACTCAGTCGGCTCTGGGAATATAAATGAAGCTATTTATTTACAGCTAGCACAATATACAAGCAGATATTTACAGTACATACAGTTATAGACAGAAATATATAAATGAAAAGGTAATACAGAAACACAACAGCCCTCCCAGAAACCTGAATCCCCAGGAGGGGCTCTCAACCACCCCTGCACCTTCCCCCTGCCCCTCTCAACCTTACCCCAGTCCTAAAGAAGAGGAGGTTCAGTCAAGAGGTTAAGAAGCAAGGGTGAGTGGAAGGTGAGGTTAGGGAGATGGAGTTCAGTCAAAGCCCATCTCAAGAGTGAAGACAAAAATGGCAAGAGTGTTATTTAATGTTTACTTTCTTCTTCTTCAGCGAGACTCTGAGGGAAGCAGACATCACCACTATTTTCCTTTCACAGCATATGGTCTAGTTTTTCTCACCAAAACATTCTAGCCTGCTTCAAACTAGCACATTAGGCAAGGACAACCCATTCCTTGTTTTCTCATTCACAAGATGCCCACTTATCTATCCTGTCTCAGATAAGGTAGCAAGCAGCTGTGGGAATCAAGGCCAGCATTTGCTTGTTATCACATTGTATTCTCACACCCACCTGGCTTCGGCTTCCCTTCAGGTAGTTGTAAACAGCAGTGAGGTCACCTCTGAGCCTCCTCTTCTCCAGGCTGAACACCCCCAGCTCCCTCAGCCTCTCCTCGCAGGGCTGTGCTCAAGGCCCCTCACCAGCTTTATTGACATTCTCTGGACACGTTCCAGCACCTCAATATCTCTCTTGAATTGAGGAGCCCAGAACTGGACACAGACTCAAGGTATGGTCTCACCAGTTCTGAGTACAGGGGCAGAATAACTTCCCTTGTCTTACTGGCCACACTGTTCCTGATGCAGACCAAGATGCCATTGGCTCTCTTGGCCACCTGGGCACACTGCTGGCTCATGCTCAGCTACTATCTTATCAGTACCCCCAGGTCCCTTTCCTCCTGGCTGCTCTCCAGCCACTCTGTCTCCAGCCTGTAGCGCTGCTTGGGGTTGTTGTGGCCAAAGTGCAGAACCCTGCACTTGGCCTTGTTAAATGTCATCCCATTGGCCTCTGCCCACCCATCCAGCATGTCAAAGTCTTGTTCCGGTGCACCTGTTAAAAATCCCTCTGGTCCAAATTGCTGATAAAAACTGATACATTCAGTAAGCACTGAAGTAGGCAGAGACATGGGGAATGTGGAAAGGGAAGCAAGCCCTGTACAAGCTAAAAAAAAATCTGTGTTTACTAGAGAATCTGAATCTGTGTGGTAAATGATACAAGAAATTTCTTAGTTGCTTACTTGCAAAAGTAGAAGTTATAGGTAACAAATAAACAGGACAGGAAATTCTCCTGGATGCAAAGGAACAATCAGGCCTCCAATGTTAACTTAGAGGACAGAGATGAAAACATACCATAGAATCACAGAATCATAGAATCAACCAGGTTGAAAGAGACCTCCAAGATCATCCAGTTCAACCTAGAATCCAGCCCTGTCCATTCATATTACCATATTACTGGCAAGGGCAATGCAAGGGTCTATGCGGAGGAGATCAGCCACTCTGGATCACAAAATCCCCATGAGCCATTGTACTAGTTTGAAGCAGGGTAGAATGTTTTGGTGAGAAAAACTAGATGATAGGCTGTGAAAGGAAAACAGTGGTTATGTCTACTCCCCTCACAGTCTCACTGAGAGGTATGGGAACAAGAAGGGAAAACATTAGATGACTCTTTCTCCATTTTGTCTTCACTCTTGGACTGGGCTTTAACTGAGCTGCATCTCCCTAACCTCACTGCCACTAACCTTGCTCCTTAACCTCTTGGCTGAACCTCTATTTTTCCTTAGGACTGGGGTAAGGTTGAGAGGGGCAGGGGGAAGGCGCAGGGGTGGTTGAGAGCCCCTCCTGGGGACTCAGGTTTATGGGAGGGGAGTTGTGTTCCTGTATTATTTTTACCTTGTATATTTTTGAATATTAATGTATACATTGTAACTATCTGCTTGTATATTGTGCTAGCTGTAAATAAATAGCTTCATTTCGAGTACTGTGTCCAGTTCTGGGCTCCTCAATTCAAGAAAGATGTTGAGGTGCTGGAACATGTCCAGAGAAGGGCAACAAAGCTGGTGAGGGGCCTGGAACACAAACCCTATGAGGAGAGGTTGAGGGAGCTGGGCCTGTTTAGCCTGGAGAAGAGGAGGCTCAGGGGTGATCTTATTACTGTCTACAACTACCTGAGGGGGCATTGTAGCCAGGTGGGGGGTGGCCTTTTCTCCCAGGCAACCAGCAATAGAACGAGGGGACACAGTCTCAAGTTGTGCCAGGGTAGGTCTAGGCTGGATATTAGGAAGAAGTTCTTCCCAGAGAGAGTGATTTCCCATTGGAATGGGCTGCCCAGGGAGGTGGTGGAGGCACCGTCCCTGGGGGTGTTCAAGCAAAGCCTGGATGAGGCACTTAGTGCCATGGTCTAGTTGATTGGTTAGGGCTGGGTGCTACGTTGGACTGGATGATCTTGGAGGTGTCTTCCAACCTGGTTGATTCTATGATTCGTTGATTCTATGATTTATATTCCCAGAGCCCGGCTGAGTCTAGTGGGCTATTTCTAAAAGTGGGGGGGGGCGGGGTATAACCAAACCACCACAGCCATGCAACCCACATATGAGTCAGTTCACTAATACAGCTCCATAGAAAGTACTGGTGAAGGGCCTCAGGGAGTGCTCATGCTGGAAAATTATGGCAGAACACTCTGTAAACATTTGGCTTAGTAAGGAACTATTTCAGTGGTTAGCAATATATGCTGAGTTAGAAGATGTGCTCTGCATGTCTCTGCAGATGCAGAGTAAACATTTACAGAGTGTCCAAAGTTACACAAAACTCCTAAGTTTCATTTTTAAAGCAGGAGATAGGATTAATTTACTGAATTAGAAACTTAAACTAGAAGCCTTTATCAGACATGTTTATGTTCCACTTTGGCTATAATTTGTCTGCAAAAAGGTTTTACACCTATAGACATACATAGAGCCATATGACAGAGGTACTATTTTACCAGACTTTAAAGAATGATTCCTGGAAGAAAAAGAGAAGACAAACAAATTCAAATAACCTTTTCAGTAACTATTTATTAGGTGAGCATATATATATATATATATATATATATATATATATATATATATATATATATATGTATTAAAGGTGGGGGGAAGAAAAGCTGGTGACACATGGGTTTGAGGAGTGGACCATGAGATGGATAAAGAACTGGCTTGATGGCCGCACACAAAGAGTGACTGACAATGGGTCCATGTCCAAGTGGAGGCCAGTGACAAGCAGAGTCCCTCAAGGATCAGTCCTGGGACCAGTCTTGTTCTACATCTTTGTCAGTGACATGGACAGAGGCATTGAGTGCAGCCTTAGCAAGTTTGTTGATGACACCAAGCTGTGTGGTGTAGCAGACAGGCTGGATGGAAGGGATGCCAGACAGAGGGAGCTGGACAGGCTGAAGAGGTGGGCACAAGCCTACCTCATGAGGTTCAACAAGTTCAAGTGCAGTGTCCTGTATCTGTGTCGAGGCAATTCCAAGCACAAATCCAGGCTGGGCAGTGAGTGGTTGGAGAGCAGCCCTGAGGAGAGGGATTTGGGGGTGCTGGTGGATAAGAAGCTCAACATGAGCCAGCAGTGTGCACTTGCAGCCCAGAAAACTAACCAGAACCTGGGCTTCATCAGGAGAAGTGTGGCCAGCAGGTCGAGGGAGGTGATTCTCCCCCTCTACGCTGCTCTGCTGAGACCCCACCTGGAGTACTGCATCCAGTTCTGGAGCCCCTATTACAAGAAGGATGTGGAGATGCTGGAGCATGTCCAGAGAAGGGCCGAGAGGATGCTCAGAGGGCTGGAGCAGCTCTGCTATGAGAATAGGCTGAAAGAGTTGGGGCTGTTCATTCTGGAGAAGAGGAGGCTCCCAGGTGACCTTCTTGTGGCCTTCTAGTATCTGAAAGGGGACTACAAAAAGCTGGGGAGGGACTTTTTAGGCTCTCAGGGAGTGACAGGACTAGGGGGAATGGAGTGAAACTGGAGATGGGTAGGTTCAGACTGGAGGTGAGGAGGAAGTTGTTCCAGGTGAGAGGCTGGAATGGGTTGCTCAGGGAGGTGGTTGAGGCCCCATGGCTGGAGGTGTTTAAGGCCAGGTTGGATGAGGCTGTGTGCTGTCTGCTCTAGGGTAGGATGTCTGTGCCCATGTCAGGGGGGTTGGAACTGTATGATCCTTGTGGTGCCTTCCAATCCCGACTGATTCTATGATTCTAAGAAAAAGAAGTCTGTTCTGGGATAGTGAAACAATATTTTAAAATAACCAATTATTATATTATGTTACATTAATTAATATTAATTAATTAATACTAATTAGAAGTTAGAAAATTCTCACGATTGCCAAGGAAAGCAGAAGATTACAAAGAAATCTATAATTGGATGAGGACCATGGAAAAAAATTCCTAAGTTAATTTTAAACAGACAAAATCGCCTCAACGTAGTAGTTCTGATTTTCTATGGGTTTAATCTGTCTGGAAGGCTTGAACAACATTCAAACAACTACTGTCTGTTTTCACTGATATGTGGTGAGACATCCACAGTAAGTGAAGCCATTGTGCAAATTTCATAGTAGCTTTCAAGGCATTTTACTCCAGCACATTACAGACAGAAGAAGTGCAGCTATGGGAAACCACAATAGAGTTATCACGATTCTGTGATATCTTCCTGTGAGCTAAATGCAGCCAAACTCAGTACAATCACTCAAATTGCATCTCTCCATCCTCTAGATAATCAAGGACTAAGAACATCAATGATGCGGGGGGGGGGGTGGGGGTGGGGGGGTGGGAATAAAGGTCTTTCACAAATCCTTTTATCTTCCAACACAGGATGTTAGAGAGAGCTTCAGGATAGCATTCACAGAGATCAGAACAGAAACGCTGTTATCATCAACTTGTCTTTCAAGTATTCTCATGTAGAATTATAGAATCAGCCAGGTTGGGAGAGACCTCCAAGATCATCCAGCCCAACCTATCAACCAGCCCTATTCAGTCAACCAGACCATGGCACTAAGTGCCTCAGCCAGATTTTGCTTGAACACCTCCAGGGACGGTGCCTCCATCACCTCCCTGGGCAGCCCATTCCAATGCCACACTCTCTCAACTTCCTCCTAACATCCAGACTAGACCTCCCCTGGCACAACTTGAGACTGTGTCCCCTTGTTCTATTGCTGCTTGCCTGGGAGAAGAGACCAACCCCCACCTGGCTACAGCCTCCCTTCAGGTAGTTGTAGACAGCAATGAGGTCTCCCCTGAGCCTTCTCTTCTCCAGGCTGCACACCCCCAGCTCCCTCCAGCCTCTCCTCATAGGGTTTGTGTTCCAGGCCTCTCACCAGCTTTGTCACCCTTCTCAGAACCCCACTGCATTTCCCACATTCTCCTTTTCTGAGATAACACCCCCTGGTCTCATAAGCCAATAACCTAGGAATTACTGACTACAGTCTCTGATGTCTTTATCTGCAGGTTTTGTGTACATTTAAAGCATCCTTTCCATATGAAATTTCTACAACTTGCTCTCTTCTACTGATATAGCTAGCTAAAACTCTTCTGAAGACTGTTGTCCCACATGTCAACCACTAAGAAATTCTCCTTTCAGCCTTGCGAGCTTGACCTTCTCATATGTATCCAGTATACTACTACCAAAACTTTGTTCTCTTCCACTTTGGCTGATTAGTTTTCTTTCTATACCACAACACTGACATCTCTTTTTTCAAAGCCTTTCATGAACTAGCCCAAGCACAGACAACCTTTCTGACCCTTAAGCCAAAGCACTAAGAACCACAGGACAGTCACCATATCCCATAGAGAGCTGAATGAGGAAGATCGTTGTTCTACAGAGATGAGAGTGGCTCCCCAAAAGAACTACAGTTCTCTTTGTGGTTTTGGGGTAAGCTGGATCCTAGCATTATCTCACAAAACCAGCTTCAGAAACCTCTGCTGGCTTACTTGTCCCGCAAGGAGCAGCTGAAAATACTCAGCAGCCTGTTCCAGAGCAGCCCTGATAGCAAGACAGACCTAGAGTGGAATCCACACTTGAAGAGCTTGGGAAATGCATGTAATGTGTTTGCTACCCCATAGCCCCTTCATACTCAGTATCTTCAGGCTGTTGAAATTTCAGCCACAGATAGACTGTCATATAATCCTGTTGCTGATACTTAGCACATAACAAATACTTCTTTGTGTTTCTCTTTCTGCATGTAACTATCACCTGTCTTTAAATTACCACAGCTGCATGATGTTTACACCTGTTTGGTCAAATACGTGCGCAGCATGGCAGATGGAGGCTCTTTTGCTGGCTTTTTCATCAGGGTGCCTTACCAGCTCCTCATGCACCCTCTTGCAATCTCTTAGGATGTAGGAAATTTGCACAGTCTCAGTAAAACTGGGCTGTGCCTAAGAAGGATATTTGCTTTTCTAAAGCAGCACCACTTTGGTTCACACTTCCAGATCCACCTGGTTGCTTGCAGATGCTGTTCCTCTCTCACGGGAGAACTATCTTTCTGGTCTCAGCCTGCATAAACATAGAATCATAGAATCATTGAATCAGTCAGGGTTGGAAGGGACCTCAAGGATCATCTAGTTTCAACTCCCTTACCATGGGAAGCGACACTCTATCCGAGATCAGGCTGGCCAGAGTTTTGCAGAGGTCAAAAACACCACTAAGACTTGGCACAGCTCTGTGAACTTTAAGGGTAGGAATTTGAACAGAACACTACCAAAGTGGATCTGAACCAGTTCCTTCCTTAACCCCATGCTAGAATGAGGAGATTGTCCTGGAACCAGTTGTGAATATGAGCTGCAAATGCTGATATAAGCTGTGTGTTGTGGTTCTTGGGATTTGTGGAGAACTAGCTTGTTAAGCAACTGCACTTCTAGCTCAGGGCAACAACCTGGTCACAGGGAGATAACACCAATGTGTCTGCGCACAAAAGAGCAGGCCACATCACAGGGAGATGCCTAAAGCTGCCTTATTGGTGTTGAAATAGATTGTAGTGAAGGGTTATATCTGCCACAAAAAGGTTTTCATGGCCTCTCTCTCCCCAATTTCCCTCCATTGTCTTGAGCTTTTGTATTTACCCTATGTCTCAGAGCAGACAGGAGATAGATATTTTGCTTTTAGGCAGTCAGCTTTCAGCCTGGTGAAAGACATAAAGCACTGTAAAACTCTGCAAGCCATTTCAATAGTAGAAATCTGAAAATTAAACCAAAACGGAACAAAACAAAATAAAAACTCCCCCCCAAAAATTATTAAATAAATGAAAGAAGGAAATGGATTTTTCCTACTGCTCATTACTGAGAGGATGCTAATGGCTTCATCCTGCCAGTGTCTGAGGCTCTCCTGTAAGGAAGTGTGTTCCTTCATTATTTTAATGTAATTTGAGTGCACTCAGTGCCTTGTGAAGGCACTTGGCACCTCACAGCAGCAGATGCTAAATGCTCAGAACATTAACCATCTGACTGTTACCCTCAATCCTTCTGACTTTTCTTTTTGTTTTCAAATGCAACATACTGCTGTTCAAATATTGATAACTCCTCTCCTAATCTCTTTTGAAGAATATTAATAACTCAATCCTCATTTAGTTATAACCTGCAAATATGAGACCTTCGACTTTGAATGTAAATAATAACTCTCTGAGAAACTAGCAGTCTGCTACAACCTAAGAATCTGTGCTTTGGCCACAACAACCCCAAGCAGCACTACAGGCTGGGGATAGAGAGGCTGGAGAGCAGCCAGGCAGAGAGGGACCTGGGGGTACTGGTAGACAGTAGCTGAGCATGAGCCAGCAGTGTGCCCAGGTGTCCAGGAGAGCCAATGGCATCCTGGCCTGTATCAGGAACGGTGTGGCCAGTAGGACAAGGGAGGTTATTCTTGCCCTGTACTCAGCACTGGTCAGACCACACCTTGAGTGCTGTGTCCAGTTCTAGGCTCCTCAATTCAAGAGAGCTGTTGAGGTGCTGGAACGTGCCCAGAGAAGGGTAACAAAGCTGGTGAGGGGCCTTGAGCACAGCCCTGTGAGGAGAGGCTAAGGGAGATCGGGGTGTGCTGGCAACCTGCAATAGAACAAGGGGACACAGTCTCAAGTTGTGCTGGGGGAGGTATAGGCTGGATGTTAGGAGGAAGTTGTTGGCAGAGAGAGTGATTGGCATTGGAATGGGCTGCCCAGGGAGGTGGTGGAGTCAGTGTCCCTGGAGGTGTTTAAGCGAAGCCTGGATGAGGCACTTAATGCCATGGTCTGGTTGATTGGCTAGGGCTGGGTGCTAGGTTTGAGTGGATGATCTTGGAGGTCTCTTCCAACCTGGCTGATTCTACCATTCTAATTTGTTAACAAACATTTATTCTCTTTAATGCCTGCAACTAGAGTCACAAACTTGTCCAGGTAGTTCTTCCAATTCTTTCAAAGCTAAGGAACAGTTTTTGACTGCTGAACTTAGCCTTTTTCTTTTCTTTATTTTTTTTTCCTCATGGTAGAAGGAAGAAGTACTGAGTCCACAGTAATGAAGTGTTCTCAGAAGTTTTTCATTTTATGTGGAGCAAAAGAAAAAGCTGACAGTGTAGATTTCTTGAATGCTTAGTAAGTATTTGGAGACAGTGGTTTGTTAGTATACAGAACATCTATAAACACAACCCCCTGTGGTATTCAAGAGGGTAGTAAGAATGAAATAAACTCTGATTTTCCCAAATTGGAAGCAGCCAGGCACTCTTTGCCCTCAGCTGTGTGGAGGGCAGTCTCCAAGGCAAAATGAGAAATGCTTTTGTTTTGTACAGAAAGTACCTTGGAAGTTTTTTTTCCTGTGGACTTTCACTCACCTGGATGAGTCATGAATCAGAAAAGACACACAAAAAGAAAAAAAAAAACAGTGAGGTTGTCCCACATCAATGGATGCGTTGATGTGGGAGAATCTCATTGATGTGCCAATAAACATAAGAGGTTATGGAAATTTACAGGAATTTGCAGACCTTGAAACATCTCAAAAACTTCCATGCCTTAACATACTGCGCCACCTAGCCTTGCCTGCAGGGTATTTTCCTCCGGAATCAGAGGCGATGTCATAGGGTAGTCTATCAGTCAAGAATCAATCACAAGTGTATCAATCAAGAAGTGCATTTAAGTATTCAGTATTGTAGATCTGTTGGAAGGTAGGAGAGCCCTTCAGAGGGACACTGACAGGCTGGATGGATGGGGAGAAGCCAATGGGATGAGATTTAACAAGGCCAAGTGCAGGGTTCTGCACTTTGTCCACAACAACCCTAAGCAGAGCTACAGGCTGGGGACAGAGTGGCTGGAGAGCAGGCAGGAAGAAAGGGACCTGGGGGTGCTGGTAGATAGTAGCTGAAGATGAGCCAGCAGTGTGCCCAGGTGGGCAGGAGAGCCAATGGCATCCTGGTCTGAATCAGGGCTGGGTGATAGGTTGGACAGGATGATCTTGGAAGTCTCTTCCAACCTGGTTGCTTCTCACAGTATCACAGTATTGTCAGGGTTGGAAGAGACCTCACAGATCATCAAGTCCAACCCTTTACCACAGAGCTCAAGGCTAGACCATGGCACCAAGTGCCACGTCCAACCTTGCCTTGAACTGCCCCAGGGACGGCGACTCCACCACCTCCCCGGGCAGCCCATTCCAGTGTCCAATGACTCTCTCAGGGAAGAACTTTCTCCTCACCTCCAGCCTAAATCTCCCCTGGCACAGCTTGAGGCTGTGTCCTCTTGTTCTGGTGCTGGCCACCTGAGAGAAGAGAGCAACCTCCTCCTGGCCACAACCTCCCCTCAGGTAGTTGTAGACAGCAATAAGGTCACCCCTGAGCCTCCTCTTCTCCAGGCTAAACAATCCCAGCTCCCTCAGCCTCTCCTCGTAGGGCTGTGCTCAAGGCCTCTCACCAGCCTCGTCGCCCTTCTCTGGACACACTCAAGCATTTCGATGTCCCTCCTAAACTGGGGGGCCCAGAACTGAACACAGTACTCAAGGTGTGGTCTAACCAGTGCAGAGTACAGGGGCAGAATGACCTCCCTGCTCCTGCTGACCACACCATTCCTGATGCAGGCTCTCTTGGCCACCTGGGCACACTGCTGGCTCATGTTCAGGCAGTTATCATTCTATTCTTTTATTTTCTATAACAGCCTGTTTTGAGTGACTCTGCAATGGAGATGGACAAATCCAGAAGAAGTATCCCTGTGGATTCTTGCTGTGCTATGGACCTTTACTCTGAAGAGCAGATATGGAGTCAACAGTGTGTCCAGGAAGCCAGAAAGGCCAACAACATACTAGCTTGTATGAGAAATACAGTGGCACACAGGACTAGGGGCTTGATTATCCCCCTTTAGTGGACACTGCTACAGCTATAGCTCAAACACTGGATTCAGTTTTGGACCCCTCTGTACAAGAAAGACGTTGGGATCCCAGAGTACACCCAGAGAATTGTGACTAAAGTGGTGCTGAGTCTAAAGAACAGGTTTTACAAGGAGTAGCTGAGGGAACAGAGTTTGGTTTTGTTTTTTTAACCTGGAGAAAGGGCAGCTAGCTAGAGAGATCTGAATTGGTGTGTAGATGTGCTTGCTGCATCCAGATACTCTGAGACCTCTGCTAGTTATTTAAAATGTTTGTGGGGATTTCTACTGTATCAAAGTGCTGGAGGGTGGTGAAACAGCTCTAAGCAGTCCCCAGATTTCCTTTAAATATCATTCTCAGAAACTGGCAAGTCATCTGGGCTGAAGGATAAAAAGCAGACAGCAGCCAACAACAGAGAACTGGCATGGAAAAATCTAGACCAAATGAGTTTTTTGACTGAATAAGTAACTGACAGTGCCATTAAATGATAGTGCTATCTTTATATACCTGCTTATATGCCAGGTCACAATAGTCCATGAAATTAATCAGAAGAAGGCTTTGTAAGCTATTTTGTGACAAAAATGGATGGGAAAAAAAAGAAAAATATTTTAAAAAGGAAAAAGAAAAAAAAAACAGGGAAAAGAAGGGGAAAAAAGTTTGCTTCACCCTACATCTTTGCTTTGAACTGCTGCGTTCAGGTCTTGCGCAGTAGAAGTCCCATGGAAAGCAGAATCGAATTGCAGAAGACGAGGTCAGGTTTCTCAGGTGCTCTGTAACTCAAAATACCTCATCAGCAAGCAGAATCCTTTCCTTATATAGTGTTGAAATGTTCTGCATGACAAACATCATGAAGTCTAATGCATTTCCTGGAAAAATTCACAGGATCACACAGGATCACAGCATGCTAGGGGTTGGAAGGCACCCAAGGAGATCATCGATGCCAACCCCCCTGCCAGAGCAGGACAATACTATAACACAGATCACACAGGAAGGCATCCAGACAGGCCTTGAAAGTCTCCAGAGAAGGAGACACCACAACCTCTCTGGGGAGCCTGTTCCAGTGCTCTGTTACCCTTACAGTAAAGAAGTTCCCCCTTGTGTTGAGCTGGAACCTCCTCTGCTGCAACTTACACGCATTACTCCTTGTCCTGTCCCAGGGATCAGTAAGCAGAGCCTGTCCCCCTGCTCCTGACAGTCTTCAGATACTTATAAACATTTATCAAATCCCCTCTAAGTCTTCTCTTTTCCAGACTAAAAAGCCCCAGGTCCCTCAGCCTCTCCTCATAAGTCATCCCCTCCAGTCTCCTAATCATCCTTGTAGCCCTCCACTGGAGGGCTCATCCAGGCTTTGCTTGAACACCCCCAGGGATGGTGACTCCACCACCTCCCTGGGCAGCCCATTCCAATGCCAATCACTCTCTCTGGGAAGAACTTCCTTCTAACATCCAGCTTATACTTCCCCTGACACAACTTGTGACTATGTCCCTTTGTTCTGTTGCTGGTTGCCTGGCAGAAGAGACCAACCCCACATGGCTACAACTTCCCTTCAGGTAGTTGTAGACAGCAATGAGGTCCCCCTGAGCCTCCTCTTCTCCAGTCTGCACATCCCCAGCTCCCTCAGTCTCTCCTCACAGGGCTGTGCTCCAGGCCCCTCACCAACTTTGTTGCCCTTCTCTGGACACATTCCAGTATCTTAAAATCTCTTGAATTGAGTGGCCCAGACTTGGAAGCATCACTCACTCAAGGTGTGGCCTGACCAGTGCTGAGTACAGGGCAAGAATAACCTCCCTTGGCTTACTCGCCACACTGTTCCTGATGCAGGCCAGGATGCCATTGGCTCTCCTGCCCACCTGGGCACACTGGTAGCTCATGCTCAGCTACTATCTACCAGCACCCCCAGGTCCCTTTCTGCTCTTCAGCCACTCTGTCCCCAGCCTGTAGCACTGCTTGGGCTTGTTGTGGCCAAAGTGCAGAACCCTGCACTTGGCCTTGTTCAGTCTCATCCCATTGGCCTCTGCCCACCCATCCAGCCTGCCAAGGTCCCTCTGCAGGGCTCTCCTACCCTCCAGCATATCCACACCTGCTCCTAGCTTGGTGTCATCTGCAAAGAGAGGAAGATACATGAATGCATGATGTAATGTACTGAGTACTGTCTGTATTACAGCTTGAATGCTTTGGATGGTGAGGCTCAGCAGTTTGATGGCTGACATTTGGTGCCATGTTTCATCTCTGCTGTACTGAATAAATGAATCTTTGCTGCAAAACCAGTATTGCATTTACCAAAGCACCTAGGCAAAGCTAAGGAAGTCTAGCCTGTGGAAGATGAGGTATTAGAAACACATCCTGGAGTAGTCAACTGAGAGCACCAATCAACCAGACAGTCCACAGAGTGCCAGAAATTGAGATCTCTGTGGCTAATAGTGCCAGTTAATGACAATTAACAAGGGAGGAGACAGGGATTGAAAGGAACAGCCCAAAGGATACATCATTAGAGCAGTTTGTGAGCATACTCACAAATATTGTGTGTGCTTCAGGGGACTGTGGCCATTCTCACTCCAGCTATTCCAGTCCTGGCATTGTATCAGCAAGCCTCTGCTGTCCATACTGCTTCCTTGAGAAAAATAGCTGTTGACAACTAGTAGCTCTTCTGCTGATGTGAGGTGTGCTGGCACTGAGCTATGAGCCATGCACAGCATTGGACTTGTAACACTTAGCAATGTAATGTTTTCCATTCTGGCATAGGCAAAGTGGCTAGCAGACCTAGCCTCTTCCTACAAGGGTAACTTTTCTGATTTAGCTATAATAGGAGCTGGGAGGGAGCTGGGACTCTAGCTTGGAGAGGAGGAGACCAAGAGGTGACCTCATTCATGTTTATAAATCTGTAAGGGGTGAGTGCCAGAAGAATGGAGCCAGCCTCTTCTCAGTGATGCCCAGTGACAGGACAAGGGGCAATGGGTGGAAGTTGAGGCATAGGAGGTTCCATGTGAACCTGAGGAAGAATTTTTTCATTGTGAGGGACAGAACACTGGAACAGGCTGCCCAGGGAGGTTGTGGAGTCTCCTTCTCTGGAGTTATTAAAGAACTGTCTGGATGTGTTCCTGTGTGATCTCCTTCAGGTGATCCTATGGTGAACTTTTGAGGCCACTTCCAGTCCCTGACATTCTATGATTCTATTAAGCTTTTGACCTGTTAATGTCTGTTCTTCACACTCCATCCATTTCTTGATGTAGAGCCCAGTGTCTTCACCCTTCTTTCCTGCCTTGTCCTTTCCGAGCAGCCTGTAGTCATTAATAGCTGCACTACACCCATGGGATTTGCTCCACCAAATTTCAGTTCACAGCTTTCCAGCAGAACAGTGGCTCCTGGATCATCCAGGATGCATGCATTTCTGTCCCAGATGCATGCATTTCTGTAGCAGTGCTTCAGTGGGGCTGCTGGCCATGTCATTTTCTTAGAGGAAGCACCATTAATTCCTTTGGGGCGTGTACTTGGTGTTTCTCTGGTGGACCCCATCACCTCAGGAACCCCTGCCTCATCTCTGAAACACTGTAAGTGTGGTGCAGTGTCCCCAGAATGCCTCAGAGAAGGAGATTGAAGGCCCCTACTAGCACCCCTTCCTTCTAACCATGCCATGTTATAGAATCACTTTGGTTGAAAAAGGTCTTTAATGTCATTGATACCAAGCATTATCTAACTCTACCAAGTCTACCAAGTGGGAGACTTCAACTTCCCAGGTGTCTACTGTATATACAATACAGCAGGGAGAGAAGTTTTAGAGTGTGTGGAAGAAATCTTCCTGACACAACTGGTGAGGGAGCCAATCAGGAAAGGAACCCTCTTGAACCTGCTTCTTGTGAACAGGGAAGAACCTGTGAGGAAAGTAAAGGTTGGTGACCATCCAGGGTGTGCTAGTTTGAAGCAAGCTAGAATGTTTTGGTAAAAGTACTAGATAATGGGCAGTGAAATGAAAAACAATTGTGTCTCCTTCTCTCACAGTCATGCTGAGAACTCTGGGAAGAAGTAAAACATTCTCCATTTTGTCTTTCATTCTGCCTTTGCCTTCAGACCAAGCCACATCTCATTAACCTTGCTGCCACTTACCTTGCTCCCTAACCTCTTGGCTGCACCTCTCTTCTTTCTGAGAACTGGGGTAAGGTTGAGAGGGCCGGGGGAGGTGTTGGGGTGGTTTGAGAGCCCCTCCTGGGGACTCAGGTTTCTGGGAGGGGAGTTGTGCTTCTGTATTATTTATCCTTTGTACATTTCTGTATATAACTGTATACATTGTAAATAGCTGCTTGTATATTTGCTGCTGTAAAATAAATAGCTTCATTTATATTCCCAGAGGCTGTCTGAGTTAGCTGGGACAAATACAAAAGTGTGGGGGGGGCGGGTTAATGCCCAAACCATCACACAGGGCTAACTGCCAACCTGATTGGTCATTCTAGTGGCCAAGGGACCATTAATCTTGGCACACATTCAATAAATAGGGGTGCACAGGTAAACAACATGCTCAGATCTCCATGCTCAGACACTCAGACGCTCAAATGCTCATGCTCTGATCCACTTGCAGCTCCCTGCCTATGTGCCTTAGTTGCAGAGCTCACTTAAGCCTGCCTATATATATATATATATATATATATATATATATATATATATATATATATATATATGGAGCCTATAGTCTCCTAGTGGCACATCTGCATGCCACTGTGTTATCAGGATCAGATCCTGTATTGCCTGCCTTTACCTACGGAGCTCAGGCTCCCAGCAGCCATGCACATCCTGCATGCCCGCTGCCTATCACTGCCTGGTAAGCACCACTGCTGCTGAGATAACCAGGAAGCAGACTCCGAATTGTTTGCAGATGCTGTTGGCCTGCTAGCTGCATGAGAACTGTGCCAGAGACAGCATGATTTTCTCCTCCTGCACCTGAGATCCTGCCTACATATCCCTGGACAGAGCATCCAGAAAAAGCCAGCAGCATAAGGCAGAGATTGCATCCGTTGCCAGGACAACCAGGTCAGAGACCATCATTTCCCCAGAAGCTGGGAAGATTCATCCTTTCCCCTCAGGCTGGGAGGATTCCAGCCTCAAAGTCCACAGGCAGAGCTCCCCTGAAGTTTGGACACTAGGCATAGGCTGTGATGTAACCCCGGAGGGTGATTGATAATTAATCAGAGTTGTGAGTAATTGTTTTGATGCCTCTGTAATATAAGTTGTCTCTGCCATAGAGCAGAATCAGTTTCCAGCCCACTCTGCTGGATGAATAGTGTATAGACCCCAAGTGGCATTAAGCCACAGGGAAAACTCCTCTTTCTGTTTATAGTTTGAATGGTTGCTAGTTATTAATAAGTCCCTGTAAATATTTTATCCTAGAATGCTTTCATAACCATGTAAGATTCCATTGTAATATTAATATACAGTGGTTGGAGGTGGTGAGAGTTCAGAACATTGAGTTTAATAAATATATATTTTTATAGAATATTATCTTGCCCCAATAATTTCTCCCCTCTGCCAAAACAGGTGCAAGTGGCAGAATACCCCTCCGTGACAGAAGGTGGTGGTCAATGGAGTTAAATCCAACTAGTGGCTGGGCACAAGTGATGTTCCTCAGGGATCCATGTTGGGTCCACTTCTGTTTAACATAGTTATTGATTACCTTGATGAAGACACTGACTGTGTCAGCAGTGAGTTTGCAGATGACACCAAGTTGGCTGGCAGTGTTGATCTGCAGGAGGGTAGGGAGACTCTCCAGAGGGACTTGGATAAATTGGACGGGCCAATGTCAATGAGATGAACTTCAACAAGGCCCAATGTCAGGTCCTGCACTTGGGCCACAACAACCCCAAGCAATGCTACAGGCCAGTATGGCTGGAAAGCTGCCTGCAGAAAGGGACCTGGGGGCAAATAACTCAATATGAGCAAGCAGTGAGCCCAGGTGGCAAAGAAAGCCAATGGCATCCTGGCTTGGATTAGAAATGCTGTGTCCAGGAGCAGTAGGGATGTGATTGTCCCCTCGGACTCGACTCTGACGAGGACACACCTTGAGTATTGTGTTCAGTCTTGAGCACCTCATTACAAGAGGGATGTAGAGGTGCTGAAATGAGTGCAGAGGAGGACAATGAATCTGAGGAAGGGCCTGGAGAGTAAATCTTGTGAGGAGTGATTGAGGGAGCTGGCGATGGTTAGTTTGAAGAAGAAGAGGTTGAGGGAAGACCTCATCACTGTCTACAACTACCTGAAAGGACCTTGTGAAGGACAAATATTTTCACAGAAGGAGTGATCATGATCAGGCATTGGAATGGGCTGCCTAGGGAAGTGCCATGGTCTAGTTGATTGGATAGGGCAGGGTGATAGGTTGGACTGGATGATCTTGGAAGTCTCTTCCAACCTGGTTGATTCTATGATTCTATGATTCTAAGTGATTGAGTCACCAGCCCTGGACATGTTTAGGAATTGTTTAGATATGGTACTGTTGTGAAGGGGTTTTGTTTGGATTATAGGGGATTAAATATGAGGCTGAATTTAAAAGGGTTTTATATGATTTAATATTATATACAAAAGGAATTTCCCCCTCCCCAAACTTATATACAATTAACCTACGCAAGTCCTTTGTATGTGGTTGCGAAATTATTTTACAAATGTCTCTTTGCAGCAGGAATAAGGAATTTGGTAGAGGTTTGGAAAGGTTTTGGATAGAGTCTTGTGGCACAAAAGGTGCCACGGGTAGTCTGAAAGTCTACGCTGATCAAATTGAGATTGTTCAGTTACTCACAAGTTGGAGGCATAGTCTCTGTGGTCCCAAATATGTGTGGCAAAGCCACATTGTTGACCCTTGTGGGTCTGAATAGTTCAGTTCGGGTATTATTAGGGCGCGCTGTCTGAGGAGGCTCCACGGGCACGATCAAGCTGGGAACGACAGGCTGGAGCAGCAGCTGGCTGAGAGCGCCGTGGTCGAATTTTCCCCTGGGCCGGTGTGAAGTGCCGTGGGTCTGAAATCATGCAGCGGCGATGGCCCCAAAGGCGGCAAAGAGGCTAGAAGTGGTGGGTGGAGGAGGGTGGCAGGAACACTGAATTGCCCCCTTTATGAGATATGAGCCCGAGATTGATGGTCCTTGGCCACAATTCTATCCAAAAAGAGTCTGGCAACAGGCCAGATTTCACCAAATAAGGTGAAATCCACGGGTCCAGTTCCCCCAAATATGGAGAGGGTTCTGGTGGATCCCCACCCTAGGCACGTGAGCTTACATAATGTATTTACCTCCACCTTGCAATCAGGCAGGCCAGACTTGAAGGAACCAGGCTAATTGTGCTCCTTTGTCCCCCTTTATTTGTTTTCCCCTGGTTTGGGCAGGACAACACCTTCTGGGGGGAATCATAGAATCATATGAAAACATGTCCGGGCAAGAATAGACTTGTAAACACGGACATTTGGGCCTGTGTGGCCCTCCACCACAGGTACTTAGGGCTATGATTTAGAGTGAACCTTGCAGAGTCAGATTATGAGTTGTACTTGGTGATCCTGAAAGCCTTTTCCAACCTGAATGTTTCTGTGATTCTGTTGGGTGCTTAGGTTGTCATGTTGTGGCATGTGCCATCTGTGTCTGTCATGCCACCGCTTTTCAGAGGCAATTCTGATATTATTGCTTTTCTCCTCCAGAGATCTCTGCAAGCTTCTGAGCAACTGTCCTTTGAGAAAGGCAAAAGTTATCTGATGCTAGGAAGTGCGGTGCCATGTAGACCATGTCTTCATCAAACTCCCCAAAACTATGATGGTGGCACCACCCACAGGGCAGTGCATTAACAGCATGAGTTTGTCTATTTCTTTCAATGTTTTCTCCCAGTAAGTGTTCAAGGCCAGGTTAGATGAGGTCTTGATCAACTGGATCTAGCAGAAGGTGCCCCTGTTCACAGCAGACGAGCCAGAACGAGATGACTTTAAAGGTCTTTTCCTATCCAGGGTATGGTACAATTTTATTACCATACTCTTGGTAATTTATTAGTTCTATTAGTCTAGTAATGTATTAGTCCGATTCAAAATATGGAACAAATTTTAACCCCCAATGCCCGTGTGAATGTTTGTCCTTGCTGCTCTTCCAGCAATTGACCACCAGATGACAGCAGACAGCTTCTGCTCAAAAACACCAACCCGAAGCAAACCCAACCCAAACGAGAACCCGGCAAAGAAACGAACAAAAGGCGACAATTACACCTAGGTCTCAAATCTGGGACCTAGACAGTGGAAGTTTTGGATCTTAATCTCGTAGGTGTGAGCCAGTAAGTGGCACTGTCACATAAAGAAGATCTTGGATGGAAGCTAAGTAACTTTCTGCAATCCCGTCTAGCAGTTAGTTAAGCCTGAAAGTCTGAAGGCACTTGGCATGTGCTCATGTTTCCCACATACTTAGACTTCATATGCACAAAACTCTTCCCTGAAGAGAACCATGCATAGTGTGGCCAGCAGGTCGAGGGAGGTGATTCTCCCCTTCTACTCCGCTCTGATGAGATCCCACCTGGAGTACTGCATCCAGTTCTGGAGCCCCTGTTACAAGAGGGATGTGGACACACTGGAGCGTGTCCAGAGAAGTCCCACTGGAATATCAGAGGACTGGAGCAGCTCTGCTATGAGGACAGACTGAAAGAGTGGGGGCTATTCAGTCTGGAGAAGAGGAGGCTCCCAGGTGACCTTCTTGTGGCCTTCCAGTAACTGAAGGGGGCCTACAAAAAAAGCTGGGGAGGGACATTTTAAGCTATCAGGGACTAACAGGACTAGGAGGAATGGAGTGAAGCTGGAGATGGGTAGGTTCAAGGTGGATATGAGGAGGAAGTTATTGAGCATGAGAGTGGTGAAAACCTGGAATGGGTTGCCCAGGGAGGTGGTTGAGGCCCCATCCCTGGGAGTGTTTAAGGGCAGGCTGGATGAGGCTGTGGCCAGCCTGCTCTAGGATAGGGTGTCCCTGCCCATGGCAGAAGGGTTGTAACTAGATGATCCTTGTGATCCCTTCCAACCCTGACTGATTCTATGATTGCATGCACCCTGTAAAAATGAATTTGGATTTGAAAACCTAAGAATTTCCAGGAAGTTAATTTGTCAGGAAATGACTATTACATGCTGCACATATTTGTCCTTCACAGGAAGACATCCCCTTTTAGAATGTGATGGCACACAGTCCTTTTATAACAGTCTACTGTCCAGGCTGCTCAACTTGAAAGTAAGGAGAAGGATTCACTTCTCTCTTCAGATGAAAGTTCAGATACATAATTGAAACAAACAAACAGAATGACTAAAGGATGGTGAAAATGGAGACAGCCTGATATTCTTATTCTGATTATCAATCAACAGGGGGAAAGGAAAAAAAAAGCAACAAGCCAAGATCATGCCCCACATTGGGCGACAAAAGAATCCTGTCCCGGGTTTGGGCTGATCCCTCCCCCGGGAAGAAAATTTACAACACAAACCCCCCTCCTTTCTTGAAAGTCAGGGAAAGATGAAATTGTATTTTCTTATAGTATAAGTATAACAATGTGAAGAGAGATAATAACTAGAGAAGGAAAGGAAAAAAAAACAATACAATAACCTTAAGAGAGATGGGGGAGAACAAGCTGTGCTTCTAGACATTAAGTTCTTGATGCTCCAATGAAATTATATTAATTTATCTATTGTTGCCATTTATGTGGCCTATCCCTGGAATGTTCATCTCTCCCCTATGTCTGAGCTAGAGGATCAGCTCAAACGGCCACACTCATCCAGGCTTTGCTTCAACACCTCCAGGCACAGTGACTCCACCACCTCCCTGGGCAGCCCATTCCAATGCCAGTCACTCTCTCTGCCAACAACTTCCTCCTAACATCCAGCCTAGACCTACCCTGGTACAACTTGAGACTGTGTCCCCCTGTTCTATTGCTGGTTGCCTGGGAGAAGAGACCAACCCCCACCTGGCTACAGCCTCCTTTCAGGTAGTTGTAGACAGCAATGAGGTCCCCCCTCAGCCTCCTCTTCTCCAGGCTAAACACCCCCAGCTCCCTCAACCTCTCCTCATAGGGTTTGTGTTCCAGGCCCCTCACCAGCTTTGTTGCCCTTCTCTGGACACGTTCCAGCACCTCAACATCTCTCTTGAATTGAGGGGCCCAGTACTGGACACAGGACTCAAGGTGTGGTCTGACCAGTGCTGAGCACAGAGCAAGAATAACCTCCCTTGTCCTGCTGGCCACACTGTTCCTGATCCAGGCCAGGATGCCATTGGCTCTCTTGGCCACCTGGGCACACTGCTGCCTCATCTTCAATCTACTATCTACCAGTACTCCCAGGTCCCTTTCCTCCTGGCTGCTTTCCAGCCACTCTTTCCCCAGCCTGTAGTGCTGCTTGGGGTTGTTGTGGCCAAAGTGCAGAACCCTGCACTTGGCCTTGTTAAATCTCATCCCTCTGGCCTCTGCCCACATATCCCCTGGTAGGGGATGTGGTGGTTGGAGGCTGCCTGGGGTGCAGTGAGCATGAAATTAAGAACAAGAATACAAACATAGATAAGGCACTACTTCTGTTGGGGATCTCTGAGCTTTCTGAGCTGCATCTCTCTCTCTAATCTCACTCTCTGATTCTCTGACTAATCCACTTTGCTTCCTAACCCCCTGGCCAAACTTACATTCTTCCTTGGGACTGGGGTAAGGTTGAGAGTGGTAGGGGGAAGGTGAAGGGGCAGTTGGGAGCCCCTCCTGGGGACTCAGGTTTCTGGGAGGGCTGTTGTGTTTCTGTATTACCTTTTACCTTGTCTATTTCTGTCTATAGCTGTATATACTGTAAATATCTGCTTGTATATTGTGCTAGCTGTAAATACAACCTTCATTCAATTTCCACAATGACTGAGTCTAGTCTGGGTGATTTCCAAAAGTGTGTGTGGCGGGGGGGGGGGGGGGGGGGTGGGGGTGGGGTGGTTGACAGGGAACACCCAAACCATCACACATATTGAGAAGCAAAGAATATTCTCTTGGTCCAGCACTAATACAGCTATACAGTTTCAACCGGTTTCTTCTGCAGCTGTGGTATGACCAAAATTACTCCCAGAGAAACTCCACGAACTGCTAAAAATGTGTAGCCATTCTGGATCCACTAGAAAGTACAGCTGAAGATGTTCCATTCAGTACAGTTCAGTTCAGTTCAGGAATACTTCAATGTCTGTTCTTCTGAAAGAGTATTTCTGCAACTGTTGACTCTAAATAGAAAATGTACCTGTCTGGGAATTAAATCTTGCCCAAGGAACACAGTTTATGGAAAACAATGGTTTTCTTTGGATTTAGCCAAACGTAGCTGCTGTGCAGTCAGAAATCAGTTAACAGTGGTGAAGGAAAAACGTCTTGAGTGGAGATGAAAAGATCTGTCTTGGCTGTTAGTAGTCAACAATCTGATAAACCAGAAGATGCCTAGGGTTTCCTAGTGACAGGAACCTGTAACAGCTCACAAGCATGTCAGAAAACAGGATTAAGAGCCAAAAGCTTCTTGGCATATTAGAGAAATGGTGTCTCAACAGGAAAAGAGCAAAGTTGTAGTTTCAAGCAGAAGTAATTTAACTAGCAGGAAAAAGAAGAGATGGCAAGACAAAATGGTCTGTGTCCTACACAGGTGAATCTTAAACAATGTTCTGCTGCTGAGGATACAACAAATAGACAAGTAGAAACAAAGTGTCATCTGTAAGTATAGCCTTGATAAGGCTCCTGTTGGGAAGTATCACAGTATCACAGTATCACCAAGGTTGGAAGAGACCTCATAGATCATTAAGTCCAACCCTTTACCACAGAAATCAAGGCCAGACCATGGCACCAAGTGCCACGTCCAATCTTGCCTTGAACAGCCCCAGGGACGGCGACTCCACCACCTCCCCAGGCAGCCCATTCCAGTGTCCAATGACTCTCTCAGTGAAAAACTTTCTCCTCACCTCCAGCCTAAATTTCCCCTGACACAGCCTGAGGCTGTGTCCTCTTGTTCTGGTGTTGGCTACCTGAGAGAAGAGAGCAACCTCCCCCTGGCCACAACCACCCTTCAGGTAGTTGTAGACAGCAATAAGGTCACCCCTGAGCCTCCTCTTCTCCAGGCTAACCAATCCCAGCTCCCTCAGCCTCTCCTCTTAGGGCTTGTGCTCAAGGCCTCTCCCCAGCCTCATCGCCCTTCTCTGGACATGCTCAAGCATCTCAACGTCCCTTCTAAACTGGTACTCAAGGTGTGGTCTTGTGTCTTCCCTCTTCTTTCAGACACTGACTTGAAGAGAGATGTGAATAGCTGTGATAATCTGTGGTCTTTAAAGCATGGAAAGAGTTTGTTTAACCTTAAGAGGTTTCAGGGGGTCTGAGCATTAATATTCCATTTTTCAAATGCTGCTGTAAAACAGAAAACAGTAACTTGGTTCGTGAGCATTTTGTAGGCAGACAGTTGAGGATACAATGACCTACTAAGTTTTAAACTTTGTTTACTTTCTGCTGCTGCAAATAGATCCTAGCCAGAGACTGCCTTGGAAGGCAGCAGAATTTCTGGTAGCAGAAGGGTTTTTTTAAGGAAAAACTCTGAGAATCTGGATGTGAGTGTGACTCATACTGCTTTGAGGATAAAGACTGCCTCTTTCACATGGTGTTAAAGATAAATCCACAAGTAAAACAAATTCAGACTTTTTCTTACACATTACTGTCTTTTAATAGGAGAGTCAACATCTCTAGCAAACAGCCCAGAAACCCATGGATATGACTACTAACTCACTGGAATCAGAAACTCTTGAAATACAGAATAATATTTCTGTTTCTACTTTAGATAACACTGTAAAGGAAAGTATTTTACTGCCTTGGTTAGTAAGGAACTTTTAATTACCTTATTTCTTTTGTTCCAAGTTTTTCACGCAGACAAAAGGTGTTGTCTTTTTTGTTTTCCTTTGAAATTCTCCTGTTAATGTAGATAGCATTGTTCCAAGGACTTACTTTCTTCCTGAAGGGTGGAGAAAGCAGAAAATTGCCTTTTTATTACTCATAAAACAGAACATTTGCTGCACTGTATAAGTCATTATGAGTAAAAACTACTAGTATACCCAACATCAGTGGTAGATTCCACAAATGTTGGAAGTAGATGATATGATATTACAAGCACATTGTTGAACATAGATTTCACAAGAGAAAAATCAGGTTTAGATCCTGACAACCTACAGAAACTTGACATGTGAAAGGGAAAATATTTTATTTTACAGACAGATGTCATTAAAACAAAACAGTTCTAAAGTTAGTAGAGCTGAAGTTGAGACAATAAAAATGGAAATTCAAGCTTAACACCACCAGCAGTATCATAGAATCAATCAGGTTGGAAGAGAAGTCCAGGATCATCCAGTCCAACCCATCTCCCAGCCCTAGCCAGTCAGCTAGACCATGGCACTAAGTGCCTCATCCAGGCTTTTCTTGAAAACCCCCAGGGATAGTGCCTCCACCACCTCCCTGGGCAGCCCATTCCAATGCCAATCACTCTCTCTCCCAAAAACTTTCTCCTAACATCCAGCCTAGACCTCCCCTAGCACAACTTGAGACTGTGTCCATGTTGTGGAGGGCCTGTAGGCCCAAAAAGAGGCTTGCTTATGCCTTGCCTTGCCTGGACATGTTTTTCTGCTAGGACCCCTGGTTGTAAACAAGTTGTGTAAGCCCCACACACCCAGCTCATGTCTCCCTGGCATAAATCCATGTGATCCCCATACTTGGGAAAGTCCAGGCAAGTTGCTTCTGCCTATTATGGTAAGGTTTGGCTGACTGCCAACCTGATTAGTCATTCTAGTGGCCAAAGAGGTCATTAATCTCGGCCCACAGTCAATAAATAGGAATGCACAGGTAAATAGTGTGCTCGGACCCTACCCGCAGCTCAGCTCAGACACATTGGAGCGCCCTGCTGCTCTGACTCACCTGCACAGCTCAGACACAGCTCTGACCCACATTCGCAGCTCACCTGCTTGCATACTTTAGATGAAGAGCTCATTTAAGCCTGCACATATATATATATAAAAGGAGCCTATAGCCTCCTAAGCCAGGTGTGCACATCTGCACACTATCGTGCTATCAGGACCAGATCCTGCATTGATTTACCTACAGAGCTCAGGCTCCTAGCAGCCACGCACACTTTATATGCCCTCTGCCTATCATTGCCTGGTAAAAGCCACTGCCGCTGAGAGAACCAGGAAGCAGACTCTGGATTGCCTGCACACACGGCCTGAATCCATGAAGAACCATGCCAGAGACACCCTGCCAGCTGATAAGCCCTGGACAAAGCATCCAGAAGAAGACAACACCACCAAAGGCAGAGCTCATCCCTCACCAGGAGAACAAAGGTTAGAGAAAACCTATTTCCCCACAAACCTATCCTCCTATAGGAGGATTCGCCTATCTCCCCTCAAGCCAGGAAGATTCCAGCCTCCAAGTCTGCAGGTAGAGATCCCCTGAAGTCTGGACATTAGGCACAGGCTGTGACACAGCCCCGGAGGGTGATTAATAACTGATAAGAATTGTGAGTGAAAGCTCTGATACCTCTGTAATATAAGTTGTCTCTGCCATAGAGCAGAAAGAGTTTCAGCCCGCTCTGCTGGACAAACAGCATAAAGATGCCAAGCAGCTATAAGCCATGGGGAAAACTCCTCTCTCTGTTTATAGTTTGAATGTTTGCTAGTTAAAGAGCAAATCCTTGTACATATTTTATCCTAAATTGTTTTCATAACTGTGTATGACCTTTATGGTGTATTTATGTTTCATAGAATCAACCAGGTTGGAAGAGACCTCCAAGATCATCCAGGCCAACCTATTCCCTAGCCCTAGCCAGTCAACTAGACCATGGCACTAAGTGTCTCAGCCGGACTTTACTTCAACACTTCCAGGGTCGGTGACTCCACCACCTCCCTGGGCAGCCCATTCCAGTGCCAATCACTCTCTCTGCCAACAACTTCCTCCTAACATCCAACCCAGACCTCCCCTGACACAACTTGAGACTGTGTCCCCTTGTTTTGTTGCTGGTTGTCTGGCATAAGAGGCCACCCTCCACCTGGCTACAATGCCCTTTCAGGTAGTTGTAGACAGTAATAAGATCACCCCTGAGCCTCCTCTTCTCCAGGCTAAACAAGCCCAGCTCCCTCAACCTCTCCCCATAGGGTTTGTGTTCCAGGCCCCTCACCAGCTTTGTTGCCCTTCTCTGGACACCTTCCAGCACCTCAACATCTTTCTTGAATTGAGGGGCCCAGAACTGGACACAGTACTCAAGGTGTGGTCTGACCAGTGCTGAGTACAGGGGCAGAATAACCTCCCTTGACCTACTGGCCACAGTCTTCCTGATGCAGGCCCGGATGTCATTGGCTCTCTTGGCCACCTGGGCACACTGCTGCCTCATCTTCAGCTTACTATCTATCAGTACCCCCAGCGTGGGCACTGCACGGGACACCTCTCGTGCTGGAAGGGCCCTTTTCTCACCCCCCTTCACACCTGCAGGGCAGGGGGGGGTGACAGGTCTTTTCACTCCTTTTCCTCTCCCAGTCAAGCCACAGAGGGAGAGGAATTTAGGGGTATACAGGACTCCAGGACATGACCCACCACATCTGCATAAGTACACACCTTGTTATTCTCGTTAGTGATTGTCCATTATCTACCCCTTCTGAGATAAGAAGACAGCTGCATGTGAGACACAAGGTTTGTTACTACAAGGATCTACCTGTTGTCACTTCTCTTCACTCTGTTCCCATGGCAGTCCTGCACCTGCACCCCAAAACTCTTCTGCATTCTGCATTCCCACACTCTCTGGACTGTGTCTAGCCCCTGTGAGGGTAATAATAATAATAATCTGTGAGTAAATGCTTTAATGCCTCTTTGTAATTCTCTACTGCCTTCTGCCATAAACAGAAAGAGCTTGGGCCTATCTACTGGGCAAACGGCATATTGAGCCCAGGAGGCATATTGACCACAGGGATTCTCTCTCTCTGTTTATTGTTTGAATGTTTGCTAGATAACAATAGTTCTGTTTAGTGTTATTCCTAGCATGTCTTCCATAACCATGTTAATGAACAAATAGTAATATTAGAATTCAGTGGTTGGGGGTGGAGAGAGTTCAGAATATTAACATTAATAAATTATATATGTTTATAAAATATCATCTCGCATCAATTAATTTCCCCTCTGCGACACAGTGAAAATTTCTTACATGCATTATTTAATAACTTATTAGGGTTTTGGGTGCTAATTGACACCTTCAGCATTATTTCTAGGCAGCAGTGAGTTTGTATGTTCATAAGAACGGAAGAGCATTCAGAGGATAATACACTAGAGGGTGCATTCTGGAACTTAATGATTAGGCATATCAGTGCACATAAGCAGCACCAACAACAGAGATTATTACCCTTAACTAAATGGAAAGAGAGAGCTGAACACCTGTGATCTGCAGCAGAGCTGAAATTATTCTGAAAATGTTAAATATATTGACAAATTTTGACAAATTTTAACAGATACTTCCAATAGGAACCTAAAGGAAACATTTTCAAACACAGATGAGGGGTCTGAAGGCAGAAAAATGACTGAATGTATTATCATTAAAACAGTAAGTGCAAAAATTTCCCACGCCGACATGAAAAGACAAAATACCACACATTCAATTTTTTTTTACAGTGCTATATCTAAGCTGTCTCTATTTATTTTAGTTTTGTCTGCATAATGATATGCCATTTTTACTCATCAAAACTCTTAATATAGAAACACCCTCATGTTTTATTACGTATTTATGTTTTATTACATATCACAGCCTGGTTCCCCAAGAGAGCAGGACCGAGGCTAGCTCAGCTGAAACGCACTTTCTCGAAGCCTTTTTTCTCCTCCATTTTGAGGCTCTCTCACTCTGAGGAGCCCAGAAGGGGGTTAGGGAGTGGCAGGCAGGCGCTAAGTGCTCGCAGGAAGGTGAGTCAGAGGGGGCGGTGCCTGGCGAGTGGTAGATTCAAAAGAGGAGCTCGCTGCTGTTTCTGCTGAGCCCAGCGCAGCGTGCGCTGGGGGGAAGAAAAAAACAAAAAAACAAACAAAAAAAACCTCCCATTGGACCTTCAGGAAAGCCAGACATGGTGCAAACCAGGTCCAAGCTGTGCAATACTTGTAAAACTGTGGGCACCCAAACAGAGCCCACCTTGTCTTGGGTTCAAATGCAGGTTCCCAGAGACTCTTATAAATTTAGTAGACCCAATGACAATTTATAGAATTTATAGAGTGCCCTCCCCCTCTTCCCCCTCCTTTCCCAAAAGACAGGGAGAGAGATAAAGGTAGGGACACCCAAATAAATCAATCTCACTCGATTTGGAAGTAAAAAAGGAAAAGTTTAACAATAACTTAGAAAAAAGGGATTGGAGGTAGGGGAGTTTACAAAGGATAAGGAAGGGAAAATAGCAAAATACAAACAGGGATGGATACAACCCGAGTAGTGTGATGGTGTCTCTGCCTCATGGCTGCCACGAGGTGTGCTGGTATGCAGTATCAGTGTGTGTGTGAACGCAGGAAGAAAGAGGAAGAGACAGGAGAACTCCTGTCTTTTATACCACAGGAAGTGAGGGGAGTGGGCTAACCATCACCTGGAGTGTGGCCCAGCCCTGGTGAGGGGCCAAGACTCCCCGGGTCAGGTTCAGGGTTACTCCCCCAGGAGTGTTAATCACACCTGTAGGAATGCAGGTGTGCAGACATCTGGATGTGAGGAGTGCTGGAGCCTGGCACTCGAAGTCGAGGGAGGCACAGGTATTGGCTGTGTTAGGTGTGAGCGGATTAGTAGGCTGCTTAACCTGGTGGCTGAACTCAAGGGAGAGGTGGAACGCCTGAAGGCTGAAAGGGAATGTAAAAGAGAGCAACATGCTCTACAGTCCCCCTTGCCAGAGGAAGATGAACAGAGCAACCAAGGAGAATGGATGCAGGTGCCTGCCAGAAGAGGCAAGGGAAAACCCTTCCAGCCACCTTCACATCTCCAGCTGCCCTTACACAACAGATGTAGGGCACTAGAGTTTGAGGATGAGGTGATCTTGGAGCAGGCAGAAGCATCACCGGCTGGGAGGGCAACTGAGACAAATCAGTTGCCCCCTCGCATCAGGACAAGTACCCAGAAGAAAAAGAGAAGGGTGATTGTTATTAGTGACTCCCTTCTGCAGGGAACAGAGGGCCCCATATGCCAGCCAGACCCCTTCCACAGGGAGCTCTGCTGCCTCCCTGGAGCCCGAGTCAGGGATGTTACCAGGAGGCTGCCTACTGTAGTGCAGCCCTCTGATTACTATCCCTTATTAGTTATACAGGCAGGGAATGATGAGATTAATAACAGAGGGCTAAAAGCTATCAAAAGGGACTTTAAGACACTGGGGAAAGCAGTTGAGGGAGCAGGGGCTTCTCATCTATACCCTTAGCCACAGGTTGGAATACAGAGAGGAATAGGAAAGCGTATTTGATGAACAAGTGGCTCAGAGGTTGGTGCCTCCAACATAACTTTGGATTCTTTGATCTTGGGGAACTTCATCTTGCCACAGGTCTGCAAACAACAAATGGGATACAACTGACGCAGAAGGGGAGAAGGACCCTGGCACATAAGCTGGCTGGGCTTGTTGAGAGGGCTTTAAACTAGAGTGGAAGGGGGAGGGGGTTAAACATGACAGCACCAGAGACAAATCAAAGGGAATTGAGGATGGTAGGCTAGAGCTAGGAGTAAAAGCAGCAGCCCAGCTGAAGTGCAGTACACTAATGCATGCAATATGGGTAATAAACAAGAGGAGCTGGAAGCTCTGGTGCTGGAGGAAAACTATGATATTGTCACCAACACTGAAACGTGGTGGGATGGCTCACATGATTGGTGTGCTGTAATCAATGGCTACAGACTCTTCAGGAGAGACAGGCAAGGGAGAAAAGGCGAGGGAGTGGCTCTGTATATTAGGGATGCTCTGGATGTCATGGAGGTAGAAATCAAAGATGATCAAGTTGAGTCATTATGGATGAGACTTAAGGCAAAGGCCAACAAGGCTGATATCCTGGTTGGAGTCTGTTACAGACCACCCAACCAGGAAGAAGAGGTTGATTTATTACTCTTTAAGCAACTGGAGGCTGCCTCAAGATCACCTGCCCTTGTTCTGGTGGGCGACTTTAACCTACCAGACATCTGCTGGGACTTCAACACTGCAGAGAAGAAGCAGTCTAGAAGGTTTCTGCAATGTGTGGAAGACAACTTCCTATCCCAGCTGTTACGTGAGCCTACCAGGGGGGCAGCCCTGCTTGACCTGCTGCTCACAAATAGAGAGGGGCTGGTAGGGGATGTGGTGGTTGGAGGCTGCCTGGGGTCCAGTGACCATGAAATTATAGAGTTTTCAATACATGGAGAAACCAGGAGGGGCATCAACAGAACCTCCACACTGGACTGCCCAAGGGCAGACTTCAGCCTATCTAAGGAACTAATTCAGAAAGTCCCTTGGGAAATAGCCCTTAGAAACAAAGGGGTCCAGGAAGGTTGGAGCTGCTTCAAGAAAGAACTCCTGCAGGCACAGGAGCAGGCAGTGCCACTGAGCCGGAAGATGAGCCGAGGAGGGAGGCAGCCAGGCTGGATGGGCAGGGAGCTGCTGAAGGAATTAAAGATTAAAAAGAGAGTGTATCACCTTTGGAAAAGAGGGGAGGTGTCCCAGGAGAAGTTCAAGGAAGTTGCTAGGTCTTGTAGAGGAAAAATTAGAGAGGCAAAAGCCCACTTGGAGCTCAGGCTGGCCACGGCTGCCAAGGAAAATAAAAAGGGTTTCTTTAAATATATGAATGGCAAGAGAAGGGCCAAGGACAACCTCCAGTCCTTGTTAGATAGAGAGGGGAACATAGTGACAAAGGATGAGGAAAAGGCAGAGGTGCTTAACACCTTCTTTGCCTCAATCTTCACTAGTGGGACAGGTTGTCTCCAGCACAGCTGGACTCCTGAAGTGGTGGATGGAGTCAGGGACCAGTATAGTCCCCCTCTAATCCATGAGGAAGCAGTAAGGGACCTGCTGCGTCATTTGGATCCTCACAAGTCCATGGGACCGGATGGGATCCACCCTAGGGTGCTGAGAGAGCTGCCAGCTGAGCTGGCCAAGCTACTCTCCATCATTTATCAACAGTCCTGGCTCACTGGAGAGGTCCCTGAAGACTGGAAGCTGACCAATGTGATACCCATTCACAAGAAGGGTTGCAAGGAGGAGGCAGAAAACTACAGAGCTGTGAGCCTGACCTCAGTGCCAGGCAAGGTCATGGAACAGGTCATCTTGAGTGCCATCACAAAGCACCTACAGGATGGCCAAGGGATCAGGCCCAGCCAGCATGGGTTTAGGAAGGGCAGGTCCTGCCTCACCAACCTGATCTCCTTTTATGATCAGGTTCCCTGCCTGGTGAATGTGGGGAAGGCTGTGGATGTAGTCTACCTGGACTGTAGCAAAGCCTTTGACACTGTCTGCCACAAAAAGCTCCTAGCCAAGCTGGCAGCTCATGGTTTGGACACAGTCACTGTGTGCTGGATCAAGAACTGGCTGGATGGCAGAGCTCAGAGAGTGGTGGTGATTGGTGCCACATCCAGTTGGCAGCTGTCACTAGTGGTGTTCCCCAAGGGTCAGTGCTGGGCCCAGTCCTGTTCAATATCTTTACTGATGACTGACCTGGACGAGGGGATTGAGTCCAGCATCAGTAAGTTTGCAGGTGACACCAAGCTAGGAGCAAGTGTGGATCTGTTGGAAGGTAGGAGAGCCCTGCAGAGGGACCTGGCCAGGCTGGATGGGTGGGCAGAGGCCAATGGGATGAGATTTAACAAGGCCAAGTGCAGGGTTCTGCACTTTGGCCACAACAACCCCAAGCAGCGCTATAGGCTGGGGACAGAGTGGCTGGAGAGCAGTCAGGAGGAAAGGGACCTGGGGGTACTGGTAGATAGTAAGCTGAAGATGAGGCAGCAGTGTGCCCAGGTGACCAAGAGAGCCAATGGCATCCTGGCCTGCATCAGGAACAGTGTGGCCAGTAGGACAAGGGAGGTTATTCTTGCCCTGTACTCAGCACTGGTCAGACCACACCTTGAGTGCTGTATCCAGTTCTAGGCCACTCAATTCAAGAAAGATGTTGAGGTGCTGGAACATGTCCAGGGAAGGGCAACAAAGCTGGTGAAGGGCCTGGAGCACAAACCCTATGAGGAGAGGCTGAAGGATCTGGGGTTGTTTATCCTGGAGAAGAGGAGGCTCAGGGGTGATCTTATTACTGTCTACAACTACCTGAAGGGAGGCTGCAGCCAGGTGGGGGGTGGCCTCTTCTCCCAGGCAACCAGCAATAGAACAAGGGGACCGAGTCTCGAGTTGTGGTGGGGTAGGTCTAGGCTGGATGTTAGGAGGAAGTTCTTCCCAGAGAGAGTGACTGGCATTGGAATGGGCTGCCCAGGGAGGTGGTGGAGGCACCGTCCCTGGAGGTGTTCAAGAAAAGACTGGATGAGGCACTTAGTGCCATGGTCTAGTTGACTGGATAGGACTGGGTGCTCGGTTGGACTGGATGATGTTGGAGGTCTCTTCCAACCTGGTTGATTCTATGATTCTATGATTCTATGATATTGTTCAAACCCTACCTTTATATAGAAAACTGATGATTTTCCAGTAAACTTTTCAAAGTACAGTAAAAATATTAAGAGTGTGATGGGTTAACCCTCCTGGGGGTGGTCTGATCCTGACCCCAGGTCCCCCTGACTTCTCTCTAGGGGTGGTCTGAACCTGAAGCTGGTGCAATGGCTAAGCCCTCTCATAATTCCTGTCCCCGATAAAAATGGAGAAACTCTCCATTTCTCTTTCTCTCTCTCTAACCTGACCTGCCTCACTTGTTCCTGCTGCTCCTGCTTTGCCACGTGGCTGCCCTACCACATGGTGGGACAGCCACTTCCTGCATCTACCTCCATTCATTGCCATCAATCTGGTTGTATATATATTTTGTACCTTATTTCCTTTCCCTATACCTTTCTTGTAACTCCCTTTAGCTTAAAGGCCTTTTACTTGTTGTTAAAGCTTTTCTTTTAGCTTCCAAATCAAAACAAGACTATTCTTTGGGTGTTTTACCTCTTTTCATTCTCTACATCTCCCCTTCTTTCTTTCCAAAGTGGGGAGAGGGAAAGGCATCCTATTATTTATCGTTCTGTTAGGTTTTGGGCTCTGGGAAGCTTAAACTAGAACCAATACAAATTAACATTACAGAGACTTGTTAATAAACATAAGGGGAAAAAAAAAAACAGAAGGAATAGCTCAAAATTTTGGCATCCAATTTTAGATTTCTGTGATTTGCATTTTGAGTGAAACTCTGCAGTTAGATGACTCTTTTCTGATTTTTTGTGGTTCTGTGACCTTTCTTGTACATCCTTCTCTGAGGTCTGACACAACAGTGCATGTCTGGTTCTCACGCTTCCAGATTGGCATGCAGGCAACGAAAAATGAGTAACGAATGACCCTCTATGACTCACAACATGCACAGGAACTCTGCAGAAGAATTAGATGTAATTCTCCAGATTAAGAATGTGAAGAATAGAACTATCCTTTGACAGGAAATTATTTGCTTGACTAGAAAGCAACGGCATCAAGAGAAAACGGAAAATGTGACTAAAAAAGCAGGGTGTTAACAGAGTCAAGCACAGGATCTCAATACAAAGGGAAAGGGAACAACTGGCTAGATGCCAGTTTAGGCAAAAAGGATCGAGGTGCTGAAGCAACTTACGAAGAATATATGTCTCTTAACACTATGCTGCCACAAAAAGAGGCAAAATATCTATCAGGAGATATAAAAAGTAACATAATCTGTAAGGCAAAATACTCCCCAGTCCACATCCTTGCAAGGAAAAAAAGCAATCAAACTTTGAGAATTTGAGACCATGCAAAGGGAAGCATGGAAAATGTGTGCATTATGTTTCACCAGTGAATGCAGCTTAGGAGAAAGAAGAGGTAGTAGACTTTTTTATGCAAAAGTGGAGAAAACTGTGCTATGAACACCCCAAAAATGATAAGTTTAACTAAAACTTTCTCATAGCTACATTTTCTGATGGAATCAGTGACCCAGGTAGGCTGTGGCACACTGCATCTCTTTGGATGTCTTATCAAGACCTGTTGGATCACAACCAAGAGCCAAAATGCAGTGCAACAGATGACATCAACTCCTGATCTCCTTTTCTGCCTTATGGGTCAACAGCTTCAGGAGTGGAAACTTTGTGAGCCACGACATTCCTCAACATGCCTTCTCACTGGGATCTCATCATACAACTGCATGTGAGACAGTGGTATAGCACCAGACCAGTTACAGCCTTAGCCCTGAGCCCTGCTGCAAGTACTAGGCCATTTCCTTACCCTGTCTGCCTTGTTGGCCAGAGTGAGACCTAGGAGATACAGGAACTCTGCAGCCATGGCACCAGAGACACAGACACAGAACTGTTGAATCATTAAGGCTGGAAAAAGACCTCTAAGATCAAGCCCAATCTCCAGTCCAACACTAAATGACCATTGAAGTGCTATGTCTTATTGTTTTTTAAACACCTCCAGGGATGGTGACTCCACTACTTCCCTGTGCAGCTTATGTCAACGCCTGACAACTCTTTCTGTAAAGAAATTTTGCCTAAGTTCCAAGCAAAACCTCCCTTGGTGCAATTTAGGACCACTTCCTCTTGTCCTGTCACTTGTTTCTTGGGAGAACAGACCAGCATCTAACTTACTACAACCTCCTTTCAGGGAATTGTAGAGAACTAAAAAAGTCTCCCTTCATCTTCCTCTTCCACAGACTAAACAATCCCAGTGCCCTCAGCTGCTCCTTCTAAGATTTGATCTCCAGACTCCTCACCAGCTTCACTGCCCTTCTCTTACACCCTTGTCTCTCTACACTGTGGCACCCAGAACTGAACACGCAAGCTGTGGCCTCACCAGTGCTGAGTGCAGGGCCACAACCATTCCCTACTGCTGTTGGATATTTTTTATGCAGCACAGGATGCTGTTTGCTGTCTTGGCCACCTGAAAGCACAGCTGTCTCGTGTTCAGACAGCTGTCAAGCAGCACCACCAGGTCCTTTTCTGCCAGGCAACTTTCCAGTTACTCTGACCAAGCATATAGCATTGCATGGGGTAGTTACAACCTACATAGCAGAGCTGGCACTTAGCCTTGTTGAAACTCATACCACTGGTCTGGGACCATGGATCCAGCCTGTCCAGATGCCTCTGCCTTCCTAACTTCAAACAGGTCAACACTTCTTTCCAGTTCTGTGTCATCTGCAAATTACTGAGGGTAAGTCAATCCTCTGATATTTTAATAAACCACAGCACTCATGCAGATGACTGATAAAGTTAACAGATGTGACTGACTGCAAACTGAGCCCTGGGGAACACCGATCGTGACTGGATGCTAACTGGGTTTAACTCCATTCGCCACTACACTTTGGGTCCAGGCCATCCAGCCAGTGGTACCCAATGAAGACTACATCTGTCTAAAACATGAGCTGCCAGCTTCACCAGAAGAATGATGTTGGAGACAGCGTCAAGAGCTTTGCTGAAGTCTGGGTAGACAACATCCAGAGTCTTTCACTCATCCACGAGGTGGGTCACTGGTCAAAGAAGGAAACAAGACTGATCAAGCAGGATATGAATCCATGCTTGTCTGGACCTGATCATCCAGCTGAGCTGCACATGCACACCAGCACACTCGAGATGAACCACTCCATGACCTTGCCTGGCACCGAGGTCAGGCTCACAAGCCCGGTGCTCCCTAGATGCCCCTTCTGGCCCTTCTTGTATATAGACATCACATCTCTGCCCAGGGAGGTGGGGAAGTCACCGTCCCTGAAGGTGTTCAAGAAAAGCGTGGGTGAGGCACTTAATGCCGTGGATTAGTTGACTGGTTAGGGCTGGGTGCTAGGGTGGACTGGGTGATCTTGGAGGTCTCTTCCAACCTGGCTGATTCTATGATTCTATGACCTCGAAAACTTCACTCCTACCTGTGGTTTCTGCCCATATCGAGACTGGGAGGATCAGGGAAGCGTCTGCCCCAAGTATCCGTTCTCTGCTCCTCACAGTCCTCTCAGACGACCGCTGCTTGTACTCCTCTCGCTGCCTGGCCGCCCCCGGGCCGCTAACCCCAAGCCCTACAGCCCCTCCGCCGCCTGAGGCGCGGCTGCCTCTCGGAGGAGGCTGCTGACGACTGGCGCTGTGGGAGAGCAGCCAGCTGAGCTGGCCGCGCTTCCCGGAGCGGAGTTGAGACATTCCCGAAGCACTGGTGGCCCTGCCTCCCGAGATGCGAGGCAGCACCGCCCTGCCCGGGGGAGGGAAGGCCGAGCGCAGCTGTACTGTGGCTTTTGGCGGCGCAGACCGGGGAAGGGCCGGCTCTTCCCGCTGGCCGCCGGGCGGCGGAGACCCTTCCGCCCCTCGCTCCTTGAGAAGCTTTTCGGCTGCGGCAGGTGAGTTATGTCTGTTTCGCCCTGTCGCGGCAACTCCTCATTCCCTCATCAATCCATCCCCGCTTCCCCCCTCTTCCTGTGCAGGGCACCCCAGAGCCCTCGATGAAGAGAAGCTCAGCCTTCTCTGCCGAGGAAAATCTACCCCTCTCCACCTCAGCTCCTTTTAAAGAACTCTTTTACTTTGAAGTTGAGTCCTTCTGGTACCCGTTAAACTCTCTTCACCCCTTGCCTCTCCCTTATTTCCCGTTCTTCCAGTTATCCCTCGTCACGCTGGGTGTGGGAGGGCTGCGGGAGGCAGCGGAGCCAGCGACACATCGCCGCCGTCCCGCTGTTGCGCCTTCGCTCTCCAGACACAGGCTGCTCCAGCAGCACCATCACATAACGTCGATTTTAATGTGTTTTATGACCTAGCCCTTACCCTTCAACCTTGCCTACTTTCAAAATGTAATCGCTTTACTAAAGCATAGACGCTGCTGGTTTGACCTAAGTGAAAACGACTGAGGTGACACACATCACAGAATGAGGGCAGCGCTCCTGCCAGGTGATGAGGTTTGGTTTTGTCATCTCCTGTTCCTTCTACTCCGAGAAAAGTGTTGGCTAGCTCAGAAATGCAAGCCTGGACATTTGTGTCTAGCATCTTACAGAGAAAGTGCCACTCCTGCTTTCTTTAAAGGATCTGGAATCAGTTGCTGAATCTCCAACCCCCTGGAGTAAAGGACAGTATGTCATAAATTCCAGTGTGGTTCCTGCGTTCTTTGGAGTTTGCCTCATTTATTTTTTTAAAATCCATAGCCTTGAAATCTCTCCCTTTTTATCTAAATATTGCATGCCAGTACCAGTCCCTACTTCACAGAATCATAGAATCAACCAGGTTGGAAGAGGCTTCCAAGGTCATCCACTCCAACCTAGCACCCAGCCCTATCCAGTCAACCCGATCATGGCACTAAGTGCCTCAGCCAGGCTTTGCTTGATCACCTCCAAGGATGGTGACTCCACCACCTCCCTGGGCAGCCCATTCCAAGGCCAATCACTCTCTCTGCCAACAACTTCCTCCTAACATCCAGCCTATACTTCCACCAGCACAACTTGAGACTGTGTCCCCTTGTTCTGTTGCTGGTTGTCTGGCAGAAGAGCCCAACCCCACCTGCCTACATCCTCCCTTCAGGTAGTTGTAGGCAGCAATGAGGTCCCCCCTGAGCCTACTCTTCTCCAGGCTAAACAACCCCAACTCCCTCAGCCTCTCCTCATAGGGTTTGTGTTCCAGGCCTTTCACCATCTTTGTCACCCTTCTCTAGACACATTCCAGCACCTCAACCTCTCTCTTGAATTGAGGGGCCCAGAACTGGACACAGTACTAGCAAAGTAATCCAGAACCTAAAACTATTGTAAGAAGATGGTAAAAGAACATAGTACAATTGTTCTTCCTGTTGGTACGAGTTGTAACACCACGTTATGTGATTCCTTCCTCACAACTGTTTGCTTTCAGATTGGGCAGGAGTAGTCTTGTACAGCTTGTTGAGTGCTTTACATTTTAAACTCCTTTTCCCCCCACCCCCACTGTTTAAGGGTTTGTTTTGTTGTTCCCCCCCCCTCCCCCATGCAAGTACATAATGTTTTCCTGTTTTGGCAAAGCTCTTTAGAAAAGTCCAAGAGTGTTGTAGTCATCAAAACCCCCAGGAGATAAAGCTACCTCTAAGCAATCAAATGATTCAGGACATAAAGCTACCTCTAAGCGATCAAATGATTGCATGCCTATTCCTTTCTTCCATATCCAGCTTTTTAAACTTGTGGCTCACCCATTAGTCTCCAAAGTCCTATTAGGTGCTTTCAGTGTCTTCTAGACAGAAGTGTATTGTGTGCTAGGTGTAATTGAAACTGTTTTTGAATTTGCTTGAGGGAAGAAAGCCAGAGTACAATGACCAAAGCAAAGGTCTAACTTACCAAGTCATCTCTTTATTTAAGAAAAAACAAACAAAAACCTCAAACAAAAAAACACCTCCCCCCCCAAAAAAAAAACCCCAACAAAAAACTCCTCAATCAACAACACAAACAACAGCCCCACCCCCAGAAAAAAAAAAACCAACAAACAAAAACCAAATAACCAATACCCGTCCTCCAGGGGGTGAGGTACTTATGATCTGATGTACTTTCTAAAATGCCTCTTTCTCTTGGCAATGTAATGCATGGTATGAACTTGAATTGTGATTTCTATCCTCAATCTGTGAAGTAGAGAGAACTAGAAAATAGGATGTAAAATGCAATATAAAATCTAAAGTAGTGTTATTAATGCACTTGCCTCACTGACAGTCATCTTCCATGTCTGGTCTAGGAAAACTTGCTTGATCAGTAGTGTTTATGACTGATGTTCACATCTCTTCTTAAAATGGATAAATTTTTATGGATTCTAGCAGGTTATTTTCCCAGCCTGTGTAAAGGCTGTGGCTCGTGTGAGGATATGGATTATGAATGGCAGCTGTTCTAAATAAGCAGAACAATGGGCACTGGGCAAGGAAAGTTGCATGAACTACGATTTAAACTATGGGTCTTTAGGAAAGCTGATGCAAACCAGTGACTCTGTGGTCAGTTACAAATAACTTCCATTTAGGGGCTTTACAGAATCGCAGAATGGTAGGGGTTAGCCCAGACAGGTTGTGGATTCTTCTTCTGTGGAACCTTTCCAGCCCTGTCTGGATGTGTTCCTGTGCAACCTGCACTAGATTCTCTGGTCCTGCTCTGGCAGGGAGGATTGGACTGGAAGATCTCCAGAGGTGCCTTCCAACCCTTAATGTCCTGTGATCACAGAATCACAGAATCACAGAATCAACCAGGTTGGAAGAGACCTCCAAGATCATCCAGGCCAACCTAGCACCCAGCCCTACACGGTCAACTAGACCATGGCACTAAGTGCCTCAGCCAGGCTTTGCTTGATCACCTCCAGGGACGGTGCCTCCACCACCTCCCTGGGCAGCCCATTCCAATGCCAATCACTCTCTCTGGCAGGAACTTCCTCCTAACATTCAGCCTATACTTTCCCCGGCACAACTTGAGACTGTGTCCCCTTGTTCTGTTGCTGGTTTTCTGGGAGAAGAGACCAACCCCCACCTGGCTACAGCCTCCCTTCAGGTACTTGTAGACAGCAATGAGGTCCCCCCTGAGCCTCCTCTTCTCCAGGCTAAACACCCCCAGCTCCCTCAGCCTCTCCTCATAGGGTTTGTGTTCCAGGCCCCTCACCAGCTTCATCGCCCTTCTCTGGACACGTTCCAGCACCTCAACATCTCTCTTGAATTGAGGGGCCCAGAACTAGACACAGTACTCAAGGTGTGGCCTGACCAGTGCTGAGTACAGGGGAAGAATAACCTCCCTTGTCCTACTGGCCACACTGTTCCTGATCCAGGCCAGGATGCCATTGGCTCTCTTGGCTACCTGGGCACACTGCTGCCTCATCTTCAACCTACTATCTATCAGCACCTCCAGGTCCCTTTCCTCCTGGCTGCTCTCCAGCCACTCAGTCCCCAGCCTATACCACTGCTTGGGGTTGTTGTGGCCAAAGTGCAGAACCCTGCACAGATCCTGTGATACTGTAGGGTTCTCACCAACCCTGTGAGGTATGTCAAATCTATTGCACTTAGTCATGAACACAATGTGTGTATTTGTAAACTCCCCTCTCAGTCTTCCCTTCTCCAGCTAAATAGCCCAAGAGCTTTCAGCCTTTCCTTGTAAGAAAGATGCTCCAGTCCCCTCATAATCTTTGTGGCTATATGTTGGACTCTATCCAGTAGTTCCTTGTCTCTCTTGAACTAGGATGCCCAAAGCTTGACACAATACTCCAGCTGTGGCCTCACCAGGGCAAAGCAGAAGGGGAGAAGAACCTGCCTTGAACTTCTGGCCACACTCTCCTTAGTGCACTCCAGAATAGCTTTGTCTTTCTTGGCTGTGAAGGTGCATTGCTGGTTGATGTGCACTTGCTGTCCACCAGCACTTACAGGTCCTTCTCTGCAGAGCTGCTTTCCAACAGAACAACCACTAATCCATGCTCATGCATGGGTTTGTTCCCCCACAGGTACAGAAACTTACACTTGCCCTTCCTGAACATCATGAGGTTCTCCTCTGCCTAGCTCTCCAACCTACTCAGCTCTTGCTGAATGGCACCACAGCCTTCTGGTGTGTCAGCCACTCCACCCAGTTTTGTACCATCAATAAACTTACTGACAGTGCACTTGCACTTCCTTTTCTTACAAGCACGGGTATTCCATGTACTGCAGCAATACACACAGAGTGTATGCTGACTTCCAGCTGGTACCACCTCAACATGATAAGCTTGATCTCAAAAGAAACTACAGCTGGATTTTTGGTGCATTAATTTATTTGAAGAGAGATTCAATGAAATGCTTATCCTGGAAAATGTTTACAGGATGAATAACAGGAATGTCTTTTGTTTTTTTTCTCTCATCTATCTTGTTACAGGACAGGACTTTGTGAATCATGTAAGCTAGTCTTTTGCTCAGAAGGAGAAGTAGTTTACTTAGAGAAATAGTTTACCTAGAGATATTTATACTATTTGGAAGCTACCTACTGAAGGAGATTGCCTATCTTCCCAAAGTAATTCAATCCTGTGCTGTCTTTACTTCTTGAGTGATTACTCTTTGTTAGGTCTCTGAACAATCCCTATTGCTCCTGAATATTCTTACAATTGCCACCACATTTCAAAAATATTTCTGTTCTATTAATGTATCCTTTGATACTGACTGGGGATCTCCCTGATCACTGGAAGCTGGCCAATATGGTGCCCATCCACCTGTCAGCCTGACCTCAATGCCAGACAAGATTATGGAACAGATCATTCTGAGTGCAGTCACAGGGCACCTGCAGGGTGGACAAAGGATCAGACCCAGCCAGCATGGATTTAGGAGGAGCAGGCCATGCTTGATCGACCTGGTCTCTCTGTATGGTGGATGTGGGGAGGCCTGTGGATGTGGTCTAGCTGGACTTCACCAAGGCCTTTGACACTGTCCCCCACAGCAAACTGCTGGCTAAGCTGTCAGCCCATGGCTTGGATGGCAACACTCTGTGCTGGGTTAGGAACTGGCTGGAGGGCCGGACCCAGAGAGTGGTGGTGAAAGGTGCCACATCCAGCAGGTGGCTGTCACTAGTGGTGTCCCTCAGGGATCAGTGCTGGGCCCCATCCTCTTTAACATCTTCATAGATGATCTGGATGAGGGCATGGAGTCAGTCATCAGCAAGTTTGCAGATGACACTAAGCTGGGGGTAGATGTGACTGAGTTGGAGGGCAGAAGGGCTCTGCAGCGGGACCTTGACCTCCTGGACAGATGGGCAGTGTCCAATGGGATGGGGTTCAATAGCTCCAAGTGCAGGGTGCTGCACTTCGGGTACAACAACCCCATGCAAAGATACAGGCTGAGGTCGGAGTGGCTGGAGAGCAGCCAGACAGAGAGGAATCTGGGGGCACTGATTGATACCCATCTGAACATGAGCCAGCAGTGTGCCCAGGTGGCCAAGAGAGCCAGTGGCATCCTGGCCTGCATCAGGAATGGTGTGGTCAGCAGGAGCAGGGAGGTCATTCTGCCCCTGTACTCTGCACTGGTCAGACCACACCTTGAGTATTGTGTTCAGTTCTGGGCCCCCCAGTTTAGGAGGGACATTGAGATGCTTGAGTGTGTCCAGAGAAGGGCAACGAGGCTGGGGAGAGGCCTTGAGCACAAGCCCTACGAGGAGAGGCTGAGGGAGCTGGGATTGGTTAGCCTGGAGAAGAGGAGGCTCAGGGGAGACCTTATTGCTGTCTACAACTACCTGAAGGGTGGTTGTGGCCAGGAGGAGGTTGCTCTCTTCTCTCAGGTGGCCAGCACCAGAACAAGAGGACACAGCCTCAGGCTGCACCAGGGGAAATTTAGGCTGGAGGTGAGGAGAAAGTTCTTCACTGAGAGAGTCATTGGACACTGGAATGGGCTGCCCGGGGAGGTGGTGGAGTCGCCGTCCCTGGGGCAGTTCAAGGCAAGATTGGACGTGGCACTTGGTGCCATGGTCTAGCCTTGAGCTCTGTGGTAAAGGGTTGGACTTGATGATCTGTGAGGTCTCTTCCAACCCTGATGATACTGTGATACTGTATGACCAGGTTGACTTGCCTGGTGGATGTGGGACAGGCGGTGGATGTAGTCTACCTGGACTTCAGCAAGGCCTTTGACACTGTCTGACATAGCAAACTCCTGGCCAAGCTGGCAGCCTTTGGCTGAGACAGGCGCACTTTGTGCTGGGTTAAGAACTGGCTGGAGGGCCAGGTCTAGAGAGTGGTGGTGAATGGAACCACATCCAGTTGGCAGCTGTCACTAGTGGTGTGCCCCAGGGATCTGTGACAGACTCAGTTCCATTTAATATCTTCATTGTTGATCTGGATGAGGGGATTGAGTCCAGCATCAGTAAGTTTGCAGATGACACCAAGCTAGGAGCAAGTGTGGATCTGCAAAGGGACCTGGACAGGCTGGACAAATGGGCCCATGAGTTTTAACAAGTCAAAGTGTCAGGTTATTCACTTTGGCAACAACAACCCCAAGCAGTACTGCAGGCTGGGGACGGAGTGGCAGGGACAGACCTGGAGGAACTGGTTGGCAGCTGAACAAGAACCAGCAATGTGCCCAAGTGGCCAAGAAATCCAGTGGCATCCTGTATCAGGAATAGTGTGGCCAGCAGTCCTTCTTCCCCTGTAATCCGCATTGGTTAGACCACACCTTGAGTACTTTGTCCAGTTCTGGGCCACTCCATTTAAGAAAGATGTTGAGATGCTGAATCTGTCCAGAGAAGGACACCAAAGCTGGTGAGGGGGCTGGAGCACAGCCCTGTGAGGGTGCTGGGGAGTTCAGACTGGAGAAGAGGAGGCTCGGGGAAGACCTTGTTGCTCTCTATAACTGTTTGAAGGCAGATTATAGCCAGGTGTGCGTTTCTCTCTTCTCCCAGGCAACAAGGGGGGACAGTCTCAAGCTGCACCAGAGCAGGTTTAGTCTGCATGTTAAGAAGAAGTTGTTGCCAGAGAGAGTGATTGGCATTGGAATGGGCTGCCTGGGGACGTGGTGGAGTCACCATCCCTGGAAGTGTTTAAAAAGAGACTGGATGTAGCACTTGGTGCCATGGTTTACTTGATTAGATAATGTTGGGTAATAGGTTGGACATGATGATCTCGAAGGTCTTTTCCAACCTGAATTATTTTGTGATTCTGTAATTTCAAATTAGGCTAGAGGGTCCTGATTCCATTTTTACCTGTTTTATCACACCTCAGGTTACCATTTTTGTCAAAGCAAATAATTACAGGCTGGCTTCCATCCTTGAGTTAAAGTCTATCAGTGATCAAACTACAGACTGAAAAAAACAAAGCTTTATTTCCCCACAGGTGTGGCATTTTTAGGAGAAAGAATATATGTTAAAATGAAAAATCTCTTAGCTACATTCTATAGCTACAAGAGATCATTTTGTACAGAATCATCTTCAACTTACTACTTAGTATTTATTATTTTTGATGTTATAGATAATATCACAATGTCCCACTAACCAGATTTATCACAGAAATCAGAACTGCAATGATGTTAATGATGGCCAAGAATTAGATCTTAGGGGACTGATTATTTCCTTCCAATGGACCTTTTGAGTCCATATCTAAATCGCTGTGACCAGTTTTGTTCTCAGAGTGCAAACAAGATTGGCAGACTGGACTGAGTGTAGCAGAGAGACATGAAGAAACTTTGGAGGCCTGATTACATGTAGGAGTTACTGAGGGTGCTGAGTTTGGTTAGGCTGAGGAAGGGAAATGTGAAGGCAGCTCTAGCTGCAGTCCTTACCAAATGAGTGGAAAGTTACTTAGGAGACAGAGATAAGCTTTTGCAGAGATGTACAGCAAAAGGACAAGAGTAAAAAGACACAAATTGTAGTAATGAAAATATAAGGAGAAAAAATACAAGGGGAAAATATATGAATGTATGAAAATATAAGGAGGAAAAACCCCTTCACAGTGAGGGCAGTTAAGCACTGGAACAAGTTGCCCAGAGAAGTTGTGGAATGTCCATCCATGAAGTTCTTTAAAACTTATTTGGACAGGCTGCTCAGTGATTCTGTGGTAAACTAGACAAATGACATCAGATCATTATCTGAATGACAAAGAAAACCCTCTGGAAAACAAAAAGGATCAGATTTTGTGTTACAAAATCATAGAATAATTCAGGTTGGAAGGGACCTTAAAGATCGTCTGATCGTCTAGATCGAACCCCCTGCCATAGGCAGAGACACCTCACACTAAAACAGTCAACAGCCTATGTTCAAAATCACTGGCACAAGAGCTTCTTATTCTTACCTGCCACTCACGGTAACATTACATGGGCATTTCATGTTGGAATATGGTGACCAAACATCGTCTGTCACAACAAGCTCTTAGCAAAGCTGGCAGCTCATGGCTTAGACAGATTCACTCTGATATGGGTCAAGAACTGGCAACCAGTCACTAGTGGTGTTCCCCAGGGGTCAGTGCTGGGCCTGGTCCTGTTCAATATCTTTATTGATGATCTGGACAAGGGACTGAGTCCAGCATCAGCAAGTTTGCAGATGGCACCAAGCTAGGAGCAGGTGCTGATCTGTTGGAAGGTAGGAGAGCCCTGCAGAGGGACCTGGCCTAGCTGAATGGGTGGGCAGAGGCCAGAGGGATGAGATTTAACAAGGCCAAGAGCAGGGTTCTGCACTTTGGCCACAGCAACCCCAAGCAGTGCTACAGGCTGGGGACAGAGTGGCTGGAAAGCAGCCAGGAGGAAAGGGACCTGGGGGTACTGGTAGAGAGTAGGCTGAAGATGAGGCAGCAGTGTGCCCAGGTGGCCAAGAGAGCCAATGGCATCCTGGCCTGGATCAGGAACAGTGTGGCCAGTAGGACAAGGGAGGTTATTCTTCCCCTGTACTCAGCACTGGTCAGGCCACACCTTGAGTACTGTGTCCAGTTCTGAGCTCCTCAATTCAAGAGAGATGTTGAGGTGCTGGAATGTGTCCAGAGAAGGGCAACAAAGCTGGTGAGGGGCCTGGAACACAAACCCTATGGGGAGAGGCTGAGGGAGCTGGGTGTGTTTAGCCTGGAGAAGAGGAGGCTCAGGGGGGACCTCATTGCTGTCTACAACTACCTGAAGGGAGGATGTAGCCAGGTGGAGGTTGGTCTCTTCTGCCAGGCAACCAGCAACAGAAGAAGGGTACGTAGTCTCAAGTTGTGCTGGGGGAAGTATAGGCTGAATGTTAGGAGGAAGTTCCTGCCAGAGAGAGTGATTGGCATTGGAATGGGCTGCTCAGGGAGGTGGTGGAGTCACCGTCCCTGGAGGTGTTGAAGTAAAGCCTGGATGAGGCACTTAGTGCCATGGTCTGGTTGACTGGCTAGGCTTGGGTGCTAGGTTGGCCTGGATGATCCTGGAGATCTCTTCCAACATGTTTGATTCTATTAGTTTATGAACATTAATTCCTTTATGCTTAAACAATATAAAAAATCCACCGTGATTCTTTCTCAGATGAAGAACTGAAGTGTACTGATGTGGTTGGTGTTCATCTGTTTTCAGACTGGTAAATCTGCATTGAGCTATTCACTGGAGCAATGGTTGCGATAATCACTCTTCTCATGACGTTCAATAGTTGGTTACTATTTCTCAGAACCAATACTTTGCCTCTTTCAGAGTGAATTATTTAGTTACCTAAAAACCTGTCTTCTTTTCCTTTGTTTTTCAGTTATTTTCCATTTTGGTAAGGCTGTTGTTAATGTCTAGTAACATCATGGTAGAGGTTTAAATGAAACTGAAAATGTATTTTTTTACAACAGTTTTGTCCCCGAGTGCTATGTCCACACCTTTCTTGTACACATCCAGGGATGAGGACTCCACCATCTCCCTGGGCAGCCTGTTCCAATGCCTGACTACTCCTGGAGCAAAGACACATTTCCTCATCTCCAACCTAAACCTCCCTGGGCACAGCTTCAGGCCTTTTCCTCTTGTTCTATCACCTGATACTAGGGCAAGGAGAACCAACCCTCACCACACTGAAACCTCTTCTCAGGCAAGTGAATGAGGCACTTTGTTCCGTGGTTTATTTAATTAGAAGGTTGGATGCAGTGATCTCGAAGGTATCACAGTATCACAGTATCACCAAGGTTGGAAGAGACCTCACAGATCATCAAGTCCAACCCTTTACCACAGAGCTCAAGGCCAGACCATGACACCAAGTGCCACGTCCAGTCCTGCCTTGAACAGCCCCAGGGATGACGACTCCACCACCTCCCCGGGCAGCCCATTCCAGTGTCCAATGACTCTCTCAGTGAAGAACTTTCTCCTCACCTCCAGCCTAAATTTCCCCTGGTGCAGCCTGAGGCTGTGTCCTCTTGTTCTGGTGCTGGCCACCTGAGAGAAGAGAGCAACCCCACCTGGCCACAACCACCCCTCAGGTAGTTGTAGACAGCAATAAGGTCACCCCTGAGCCTTCTCTTCTCCAGGCTAACCAATCCCAGCTCCCTCAGCCTCTCCTCGTAGGGCTGTGCTCAAGGCCTCTCCCCAGCCTCGTCGCTCTTCTCTGGACACGCTCAAGCATCTCAGTGTCCCTCCTAAACTGAGGGGCCCAGAACTGAACACAGTACTCAAGGTGTGGTCTAACCAGTGCAGAGTACAGGGGCAGAATGACCTCCCTGCTCCTGCTGACCACACCATTCCTGATGCGGGCCAGGATGCCACTGGCTCTCTTGGCCACCTGGGCACACTGCTGGCTCATGTTCAGGTGGGTATCAATCAGTACCCCCAGATCCCTCTGTGTCTGGCTGCTCTCCAGCCACTCCGACCCCAGCCTGTATCTCTGCATGGGGTTGTTGTGGCCAAACATGAGCAACCCGTGCTGGGAGCATCCTTGAATCCATCTTGGGAGTTAGATACCAGGCACAGGGTAGTTCCCCCCTCATGCAGCTGCAGGGGGTGGAGTGCAGCTGCATGTGGGCAGAGTTAGCCAGCCCCAGAGGCTGACCCTCAGATTGTTATGGTATACTGACCTACCCATGCCTTACAAGTAACCCTGTACCCTCTGATTGTAACCAATCTTGGTGGAGCATCTTGCAAGAATGCATGTAAGTCTCTGCATCACGGAAATCAAGCGGACTATGACCATCTAACCACATTGGTGACCAAAGAGTCATTGTACCCAGGTGTTCCACCAGTGTTCAATAGCAGGCTGCATGACACAGCTCAGAATTCCTTGCCAGCCAGAGGCCATCTCCCACACGCAGACTGTGAGACACGGAGGGACATCTGCTCTTCCCAGCGAAATGAAGTAGAGGGAGGACAGGCAGGGAGGGGAAGGCACTGCCTTATAAGCTGTATAACACTGGAAAGAGGAATAGAATAACAACGTTACAATATCCTAGGACAACCAGACTCATCCCCCTGGGACAGGACTCTGTCTCTCTAATTTTCTTAAGGGAACCTGGGACCCCTCAAACTACCACATGTACAATATATTGAAATATATCGGGCTGCTCAGGGAGGTGGTGGAGGCACTGTCCCTGCACATGTTCACGAAAGCCTGGCTGAGGCACTTAGTGCCATGGTCTAGTTGACTGGATAGGGCTGGGGGATAGGTTGGACTGGATGATCTTGGAGGTCTCTTCCAACCTGGTTGATTCTATGATTCTATGAAAGTGCAGCACCCTGCACTTGGAGCTATTGAACAGCATCCCATTGGACTCTGCCCATCTGTGCAGGTGGTCAAGGTCCCGCTGCAGAGCCCTTCCGCCCTCCAACCCAGCCACATCTGCCCCCAGCTTAGTGTCATCTGCAAACTTGCTGATGACTGACTCCATGCCCTCATCCAGATCATCTGTGAAGATGTTAAAGAGGATGGGGCCCAGCACTGATCCCTGAGGGACACTGCTAGTGACAGCTGCCAGCTGGATGTGGCACCATTCACCACCACTCTCTGGGTCCGGCCCTCCAGCCAGTTCCTAACCCAGCACAGAGTGTTGCCATCCAAGCCATGGGCTGACAGCTTAGCCAGCAGTTTGCTGTGGGGGACAGTGTCAAAGGCCTTGCTGAAGTCCAGACCGAGCACATCCACAGGCCTCCCCACATCCACCAAGCGGCTCACCTGATCATAGAAGGAGATCAGGTTGGAGAGTGTGCTAGTTTGAAGCAGGCTAGAATGTTTTGGTGAGAAAAGGTAGATGATAGGCTGTGAAAGGAAAACAATGGTTATGTCTCCTTCCCTCACAGTCTCGCTGAGAGGTATGGGAACAAGAAAATAAACATTAGATAACACTTTTTGCCGTCTTCTCATTCTGCTTCTGGCTTCAGACTGAGCTACAGCTCCCTACTCTCACTGCCACTAACCTTGCTTCTTAAACTCTTGGCTGAACCTCTTTTCTTCCTTGGACTGGGGTAAGGTTGAGAGGGGCAGGGGGAAGGTGCAGGGGTGGTTGAGAGCCCCTCCTGGGGACTCAGGTTTCTGGGAGGGGAGTTGTGCTTCTGTATTATTTTTACCTTGTATATTTCTGTATATAACTGTATATACTGTAAATATCTGCTTGTATATTGTGCTAGCTGTAAATAAATAGCTTCATTTATATTCCCAGAGCACAACTGAGTTACCTTCTAAGGGTACCTTCTAAAGTGGTGGTGGGGGGGGGGGGGCGGATAATAGCCAAACCACCACAGAGAGGCAGGATCTGCCCTTCCTAAATCCATGTTGGCTGGACCTGAGCCCTTTACCATCCCTCAGGTGTGCTGTTATCACTGTTATTGTCTCTTCCAACCTGGTTAATTGTGTAAGTGTGTAATTCTTATGACACAGATTTTTAAATTATAATTGTTTAAAAGTACTTAATTGTTGATAATACAAACCAAATAATTGAAAATAGTTGGCAGTACGTAGTGTACATGATTAGCTAGTTAGTCATATGAGTCATAGAATCCTAGAATCAACCAGGTTGGAAGAGACTTCCAAGATCATCCATTCCAACCTATCACCTATCCAATCAACTAGACCATGGCACCAAGTGCCTCATGCAGGCTTTTCTTGAACAAAATATTATTCATATATAAAGGGCTCTATTTCTTTTTTTCTTCAGTAGTGTTCCATTTACTTTACTTTATATCCTCTTTCATTAGAGATGCAATTCTGGTATGTATATACAGTATTAAATTCAATCATGAACATAAACATAATGTGCTGGTTTGGAGCTAATTGGAATATTTCAATGAGAGAAATTAAATCATTGGTTGTGAAAAGGAAGTACCAGCACACGTACTGAATAGTGAAAAGCATTGTGGCTGTCCAAAAGACGTTTTTATTCTCATGGTCATTTGTTATACTACTCTCCTTTTATCAGTCTATGGTGTTTGTACTTTGCATTAATAAAAGTGAATTAGGCTGTGCCATTAGCAAACTGACAATGTAAATGGCTCTTAGACAGTACAGTAGTTGAGAAAGCCTCTTAAGAGCAGAAAGGAGTTTGGATTTTTCTCTAAATAGGAAGCTATTTAAGCAAATTACTTGGTAGTCATGACTTCCACAACAATTTTCTACAGTAATTGATGGTGAATTTAAGTGATACAGGACAAATAGGGCAAATAACTTTGTATCCAAGTCTAAAGATATTTGATGTTTTAAAAATTGGAATAACAGAATCAGTCAGGGTTGGAAGGGACCACAAGGATCATCTAGTTCCAACACCCCTGCCATGGGCAGGGACACCCTACCCTAGATCAGGCTGGTCACAGCCTCATCCAGCCTGGCCTTAAACACCTCGAGGGATGGGGCCTCAACCACCTCCCTGGGCAACCCATTCCAGGCTCTCACCACTCTCATGCTGAACAACTTCCACCTCATGTCCAGTCCAAATCTCCCCACCTCCAGCTTTGCTCCATTCCTGTCACTCCCCGATAGCTTAAAGAGTCCCTCCCCAGTGTTTTTGTAGGCCCCTTTTAGGTACTGGAAGGACACAATAAGGTCACCTTAGAGCCTCCCCTTCTCCAGACTGAACACCCCCAGCTCTTTCAGTCTGTCCTTGTAGCAGAGGTGCTGCAGCCCTCTGATCATCCTTGTGGCCTCTCTCTGGATGTGCTCCAGCATCTCCACACCACTCTTGCAATGTAGGCTCCAGAACTGGATGCAGTACTCCAGGTGGGGTCTCAGCAGAGCAGAGCAGAGCAGAGCAGAGGGGGAGAATCACCTCCCTTGACCTGCTGGCCACACTTCTGATGCAGCCCAGGCTCTGCTTGGCTTTCTGGGCTGCAAGTGCACACTGCTGGCTCCTGTTGAGCTTCTCATCCACCAGCACCCCCAAGGCCCTCTCCTGAGGGCTGCTCTCCAGATTTAGAATCCAGAAATCAGAATTCTATTGAGGCCTGTTGTAGGGCACCCCAAATCCCTTTTTCTCTCCCACTCCATCTTCAGAAGTTTGAATGGGTGAAGAAGGTGTAAAAATTGATTTCCCCACCCCCTTGTGGGCTCAAAGGGAGAACAGCAAAGGTGCCTTTTCCACATGTGTACTGACTTGTGGGAAAGCCCACACTGGAATTGGATGGTGATTGGCTGGATTCTTCATGCCCAGTGTATATGGCAAGTGGACACTTTGTCTAGAAAAATATTACAAATAGAGAGAGGGAAAAAGCATGGAGTCCCCAGCCCTTGCAGAGTTCCTGCTTTGGAGAGTTGCCACTTTTGGACAGCTCCTTCTTTTATGCAGCTCCCACTTTGCACCATTCTGTGCAGTCCCACTCTTGCACAGTTCTTGCCATTTCCCAACAAGCCTGCAAGTTTGGCAGGTCCTTAGGTCCACTTGAGAGAGAGCTGCCAGCAGCATCTGGACCTGGCTTCTCTCAGACCATGCTGTGCCCTGACTTCCTGCTTGCTACCCAATGTGCATAGCATGCCAGCAGTTTGGCTTTTCCCTGTGCTGCTAAGGCAGTGCTGCTCCATGATCTTTTGCCTCGTGTCTGAGGCACTTTGACTTTGGCAGGTTTTATTCACCTGGGACTTTTGCTGCTTGGATCCACGATTGGATATAACTTGCAGTTTCAGAGGCTGCTGCAGAGAAATTCATCAGGTATCATCGTTAAATTCCTACCTCACCTCTGTGAGTGAAGTCTGCTGTTCCCTTAAGTTCTCTGCTCAGCCTGATTTGTAAGTGGGGTAAAGCTGTCTTCTAGCTTAGCCTTTTCCATTTTCTGACTTTCCTAAATTACTAAATGTGCCCATAAGCATCCTTGTAAAGATTTCCTGACCAAATTAGAACCTGTAAATAAACCCTGACTAGTCCTTTATATATAGTTAGGGGGCAGAGCTTTTTGGGAAAATAAAAAATATTCTATTTTTATAATTCCTGCCTCGGCCAATTAATCCCCAACCAAATCATGGCCAACCAAAACAAAAGAAACACCAATCAAAATGCAGAAATTAAACCAAAAAGCCAAAACAACAACAAGAACAGCAAGTTGAAATACTCTCTTTTGATACTTTGAAGAAATTTAGAGCTCCTCAGAAAGAAGTGAATCTAAGGAAGATTATGAAATGTTAAGTGTCTGTAGCTCTGAGGTATTGGAGGACCTTTCAGAAACCATAAAATGTTCTGTTCTTGGCTTTAGCAATGTCAGAAGTTCATCCTGTTTATCAGTCCAGCTTCAACTTCTCTTCTGAAAGCAGTGGTAGAAGGCTCTCTTTATCAGTATTCTATGGAGCTCTACTGATGTAAGGAGTGGAAGTTAAATGTTAAAGATAACTGTATCTATAGTCCTGCTCCTGTTATTTGGGCTCCTCTACTATGAGTTCTTTTAAACACACTGCTACGGAGTCCTTGCGTCTCCTGGTTTTTACATGGAATAGTTTGCAGGTGATTGATGTCTTACGAGATCTGACGTGAGATCAGTCCCTCATTTCTGGGCTGCACAAGTCAAATAGAATTTTATCCTTTCCAGGAGTGTAAAATCTGTGAAAGGATCACTGGGCAGAGACATATTTTTCCTGAGATAATGGCTCTTAGAGGAATGGAACGTATTAACACTTTGTTAATGGAATATGCTAGCACTTTGTTGTATGTATTTCAACTCTAGTCTGACTGAAGTCTTCTGTGTTGTGTCCTGGGTGCTGACAGGCAAGACCACACTTGCTGAAGTCTACTGGATTCACCAGCAAGGCCCTGTGGAGTAAAAACCACGAGCCTTTTGCAACATTAGTTGTGTTTGTTTCTTATTTCCTTATTAGGATGAATAACTTGTTACTTGTGCAAGAGGAAAGACTAAATATATCAGGACAAACTTTTGTTTTTATATTCCTTAGTAATAAATGAGGGGGAAAAAATCAACAATATTGTATGGTTTATTCATTTAGATTGAACTGAACTTTTTAAGTGGGGTGTATTTTTTTGCTATGCTATAACTAGGTCATAAAAACAAGCAAATTTTTTCATTCCTTATCTTTAATTATTGATTCTTTTTCAATTTCTCTAAAACTGCCTGGATTCTGTGTAGTTGATTTTGTTTGTTTGTTTGTGGGGGTTTTATTAACTTATAAATACAGTAATATTATCCAGGTTGTTTTCTGGCATGCATTTTTTGTGAAATAAATAAATATAATTGTCTTCTTTCCTAATAAGGCTGATGCAGGAACTGGCAGATGAATGATGAATTACTTCATGATTCTGGCAGTACTTCTCCCCCTGAGGACTTGCTACTCACATCAAGGTAAATGTTTGAACATTCATTTTTTTTATTTGGAAACAATCTACCACTGAAGCTTTGGGCTTGTCTCATTTGTAGTGATGACAAAACTTTCATTGTTACCTTCTGTAATCCTATCATGCAAAATTGCCTGTTGAATCAAAGACTTGCAATAATGTGAAGCCGAAGTGTATTTATTTATCTGTCCTCCCTCTGTCTCTTGTGTTTTCATTCTGTTCTCTGTCATCTCACAATGATTTATTTTCTCTTTGACAACATTTTCTACCTTTTCCTTTCACTTTCTCTCCTTTGTCTCATCTATGCAAACTTCCATGCTTCTATTAGCTTTTGTTTTCTGGTTGTGCCTGTTGTGGAGGGTATTCTGCCGCCTATACCTATTTTGGTGGAGGGGAGAAATTAATTGGTGTGAGATAATATTCTATAAAAATATATATTTATTAACTTCAATATTCTGAACTCTCTTTACCCTCAACCACTGTATTTAATATTAAAAAGATTCTACATAGTTATGGAAGACATTCTAGGATTAATATCAACAGTAACTTGTGAATAACTATCAAACAGTTCAAACTATAAACAGAGAGAGGAGTTTCCCCACGGCAAATACTGCTTGGAGTCTATATACTATTCGCCCAGCAGAGTGGGCTGAAAACTCTTTCTGCTCTATGGCAGATGCAACAGATTATTACAGAGGCATTAAAGCATTCACTTACAATTCTTATTAATTATCAATCACCCTCTGGTGCTATGTCACAGCCTATTACTAGTGTCCAATTCTTCAGAGGAGTCTTTGCCTGTGGACTTTGAGTCTGGAATCCTCCTGGCTTCAGGAGAAATAGTCTCTGACCTTGTGCTGCTGGTTTCTTCTGGATGCTCTCTCCAGGGATATGTAGGCAGGATCTTAGGTGCAGAGGCAGGATGTCGTGCTGTCTCAGCATGATGTAATGCTGGCTACATAGGCCAATCACATGCAGACAAATGGAGTTTGCTTCTGGTTAACTCAGTGGTGGTGGTGCTTACCAGGCAATGATAAGGCAGGAGGCATACAACAGTATATGCGGCTGCATGGGAGTCTGAGCTCCGTATGTAAAGGCAGGCAATACAGGATCTGGTCCTGATAACTCACCGCAGTGGCGTACAAGTGTGCACAGCTGACTGGGAGTCTGAGCTCTATAATAACAGCAAAGCAATTAGGCATAAGCAGTGCCAGTGAGTCTAAGTCTAATAATGAGCGAGTGAGCAAGCAAGGCAGCCTATGCTAGCAAGTGACCGGGAGCAGGGGAGTCCGAGCACGTTGTTAACCTGTGTGCCTTTATTTATCAAATGTGGACATAGATTAATGGCCCCTTGGCCATTAGAATGACCAATCAGGATGGCAGTTAGCCAAACCTTACCACAAGAGGCAAAATCACAGTCCTGGACTTTCCAAATATGATGATCACATGGGCCTTACACTAGGCAGGCAGGAGCTGGGCATGTGGGACATACACAACATGTTCACAATCAGGGGTCCTGGACAGGCCAGACTTCATGGCACCAGGCCTATTGTGCCCTTTTTATCCATTTAATATGTTTATCTCTGGTTTGGGCAGAAAAACATGTCCAGGCAAGGCAAGGCATAAATAAGCCTATATTCAGGCCTACAGGTCCTCCACTACAGTGCCTAAAGTTCCAAAATCAGGATTTTTATTCCTTATACTTCACATAGGCACCCAATACAAAGGCAAAAGAAAGCATGCGTATTCAGAGGGAACAAGTTGAATATAGGGATAACTTTCCAGAAGGCTATATTTTATTGTGAAAGTACTTCTGGCATGCTTTCTGCTGGCAGTAGCACTGGGACTGACTCCATTAAAAGAGAAAAAAAAAAATAAAGTAGTGTTTTTAGTGGTTTTGGGGTCTGGGTTTTTTTGGTGACAATTAACAAGGCAGAACTTTCTGGACTACAGGCTACATTATGGAAGTTGCATTGCTCTACCTAAGTTGGTGAAGGATTGGGTTGTCTTTTTGTATAGATGTACTTGTTATCATACTGAAGGAGGCATATATATCTTTTTTAGACTTCTGTTTCACAGAATCACAGAATGTCTTGAGCCAGAAGGCACCTCAAAGATTGTCTAGTTCCATCCTCCTGCCAGAGGCAGGGACACCTCAATTAGATCAAGTTAGTCAAAGCCTCCTCCAGCCTGGTCTTAAACACTTCCAAGGATAACATGTCCACAACTTCTCTGGGCAACCCTTTCCAGTGTCTCCCAACCCTCAGAGTAAAGAACTTCTTCCTAGTGTCCAATGAAAATCTACCTTTCTTAACTTTAAAACCATTATCCTTTGTCCTATCACTACAAGCCCTTATAAAAAGTCCCTCTCCAGCTTTTCTTTAGGCCCTCTTCAGGTACTGGAAGGCCATTATAAGGTCTCCTTAGAGCTTTCTCTTCTCCAGGATGAACAGAACCAGCTCTCTCAGCCTGTCCTCGTAGCAGAAGTGCTCCATCCCTTTGATCATCTTTGTGGCCCTCCTCTGCATCCTTTCCAACAGGTCCTTGTCCTTCTCATGCTGAAGTGTCCAAAGCTGGATGCAGTGTTCCAGATGGAGTCTCAAAAGTGCAGAGACAATCACCTCTCTTGACCTACTGGCCATGTGGTTTTTGTTGCGGCCCAGGATATTATTGGCTTTTTTTTTGGGCCACCAGCACACATTTCCAGTAGATAATTTTTCATCTCTTCAATCTCAAAATTCAGTATTCATACTCTATTCACCCAAACTTCTGGTTCCTCAGTCTTGAGATTCTCTTACCAATGCCCCTAAAGTGGCAAAATGTCACAATGCAGGCAAGTCCAAACAATTAGCATGTTACAGTAACTTGGTCACTTGTTTTCATATGCAAATTTTCAGGAATAAAATTAGCCTCTGTTGTTAATCATAAAGCTGTTCATACAGTCTTGAGTTAGCTTTCAAGTTAAAGCAAGCCTCAAGATGTCTCAATGTCCTGGTGTCCTGGATACCCCAAATTCCACTCACCCTGTGGTTTGAGTGGGAGAGGAAAGGTGTAAAAAAACCTGTTTCCCCTTCCCTGCCCTGCAGGCTTGAAGGTGGGGGAGCAAAGGGTCCTTCTGGCAAAGGGGATGACCTGTGCAGACAGAATCATAGAATCAACCAGGTTGGAAGAAGCCTCCAAGATCATCCAGTCCAACCTAGCACCCAGCCTTATCCAGATATCTAGACCATGGCACTATATGACTCATCCTGCACTGAGATCGGGCTGGTGATTGGCTGTGTTTTTTGCACCTAGGAAATGGTAATTCATCTCTTTGTCTAGGAACAGGTATAAATATTTGGATTCTTCTCACTTTGGGTGCTTCCTGCCTTGAGGTTTTCCTGCCTTGATAGTTCTTGCAGAGAGAGTCCCTTGGCACTGAGAAAGACAAGGTCCTGCCACGACTGGAGCACCCCTGCTTTGGACGATTTCCCCATTGTAAGCTCTTTTTTGTGCAAGCTTAACAGGCTTACTGAGCCTCGGATATCCTTTTGAAAGAGAGAGAGCTGGCAATCAGCTGGACTGCTCTTTCTCTCAGATCCTATTCAGTAACTAATTGCTGACTGCCTCCCGTTGTGAGAGCATCCCACTTGGGAAGAACTGCTAGAGACATTTCTGAGTTTGGCACTCTGTAACTCATCTCAGATCTATTCATCTTGGCTATCGCCGGTAACGTGTCACAGCCTAGCTCACTCCGTGAGTAAGCTTTTCTGCTCAGCCTGATTGATAGTGGGGGAAAGCTGTGTTTATAGCTTAGCCTTTTCCATTTCCTGACTTCTAAAGTAGCCAGATTTATTTATAGTATACTTGTAAGATATTCTCGATCAAGCTGAGTCTGCTAACTAAACTAAATGAATTTCTGTATATAGGCTTGGGAGTGGGGTTTCAGGAAAATAAAATAATTCTATTTTTATATATTTCCTGACTCAGCCACATTAATTCCCTGCCTCCACAACACTCAATTATTTAACTTTGCTTGGAGGGGAAGGTTACAATTCTGAGAGCTGCAAGTATTTCTACATGTGTAAATTATACTAAAACATAGTCCTTAAATTCTGCATTTTAAGTCAACCTTCTTCCAGATCTTGGATATGTCCTCAACTATATTGTTTCTTCTGTTTGTTGGTACTGTGTATAAGCCCTGACTGGTGATCTAGACTGTATTATGCCAGACTTTGAGGAATTTTTGTGAGATCTTAAGTGATACATCATCTAATTAAAATGAGACAGTGGAGGAACACTTATGTAGATGGAGAAAAAAAAGCAGATGGTAATGGGATTTTTTTGTCAGTTAATTATGTCATATAATTAATATGTGGCAGATGAAAATATTTTCCATGATGAGCAATGGTTTGAGATTATAGCCTGGACAAAAAGAGGTGGATGTAGAGAAGAGAGGCAACTTCATAATTAATGCAATAAGCATAGCAGTGACACCTACAACTAAAAATGGCTGGAGAAGGATACAAAAAGAAGATAGGGAAATCAAGAAGATAAGCATTGTTTCCTGTGCAGGGGTTTCTTTTAATGGTGTATCCTGTTTCTGCCAAATTGCTGGCTTTTCTTCCAGGCATATTAGTTTCCTTTACTTGAGAGTCTTGCTTTGCTCCTGTGAGTTCCACTTAGCCATTGTCTAGGTCCCTCCTTTAAGGTTGCTTATTTGTGCTTGGCCCATCTGCCTCCCTGTTTGCTTTCCTTTGCAGAATGAAAACACAATAATGGCAAGGGCTAGAGCTTTAGATCAGCCACCTCTTTGCATATGTGAATCACAGAATCATACAATGGTCTGGGTTGGAAGTGACCTCTGAAGGTCATCTAGTCCAACCCCGTTTGCAGTCATCAGAAGCATCCTCAACTATCACCTTCCATGCCCTGCTGGCCACGTTTCTTTTGATGCAGTCCAGGACACAGTTGCTGTCTAGGTGTGTTGCAGGCCACGCTGCCTGCTATTTCTGCCTGGGGGCAGGAGCCGCAGTAAACAAGCCTATAGACCAGTATGGTGTGGGCCAGCCGTGAGGGTCTCCAGATGATTCAATGAGAATTATGCAGAAGCCTCTTTTATTGATGTAACAGCCTGAATATATACACTCAGCCAGTAGAGCACATGCCTACACATTAGCATAATTAGTCAGGGACGACCCACCACATCTGCATAAGTACACGCCTTGTTATTCTCATTAGTGAAGGTCTATTATCTACCCCTTCTGAGGTAAGGTGGACAGCTGCATGTGAGACCCAAGGTCTATGATTACAAGGATCTGCCTGTTGTCACTTCTCTTCACTCCATTCCCACAGCTCTCCTGCACCTGCACCCCACAACTCTTCTGCATTCTGCATTCCCACATAGGTGCACACTGTATATTATGTTATGTAATGTATGCATGTTATATATATTAAGACTGCAGGTATGTGTGCTTATATGTGTGTGTATACTTCTTCACTTGTACACACTTGTATGTGTGTACTTCTTCAAAACTGTTTTTATGATATCACAACCCTTTTCCTAAGACCAAGTGTTTGAACAATGAAACTTTGATTTCTCCCTCCAGGCATATCTGAAGAAGTTATGACACTAGCTCCCTCTAGATTGAGAGCAAGTAGATTTCATTTTACTTTGACTTCTAATACCTTTCAAAGTGGAATGGATTGTAAGATACACCAGCAGAGTTTGTAGATGGTATTTTCTTTTATTTTTTTAACAAGCTGTTACTAATAGTACAAATTATACTTTCCTGCCTTTATTTTGGAATGATACGCTGGACTTGTATGAACAACTTAACTATGTCAGTGCTTCTATATTATATAAGCATATAATAATGGTAATTGATACATATGTGTGTGTAGTCTCCTATTTAGATACTCTCATAATTAATTTGAAAAGTATTATTTGTTTATTTTGATCAGAGACTTAAAAACTGCTGCCTGTCTTGAGCCTTTCATTCTGTGATTTCCTACAGTTAATTTGTAGTGAAATTGCTGCTTTAAAGTTAGTGCAGATCAGGCACTGCAGGACAAAACAGGCTGGACATCTGGTAACTGCCAGAATCATCTATCAAAATGCAGATTCTCAGAATAAATTTCCTGTATACCAACATTTCTGATACAAATATTCTGTAGAAGTCTCAGATAATCACTGGGTCAGCAGCTGAAGGGCATCTTGGAGAAATGACTGAAGTTGGCATGTTGTGAGAAGGAGCTGCTGAGGTTGCTTGATCCACCATATCCCTGACGACTGTGGTTGTAGTAGAGCAGTAATGCTCAGAATAGGTTCTGTCTTACTAAAACATATAGTTACTTTTATGATTTCTGTGTCCTAGTTAGTACAAATGTTCTGACCCTGTTAATTCTAATAAGCAGAAGCACACTGGAAAGCAACTGTGGCAAAAGAAAAAGCCTATTTATGTGGACTTTTCAGCTCCTTGGTTTCATATAATCAACCAGGTTGGAAGAGACCTCTGACAACATCCAGTCCAATCTAGCACCCAGCCCTAGCCAGTCAAATAGATCACGGAACTAATTGCCTCATCCAGGCTTTTCTTCAACACCTCCAGGGATGGCGACTCCACCACCTCCCTGGGCAGCCCATTCCAATGCCAATCACTCTCTCTGCCAACAACTTTCTCCTAACAGCCAGCCTAGACCTTCCCTGGCACAACTTGAGACTGTGTCCCCTTCTTCTATTGCTGGTTGCCTGAGAGAAGAGACCAACCCCCACCAGCCTACAACCTCCCTTCAGGTAGTGGTAGAGAGCAATGAGGTCAGCCTTGAGCCTCTTCTTCTCCAGGACAAACAACTTCAGCTCCCTCAGCCTCTCCTCACAGGGTTTGTGTTCCAGGCCTTTCACCAGCTGCATTGCCCTCATTAACAGGTTGTTCATTAACAGGTTGCTCATTAACAATCTGTCTGATAAGTTTAGGTTTTCTGTTTGCTTGTCAGTTTTTCATTTTGTTTATTATAGTCTTGTTTGGTTGCTTTTGCTGGGTTGGGGGTTTCGTTCTGGGGTTTGTGGTTTGTTTTTTTCCCCAATTTTTCAAGCAGGAGAGAAGATACAGATCAGTGAGCACTCTATTTTGTCTTTTCCAAGAGTAAACATCTAAAAAGAGAGGCCACTCATAATGTGATCCATAGTTTTCAGCAGATGCCTTAAGGGACCTTTCCACTCCTAACAGCAAAAGGGACTTCAGTGTGACCTTTAAACATTATTTGATTCTGGGAATTAACTCCTGACTTGCAAAAAGGATGGAGGTGCCATTGTAATCAGGTGTGTAATTCTAATAGAAGAATCCTGTCAAGAGTACCCAAGTTCTGTGTAAAGCAACCAGGGATGTGCCTAGAACTAGGCTATTATCTGAGCTAGCTAGTGGAGAGGAAATCTTGTGCTATCCTGCTCAAATTAGGTCACACAGCTAAAGTGAGCCTAGATTTTCTGTCAAATAATGAGAAGGCTTCCTGAGGGTTAGGATTTCTTGAGAATCAATACCTACTAATACATTGTTTTGTTCTTTCTAACACTTTAAAGGGATGTATCAAAATTCCCATAAAGTAACTAGCAAATTAAGGGACTAAAGAAATGGTGATGGTCTGTGTTCATTCTTCTTTCTTATTCATCCTTTGTCCATCTTCTTTCTTTTTTCTGCTTTCTTCTTTCTTTACTTCTTCCTTTTTTCCTTTTTTCTTCTTTCTTCTTTCCTCTTTCTTTCTTCTTCTTCCTAATAATTTAATAATGATAGTAGTAGTAATAGCAAAAATAGTAGTAGTAGTAGTAGTAGTAGTAATAATAGTAATAGTTGTGCCGTTTTTGTGCTCCTAGATGCCCTTGTGTTTCCGGTAACATACCTCAACATTTCCAAGGATTCAGCACATCAGCAGCTGCTTGTGGAATGGGATGTTGATAATTCAGCTCATGATGCTGAGCTTGCAATGTCTTTTGAAATACAAGTTTGCCGAGCAGATGAAAATACTACTGTGTGGACAGTAAGTGCATTTTAAAACCAGGTGTATTAGTTATTGACAATATAATGGAAGCTAAAGGAAAACCACATGTTAAGATGCATGTGCAGATATCTTTGCTGTACAGGTTTGTGATTTAATGCAGAGTATTTATGAAATCAAGAACTGGGTCAAGAACTGGCTGGAAGGCCAGGCCCAGAGAGTTGTGGTGAATGGTGCCATGTCCAGTGGGCAGCTGTCACAAGTGGTGTGCCCCAAGGATCAGTGCTGGGCCCAGTCCTGTTCATTGTCCTTATTGGTGATCTGGATGAGGGGAATGAGTCCAGCATCAGTAAGTTTGCAGATCACACCAAGCTAGGAGCAGGTGTGCATCTGGTAGAGGGTAGGAGAGCCCTGCCAGGCTGAATGGGTGGTCAGAGGCCAGTGGGATGAGATTTAACAAGGCCAAGTGCAGGGTTCTACACTTTGGCCACAACAACCCCAAGCAGCATTACAGGCTGGGGACAGAGTGGCTGGAGGGCAGCCAGGAAGAAAGGGACCTGGGGGTACTGGTGGATAGTAGCTAAAGATGAGCCACCAGTGTGGCCAGGTGGCCAAGAGAGCCAATGGCCTGCATCCTGGCCTGCATCAGGAACAGAGTGGCCAGTAGGATGAGGGAGGTTCTTCATCCCTTGTACTCAACACTGGTCAGGCCACACCTTGAGTGCTGTGCCCCTCAATTGAAGAGAGATGTTGAGGTGCTGGAGCATGTCCAGGGAAGGGCAACAAAGCTGGTGAAAGGCCTGGAACACAAACCCTGTGAGGAGAGGCTGAGGAAGCTGGGGGTGTGCAGCCTGGAGAAGAGGAGGCTCAGGGCAGACCTCACTGCTGTCTACAACTACCTGAAGGGAGGCTGTAGCCAGGTGGGGGTTGGTCTCTTCTGCCAGGCAACCAGCAACAGAACAAGGATACATAGTCTCAAGTTGTGCTGGGGGAGGTCTAGGCTGGATGTTAGAAGGAAGTTCCTGCCAGAGAGAGTGATTGGCATTGGAATGTGCTGCCCAGGGAGGTGGTGGAGTCATCATCCCTGGAGGTGTTGAAGAAAAGCCTGGATGAGGCACTTAGTGCCATGATCTAGTTGAGTGGATAAGGCTGGGTGCTAGGTTGGCCTGGATGATCCTGGACTTCTCTTCCAACCTGGTTGATTCTATGATTCTATGATTCTACTTGCCCTGTCACTGATGGTCTTAGTGTCCTCAGACACTGTTCCTCAGAACTACAATGAGATAGCATGTGCATAAATCCTTACTGGCCAGTTCAAATTCCTTCTCTTAGTTCAGAATGAGGGACATGTAACCCAGAGCATTAAACAAGATGCAGTCGAGGGCAGTAGCATTTTGCACACTATTGCTCCTATAATGGCAGGCACAAAGAACTCACTGAAAGTCTCTGAAAAGGATTCCACTTCATGAGATGCAGGGCCTGGCTCACAACTACATTGTCAGAATCAAGTACTCTTACCAGCACATCAGTTGCTGCACTGCTGCTGGTTCAGATTTGTAAGCAGTTACTTATCTTACTGTGTAATTAGTGTAGCAAGTGATGTTTAAGAGGCTAATTTTTCCAAAACATTTTTCTCCTTTGAGCTCTCACTTCACCCTTTTTTTTTTTTTTTTTTTCAATTTGTACTTCCAAAATGTCCACAAATTGCTGTGTTTTCAGTATTTTCCTTTGCTGGCCTTCATAGGAGTTTCATAATATCACACTTGATAAATCAGGAGACCCTCTTCATTGGATATGGGATTCAGACTTACCTTTGGAGTGTATGTCACACTCAGTGAGAATTAGGAGCAAAGCAGAAGCATCAAGAATTTGGAGTCAATGGAGTCTGTGGGAGACTGTCCTGGGTAAGTGATGTGATATTATGGATTAATTATCTAATTATATTTATTATTGTTAATTTTAATATTAATGACCAGGAAGAAATACTAGTAAACTATGAAAAAAATTATTAATGTTAAACCTTGAAAAAAAAACCACTAACATTTGAATGCACAGTTATCCCTGTATTTACACAGGGAACAGGCAAATGCAAACAGTTAAGCAAAACTAGTAAAATGCAGAGGTTAATTGGAGCTTTTGGACAGAGGTTCTTGCAGTGCAATATGCTGCTTGCCCTCTAGGGAGACTCGAGAGGCCCCTTTCTGCTAAGGCAGAAGACACAACCAGATACAGAACAAAACCAAACCAAAGCAAAAGCTTTAATTACAAAGAGGCTTTTTATTTACTCACACAATAATATCTCTGGATTTCTGGGGCTGCGTTGTAGCCACGGACAGTACTCAAAACACGTGGGGGGGGGGTGCTGTTGGTGGTATGATAACTGTTGGAGACTTTTGAAGTTTCCCCAGGACTCTGGCAGGGTGCTGGGTTTGGCACAGTTTCTGACCTGGTCTCGGTCCCTTCCTGGGTGGACAGTGCCCTTTTTCAGGGCACCTGTGAAGTTGATCTCTGAATGGGGAAGAGTACTAAACAAATATTCACGAATGGATAATATAACCTTAGCGGATTCTTGTGTTAAGTACTCGATGTTTGAAGTGGTGGTGCTGTGGTTGAAGTCTGCTACCATGGACAGGTTCTGAAATGATTTATTATGCATTCATTTGCAGGCCTGGACACTTCAAATAACAGTGGACCACAAATCTTTCCAAATGAAAAAATTGTAGAGGAAGGGTCTGACATCAGTTTTTGTTGCGTTGCACGAGAAGGGAAAATCATTGAGCAGTTATTTCGAGAGCCTGCTGCTCACGATTTCAGTCACATAAATAGCCAAGTTGGACTTCTCACAGTGAAAAACGTGGTGTATCAACAGAGAAGCCACATGACTGTCTACTGCCAAGAGTCTTGCAGTGAAGATGAGTGCTTGGAGTCTGCAGTTTTCTTAGTGGGTAGTAAGTCAATGATCTATTACAGTCCTATTTTTGAGTTATTAAGCCAAGAATCGCTGTGAGTAATGGGGGTGGAAAAAGCTCCAGAGCTTGTTGTGAGTTATTTTTGTCCTGTCAGGTCCAGCTAAACTCTGTTTAAAGTCTGCCTTTAGATTTCCATACCTGCATGTAGAAAGCACAGCTTTACATTAAAAGTACAGCATTAAATATGTTCATAGTAATCTCATTAATTGATCCTAGGACAGGTGACTAACTTTTTTAAGCACACCTGCCCATTTAGGAAGGTAGCTTTGTTGCTTCTGTGCATGTGGTAAAAACTCAGCATGGGTCTCCTTGGAAGGCTGGCCAGTGATTTTTCTACACATAGAAAACAGAACAAGAGGACACATTCTCAAACCGTGCCAGGGCAGATTTGATCCGGATATTAGGAAGAAATTCTTCACATAAAGAGTGATTTGCATTGGAATGTGCTGCCCAGGGAGGTGGAGTCACATCCAGTCTCATCCAGGAGACCGGATGAGGTGCTTAGTGTCATGGTTTAGTTAATGAGAAGGCATAGGTCATAGGTTGGACTCGATGGTCCTAGAGATCTTTTCCAAACTGGTTTATTTTGTGATTCTGTGCCTTGTATGAATATTACAGTGTACAGAAGCATTTGTATTGCAATTAATTCGTGGTGTTGTCCTGATTTTCTCTGCAGAGTGGTCAGTGAGTAAATGCAATTGCAGTAAAAGCATCTGTAGTAAATCAGACTTTGTATATACTCATTACTTCCAGTTTGTTAGTACAGTAACAGGATCAATGACTCCTGTGCTGACTGATGTGCTGTTGGTGTTTCTTTGGTTATTCCCTCTGACAAGAGCCTCCTGATACACCTAACAATTTTTCCTGCCAAACTGAAGACATGAGAATAGCCACATGCACGTGGAGCAAAGGAGGAGACACCTACCTTTACGGCCACAACTTACCGAAATACACCTTGTTTGAAGAGTAAGACTCCTCATTGTTACACTGACTTTGCTATATTGACATTCTTTACTTTAAAATTTGTGGAAATGATTTTTGTTGTTGTTGTTGTTGTTGTTGTTGTCGTTGTTGTTTAAATCCTCATTGCACTCAGCTGCCTACCTCTTTCCAGCTCACTGAGCAGCTTAGGAAAATTTGAGTGGCATTAAACTGCTCTGATTTAGAGTATCCATAACAGAGTTGTAGGTCCATCAGATTAGGTCTTCCTTGATAAAGCTGATTCTAACCATTCTTTTGGGTTAATCCATTTGGGTATCCTTCAGTAGGTATGAGGACACCCTGTAGTCAGGTTATAGACATACACAACAGATAACAAGGTTATAATCAGATGACAGGCTGAGTATTAGAGCTGACTCAGACTGGTGATTTCCATATGTTACAGCCTGAGATTAAAATTTTAGTTGTAAGCAGAATTTCCCAGATGTTTCAGACAGTTCAAGAGAGGTGGACTCTGCAGACTTCATATTACAATAAAAGTAAGTCCGTCTCACTCAATCAGACTGAAGAAATAGGTTAAACATGAAGAAATAGGTTATATTCTGCAGATTCTCTTTCTCTCTCTCTCTCTCTCTCTTTCTCTCTTTCTCATTCTCTCTTTCTCTCTCTCTTTCTTTCTCTTTCTCTTTCTCTCTTTCTCTTTGTCTTTCACTCTGTCTTTCTCTCTCTCTTTCTCTTTCTCTCTTTTTCTCTCTCTTTCTCTTTCTCTTTCACTCTCTCTGTCTTTCTCTCTCTCTTTCTCTTTCTCTTTCTCTCTCATTCTCTCTCTCTCTCTCTCTCTCTCTCTCTCTCTCTCTCTTTCTCTTTTTCTCTCTTTCTCTCTCTCTGCTCCAGCTGGGCTTTGGGCTTTGCTTTCTTGCCTCTAATCTTGTGGCTGCCGAGGGAGGTGGTGGAGTCACCATCCCTGGAGGTGTTCAAGTAAAGCCTGGATAAGGCACTTAGTGCCATGATCTAGTTGATTGGCCAGAGCTGGGTGCTAGGTTGGACTGGATGATCTTGGAGGTCTCTTCCAACCTGGTTGATTCTATGATTCTATGAAATTACTGATTAATTAAAAAACTTAATGGTAAATGTGTGAATGGATTAATTCTTAGCAAATAAAACCACAGTTTAGAATGTCCAGAAGGAAATCACGAAAAGCAATTTGCCTGTGTCTCAAAAAGGATAAAGTAAACTTAGACTTTGAAGAAATCTTTCCTCTAATTTTACAAAACCTTATCCTACTTCAGGCTAGGGGAAACAGGTAGCTTCTTAACAGTCCTCATCTTGATATTTCGATCCTGTGTTCTAGTTTGGCTTCAAAAATTTCAACATCTGTGCCTACTATCCTTTATAGAAAAACATCCTTATCCTCTGTCCCTCCTTCTTTGGCAGGTTTTCAAAGAAAGTGATTCCATGCACAGACAGCTGTTCTGAGCAGTGCCTGTGTTCTTGGGGTATAGGCCAGCAGAGAATCTATAATATCACAGTGACTGTGGAAAACCCACTGGGAAGGAAAACTGCCTCAGATGTGTTTGATATAACTCACAGAGGTAAGGTCTTTTCTGCATCCTTGTTGATTTTTTCTTGTTGTTGTTGCAGGCTCCATCCTCCTCCTGATCTTAATACCAGAGTGCCCCAGTTCACGTATAGAAGTCTTTGATTTTTGTCTTCACAGGTTTTGGGTCATTTTTTGTCAGTCTCTGCTGTGGTTATCTGTTGTGGCTTCAGGTTCAGGTTTGCAAAGTTGTGGTAGTTAGTGGTAGGAAACATCGTCCATCCAAAGATCAGATTTGGTTATTGAAATGCAGTCTCAATGCTTCAAAATCTGCTCCTGTGCTGAAGCTGGTTCACAGCATAGGAAGGTGACATTACTCAAGATTATAAACAGACAGTTCAAGAAAAACGTCTGTGTAGGTTACTTGGGAAGTTAGACTTTTCTTCTTCAAAATATTATTGCTGATGTTACTGTCTTTCCAAAATAAACTGGAGATGCACGTTTTGAAAAGTGAGTAAATAAAATTACTAGCACTCCAAGCAGGATGTGTTGCAGATATATCCCAGGAAAGAGGGAGTGCTAATTTGTCAGTTATGGCCACTGTGTTACTGTAAGGGAGGAAAAGTAGTTCATCACCAGTGAAATAGAGCACATTATTCTGTGAGTAATAACTACTAGTTGTGATTAATCTCGTGGCATTAAACAAGGCCAAGTGCAAGGTCCTGCACCTGGGTCGGTGCAATCTCAAACACAACTACAGGCTGGGTGGCGAATGGCTGAGAGCAGCCTAGAGGAAAAAAACCTGCAAGTCTGGGATGATGAAAAGCTCAACATGAGCTGGCAGTGTGAGTGCAGCCCAGATAGCAACCGTGTGCAGCACAGCAGCAAAAGAAGTGTGCCAGCAGGGATTCTGCCCCTTTACTCTGATCTCCTTGGACCCCACCTGGAGTATTGTGTGGAGTTCTGGAGCACTGTGTGGAGTTCTGGAGCCTCCAGCACAAGAAGGACATGGAATTGTTAGAATGAGTCCAGAGAAGGCCACGAAGATACTCAGAGGGCTGGAGCAGCTCAGCTATGAGGACAGGCTACAACAGTTGGGGCTCTGCAGCCTGGAGAAGAGAAGGCTTTGAGGAGATGTTGGAATGACCTTCCAGTATCTGAAGAGGAGGGCTACAGGAAAGCTATTGACAAGATCTTGTAATGACAGGAGGAGGGGCAATGGGTTTAATCTGAAAGTGGGGAAATTCAAACTAGATGTTAGGAAAGGGTTCTTTCCAGTGAGGGTGGTGAGACACTGGCACAGGTTGCCCAGGAAGGTTGTGGCTGCTCCCTCCCAGGAGATGTTCAAGGCCAGGTTGGATGAGGCCTTCAGCAACCTGTTCTAGTGGGAGGTATCCCTGCCTGTGGCAGGGTATTGGAACTGGATGATCTTTGAGGCCCCTTCCAACCTAATCCATTCTATGATTCCTTCTTCCTGATGATTGTCACGGAAGGTAGTTTGGGAGGTTGTGGGGAAAATACGTGGAGGCTCACTTGTATAGTTCAAGTGATTTATTGCTCAAACACGGAGATCCCCCTCCCGAACTAAACTCCCCAGGTGAGTTCTTTTTGATCTGAGGTTGTAGAATAACATTTCAGAAAATAGCAAATAAAAGAGAGCCTGTGATTTCCTTAGAGTTCTTTTGAGTCTTTAAAGTTACTCAGTCTTTAGGTGAGGAGTTCTTTCTTTGGTTTACTCACGATTCAGCGGTTCAGATTAGCAGGACTCAAAGTTTGGGCGGTGTCCCTTTGTTCGTCAGGATCGGGCCCAAGCAGCTTCAGGCTTCTGTGGGCCCCTCGTCGGGCAGGGCCGATCAGGAGTGAGAGGTCACCGGGGCAGGAGCGAGGCAGGCAGGCGAGCGAGCGAGCAGGTAGGAGCAGGTACCAGCAAGCGCCCCGATCCAGGCAGGCACACCAGTTTATAATGTTCAGAGAGGTGTAACCCTCCAGCCCAGGCTATTTTATGTTATTCTTACAGATTGGCACAAAGTTATAATCAATCTATACAACTGGAGAATTCTTACCAAAACAATTTCTAAGACCACCCCAAGCTCAGCCCACACCAGATGTCGAGCGGGCATGAGAACTGCCCTTCCCCCTAACCCAAACAGTGGCCATTGGTTACCTTTTATCTCGACCAGGGAGAGACTTTCTCATGGGACTGAAGGACTGTTTTGGTTTTGCGATGCTCTTGGCATTAATGTGAGACACTGTAACCTTCACAACAGAGAGGCCTGCTAAGGGCTTCTGCTACCCTCCATGACAATGATGTCCTTTCTGACTGTGTGCCTGCTGTGCCTACTCCTGCCTCAAAACACCTGTGTATTTCCTGTGTTCTCCATCATTTCTGCTTCACATCTGCCTTAGTGTTCCCAAGGCCTTACCTGTTAGAAAGAGACAATGTGTTTTGTTAGCTCTGAAGCTGACAGGTTGATGGATGGGCAGGGCAATACCGAAACTGCAGCATTGTGGCAGCTATTCTTTTCCTCAGAAGACACTGATTAGAGTTTTGCTAGGCAAACCTTTTCATGTGACCTGTATGTCAAATGGCTGTCCTTGTTAGATTTGTCTCAAGGAGTCATGTGAGTTCTGAAAGTGGGAGAAATAGACCAGGAAGAAAGTGGAGGAATAAACGGACAGGTTGTTGTTAAGGGCAACATTACTGTAAAGTAGTTTTTTCATGGGAAATCAGGCTAGAATAAGTTACATTCATTGTGCTAAGTAAAGTTGTATTACCATCTGCCTTCTCCAGTTTTAGTGACTATCACTAGTTAATGAAATTATAATGTTAAATGGTGTCTTAACCTTTTAAAAAGTGATTGCTGTAAAGTCCTTTATGTTTGTTTCTCTGATCCTGGACATATTTGCAGTAGCATTTTCCTTACTTAAAAGAGGTCACCAAGTAAAGGAAAACTGACATGCTTGTTCTGCCTGGAACCTCCTGTATCAAATGAAAGATCCTTTCAGTCTGGAAGACCTCACATTGCAAATTATGGTCCATGAAGTTCTAGGATAATGGTCAAAGCTGTGAACATACCACTGACTTGCATTGCCTTAACTTACTCTTTATAGCTGATCTGAGTTTGTGATCTGCTGCTCTCGTTGCACATTGCTTACATAGCAGTAAAGGAATTCAGAAGTCTTTTGAAGTAGTAGTGTTGGTACTTTTTATCCAAGGGTAACTCTTAGCATGAGTCCTGCATCTCAGTTGGGGCAATCCTGGGCAACAATATAGGCTGAGCAGTGACTGGCTTGAGAGTGACCCTGAAGAAAAGGACTTGGAGGTGCTGGTGGAGGAGATGCTCAAAATGATCCAGCAGTGTGCACTTGCAGCCCAGAGAGCAAATCAGAAGTGTGGCCAGCAGGTAGAGGCAGGTGATTCTCCCCTCTCTACACTGCTCTCATGAGACTCCACCTGGAGTACTGCATCCAGTTCTGGAGCCCCTGTGACAAGAGGGATATGGATCTGCTGGAAGGTGTCCAGAGAAGGGCCACGAGGATGATCAGAGGGCTGGAGCTGCTCTGCTATGAGGACAGGATTAAAGAATTGGGTCAATTTGGTCTAGAGAAGAGGAGGCTACAAGGATACCTCATTGTGGCCTTCCAGTATCTGAAGAGGCCTACAAGAAAGCTGGTGAGGGACTTTTTAGGGTGTTGGTTAGTAATGGGACTAGAGGGAGTGGATCCAAGCTAGAGGAGGGGAGATTTAGATGAGACTTTAAAAAGAACTTCTTCACCATGAGGGTGGTGAGACCCAGGAGCAGCTTGCCTAGGGAGGTGGTGGAAACCCCATCCCTGGGTGTTTTTAAGGCCAGGCTGGACATGGCTCTGAGCAGCCTGTTCTAGTGGAAGGTGTACCTGCCCATGGCAGGGTGGTTGGTACTAGATGATCCCTGCAGTCCCTTGCAGCCCTGACAACTCTGATTCTGAGTCAGCATAAGTGCTGTGACTAAACTGCTGGTGAAGAGGCTGGATTCTGAGGTACAGAAATGTGACAGATGCTACTCAGTGTGATACACCAGGGGCTTCTGCCAGGCCCTGGATTAGAGAATTTTACTGGGCTTGCAGTAAAAGTCTCTAACTCTTTGTTTTCTTCATTATGTTGTAAAATACTTCAAGTCAACACCAGGGAGTTTTTAATCTTATATAACATCTACCTACATTTGCATTCTGAAGTGGATGTTTGATAACTTTTATCTGCTTCTTCTAGACCATTAGAAAAATCCATATTTCTTGCTTGATTTTACTTCTCACCTGAAATACCTTGAAATACTTTTGCATCTAATTGATTTACAAGAGCTAACTCAGATTTTTGCATTGCCAGTTCATCCTGCTGCACCTTTTCAGCTCTGGGGACAATGCACAGATACAGAAATTGCTTTATATTGGAAACATCAAAACAAAGGAATCAAACTCTTTTGTCAGACTGAAGTCATCCAGCCTGATGGGAAAGTACAATTGGTATGAAACCTGAATTTTATCCACAGAACCCTAGAAAGAGTCTTTTTGATGTGAGGTTACAAAGGAATCCTCCAGCAATATGAACACACTCTAAATCTGTGTGAGTGTGCTGCTGTGCCTGTTCTCTGGATGTGCTTGTCACCAGTCTCTCTGCACTGATGATGTGGTCCATGTGGCCAGCCTTTGCTAGTGTTAATTCACACTCCCCACACTTCCTCTGCTTCTCTCTGAAGTGTGACTGGTTCTGCATTTGTGGCTCTCTCCTGTGCTGGATGTGTTCTGAGACTTGTCAAAGCAAATGAAGATACTTAGAGGCATTGTAATTGCTGCTGGTGATTGCTAATCTTTATTTATCATGGGGTTTTTTTATGTTATAATTTTGATCTTGTGTATATCTTTTGGGGTTTGGTTTTTTCTTGGACTTCTTTTTTCTTTTTCAGACAGAAAACTCTTGCTAACCAAGCAGAACTGAGCTCGGACCATTCTGTTCTTCTGTCTTGCAGCACAATAGTTCAGACACACATCTCCATTATGCCAACATCACTCTGAGTGGACTGCAGCCATACACTGAATACAGAGTTAGAGTACGCTGTGGGGCAGCTAAGCATTTCTGGAGGTGGAGTGAATGGAGCAAGGCCTTAACCATCAGAACAAAGGAATCAAGTATGTCCAGCCTACTGACAGGGAAATCTTGAAGGGTGTTTTTCACTTGCCACCTTTGTTCCACTATGTAGCTAAATCAGAGGGGAAGGGATGCCAGGGGTGTTGCATGAATAGAAGTAGAAGCACACTAAGCTTCTAAAACAACTCCTGTCCTACCCACCACTCTCTGCCACTTCATCCAGTGCAGGCAGTGGAAAATCCAGATGACTGAAAAAGTGGTCAGACTGAGCAGAATGGTGCAGGGATGGGAAGGCACACCTGGGAACTACAAGCCAGAGAAGATTTCCTAGGGAAGTGTTATGGAAATTAGTACTCAAATATGAATCATGAATATTCATTTTGGTCAGAATGTTATTTTTTATCATTAATAGTCAAGAATTCAAGAAAATTCCCTAAGATTCTTTTGGATTCTCAGTTGACAGGAAGTAGCTGCACCAAGGGTATTTGTTAACACAGGATTAACCTGTTTAAACAATCAGAACTTGTTAAAAAGGGAAGCAAAACAAGGAAAATCCAAAACTACACTGCAGGCACATATACTCATGACCCACTGGTTCCCTGGGTATGTTTCCCATATAAAGATGCTTCTAAAACTGTGATTATGATCCTGGGGGTAAAAATACAAAGTATTCCAGGCAGAGAGAAGAAGAGAAGAACTGAATTAGCTGCAAGCTGCAGACACGTGGCTGCCATGATTCCCAGTTAAAACAAGACGCAAATGGAGTACTCCTCGAGTGGAGAGCCAGCATAGAATCATAGAATCAGACAGGTTGGAAGAGACCTCCAAGATCATCCAGGCCAACCTATCACCCAGCCCTATTCAATCAACTAGACCATGGCACTAAGTGCCTCATCAGTCTTCTCTTGAACACCTCCAGAGACGGCAATTCCACCACCTCCCTGGGCAGCCCATTCCAATGCCAATCACTCTGGGAAGAACTTCCTCTTAACATCCAGCCTATACTTCCCCCAGCACAACTTGAAACTGTGTCCCCTTGTTCTGTTGCTGGCTGTCTGGGAGAAGAGACCAACCCCACCTGGATATAGCTTCCATTTGGGTAGTTGTAGAGAGCAATGAGGCCAGCCCTGAGCCTCCTCTTCTCCAGGCTGCACACCCCCCAGCTCTTTCATCCTCTCCTCACAGGGCTGTGCTCCAGGCCCCTCACCAGCCAGAGAGGGTTTGGGGTGGAATTTCTTCAAATGAGAGGAAGCAATTAAGTGAGTTTACCATTTCTGCACTGACGTTATCTTTGTTCTGCTGTGTCTGTTGCAGCACCATCAGGAGAACTGGACATCTGGAGAGAAATCACTCCAGGTCTGGGTGGGCAGAATGTCACCTTGTTCTGGAAGGTGAGACAATGGTGCAGAGACAGAAACAAAGCCCTCCATAAAGGGGTTAGAAACTTCTCTCATGGATGTCAACAAGTTGTGTGCACTTAATAGCAATTCAGTATGGAGTGTCTTTTAAGACTCTTAAGACAAATATTACATATATTTCATAACATATGTAGCTGCATAATGATGTGCTGTCCTGACATCCCAGATACATAGTTCTGTTTTCTCTAACCTAGAATGGTAGAACGGGTTGAGTTGGAAGGGACTTCCAAAGTTCATCTACTCCAACCACCCTGCAGTCAGCAGGGACATCCTCCACTAGAGCAGGTTGCTCACAACCTTGTACAGCATGACCTTAAAGATCTCCAGGGTTGGGGCCTCAACTACCTCCTTGAGCAACCTATTGCAGTGTTCTGACACCCTCATGGTGCAGAACTTGTTCCTAACATCCAATCCAAATCTGGCCTTTTGTCACTTCAAACCATTGCCCCTCGTCCCATCACTGCAGACCCCTGCAAACAATCCCTCTGCAGCCCTCCCACAGCCCTCCCCAGGCACTGCAAGGCTACTTTTAGGCCTCCCTGGAGACCTCTCCAGAGGATAAGATAGATTCAGTTTCTCAGGTTTCTGCATATCCCTTTCAACCAATTGATGTAGACACAGACATGCATGTATGGAAACAAGTGCTCCTAATCTTACAGACCTATTGAACCTAATTATTTGAAGCTCTAGGTGCTCCTTTCATTACTTTTTGGCTTTTGGGGTGTTTTTTTTTTTTTTTTTGGCAAAATATATGCTGATCAATTAGTGTCTACTCCCATAATATTTTCCCCCAGCAAGCAGACAGTTTTCAAGCAAATGGAGGAACCATTTCATATGAAGTAACCTGGGAAAACCTAGAAGATGGATCTAAGTCTGAAAGCATCTCCCTTTCATCAGTCTACAACAGGACTAAGATTTTCCTTGATAATCATTCCTACAAAATCACTGTCAAGGCAAAGAACAATGTTAATTATTCGCTTCCTTCAGTATTGATCATTCCTAGATCTACAGGTAATGACAAGGGTATTTTCAGTCACATTTCCATTATGGGTTTTGGTTTTACCTGTTTTAAGTGAAGTGATAATTTATTATCTTGAGGGAACAAATTATCCTGGCCTGTTAACTCCCATCACTGCCTTTTTGCCTGTAGGGTGGTGACTGTGTGTATATTAAGCTTACATGACTTGATTCATCCCTTCCAACAGAATGTTTGTTTTGCACAAAGAGTCTCCACAGAACTAGGACCTCAGAAATTTAGAATAGAATCATAGAATCAACCAGGTTGGAAGAGACCTCCAAGATCATCCAGGTCAACCTAGTACCCAGCCCTAGCCAGTCAACCAGACCATAGCACTAAGTGCCTCATCCAGGCTTTGCTTGAACACCTCCAGGGCTGGTGACTCCACCACCTCCTTGGGCAGCCCATTCCAATGCCAATCACTCTCTCTGCCAACAACTGCCTCCTAACATCCAGCCTAGACCTCCCCCAGCACAACTTGAAACTGTGTCCCCTTGTTCTGTTGCTGGTTGTCTGGCAGAGGAGACCAACCCCCACCTAGCTACAGCCTCCCTTCAGGTAGTTGTAGACAGGGAATGAGGTCTGCCCTGAGTCTCCTCTTCTCCAGGCTGCACACCTCCAGCTCCCTCAGCCTCTCCTCACAGGGCTTTTTTCCAGGCCCCTCACCAGCCTCGTTGTCCTTCTCTGGACACCTTCCAGCACCTCAACATCTCTCCTGAATTGAGGAGCCCAGAACTGGACACAGCACTCAAGGTGTGGCCTGACCAATGTTGAGTACAGGGGACAGAATAACCTCCCTTGTCCTACTGGCCACACTGTTCCTGATCCAGGCCAGGATGCCATTGGCTCTCTTGGCCACCTGGGCACACTGCTGGCTCATTTTCAGCCTACTATCTACCAGCACCCCCAGGTCCCTTTCTTCCTGGCTGCTCCCCAGCCACTCTGTCCCCAGCCTGAATCACTGCTTGGGCTTGGCAGGTGCTGTGAAGGTGCAGCCAGTGCCTTATAGAAAACTGTTATGTGCGATTAACATCTTGTGGCTTTTTGTTCATAACTCCAGGTTTATGCAGTTCTTTTTACAACTATACAGAACTATTTGGGTTTTGAGCTGTCAGCTTATGGCACACACAGAGATCAGCTTTCAGAACATGTGTCAGATAGCAAAGGAATGCAGTGATTTTATTGTTGCTTTGACAGCTCAGCATAGAAATTGCACTGATCTCCATTTATGACTTTGAGGTCTCTGCAGGAAATAAAAGACACTGTTTTGTTCATTCCTAGGCAGCGAAGAGCTTAAGGAAGAACAGGTTAATGGTACAGAAGATGGCATTTTTCTTTCCTGGAAGCCCAGACATACATATGACAGTTACATTATTGATTGGTGTAACTTTCCAAGACTACACCCTTGTGATCTGCAGTGGAAGAGATTTGGGCCAAACACTTCCAGTGCTCTGATCAGCTCAGGTGAGAAGATGAAAATTTTTTCTTTCTGACATCTCTGCTGTAATCTTGCATCATGTGGGCATTAACTAAATTTAAGAAACAAATCCTATGGGATTTGGAAGTATGTGCAGTGCAAGTGCAATTCTTTCAAGGCATATGGCATCATATTTTACTAGTAAATGAATGAGACACCACAAATGTGCAGCACCACTAAGCCATGGAAGTCAGCATAATATGTTTTTAGAATACTCTTCTGAGTAGCTTGTAGTAGCATCTTGGAGGAGGATGATGAGGTTAATGAAGAAGTTAAAAATCTCCTAGCAGGAGAGAGGCAATGAGAAGCTTCTGCCTTTTATTTTGTAATATGGGTCAGAAATTCAGACTTTGGCAGTTTAACATCCAATATGTAGTGAAAGGATTAGTGCTGTCAGTGTGCCACAAATAATGTGACTCAGCACCAGACCTTGCTTGGGACCAGTTGTGTGGTTTTTATCCCAGTGGTGGCCATTAGACCTGAATAATTTCTGGCTCTGTAAAAGTTGTTGTCGTTTCTAGGCTGCAAGAATATGGCCTTCCTGGAGTCTCTTGAGTTGGGTTCACCTGGGAATGAAGCACATTCAAACAAAATTTGACTGAACACATTGCAGTATGCATTTCAGTTCATACAAACACAAGGGAACCTGTGTCCTGAGTGAAAGAAAGTGTGTTATCACGTGGGGAAAAGTTTGTCCAGTTCTGCAGTTGGGTTGCACTTAGGAGTGGATGCTCCCAAATGGGAGCAGATGTCAGTGAAGGTAACATGGAATGCTGTTGTGTGTGCATATGTCCACACTAAGCTGTCCAATGTAACATGGAATGCTGCTGTGTGTGCATATGTCCACACCAAGCAATTCAAAGCACTACCTTTGCCTGTGCCAGAAATGGGAGTGAAATCACCTTGCTTTTCGATGCACTCACCTTAAACACTCTAGTGCAACAAATATATCACAACCCTCCCTCCCAATTCTCTCCTTCAGACAGAGCAAATGTGATCCGTGCCTACTATGAGCGTTAAGAATTGGTTTGCTCTGTCTCCCTCAGCTGCTTTACTGCTGCAATAGCACACAAGATTTCCAACGGGCTATAGATCTCTGTAGAGAGCAGTTCAGTAAAAACAAAACCAAAGGACAAACCATAACCTCATTTTGTAACCAATCTCACTGTTTTCCAGCTGCTTTTGTTCCGGGAGTGAGATACAACTTCCACATCTATGGATCTGTTGCTAATAGACCCTCCTTACTGGAGAAGAAGACTGGTTATTTCAGGGAGTTACGTAAGTTGGCAGCATAATTAGGGTTTGTGTGTTTGCTGAACTAATCTGTCATGAACAGAATTCCACAGCCTTCCTCCTGCATCTGGCTGAAAAAAAGGAGGTACATTCATATGTTGTTTTGGTATCATCAGTGAGGCATTTAAAAATGCAGACCAGTGTAGTGACCAGGTGGAGTCCATGATAGTAACTTTGACAACAGTCACTGCTTTGTGTATAATGTGGACTGTGTGAAGGCTCTGTGAAGTTGGCAGTTTTTTTGAAGTGCTTTGGCTTTGTTCAGCTTTTAAATGCAAGTAAGATGTAAACAGAAGCAACATATGGAAATTCATACTTATTCAAGTGAGAAGATAAACATTTGTGAAGAATAATGGCAAGTTTAACTTGAAGTTCCTTTCTTCCAGCTCCTTTGTTTGACCCTGTAGTGGAAAAGATTGAACTGACTTTCAATGCATTAACATTGTATTGGGATTCTTACCCTACAAATGAGTCACAGTCTGGCTTTGTAAGAGGCTACCATGTTTATTTATCACCTATACAAGAGGACTGCAGTTTGGAAGGATCACAAAAACATGTTCTTCAAGGTAACTCAGCTCTGGGATTTAGAAAGTTGCCTGTTTGATACAGGTGAAACTCTTCGTGGCAGTCCTTCATATTGCAGCCTCTTAGAAGGTTCACATTAGGCAGGCAAATTAGCTCATTAGGCAATATAAAGACTTCAGCACTTGGTGGTTTTGATTTCTCACTAATGTGTGAGGCAGAAGTGGTCCTTGGATTTATACAGGTTTATGGAACCTGTCCTGTTGTCCACAGCTCCTTTTAACTCTGGTCTGAGCTCCAGGAAAGATTCTGGCAGTACTCTAGAAGGAGTTGAGTTTCTGCCTCTTGTGGTCTGAGTTCTGGATGAGTTTTAAAAACATCTGTTTGTGGTCTGCCTGGATGGGAGCCATAGGAAGCATGTTAGTTTTACTAGGACTTGGGGTATTTTAGAGACAGATGGGATGCAGTTTATTTCCTTTATGACTGGAGCACTGTCAGCATTCCCCATTTAAATTATTTGATAGGGAAAGTATTTGTGGCTGTGCTGTACAGTATCGTTCATAGAATCACAGAATCATAGAATGGCTTGGGTTGGAAGGGATCTTAAAGACCATCCAATTCCAACCACCCCCACCATGGGCAAGGACACTTCCTGCCAGACCAGGTTGCTCAAGGGACTGTCCAGCCTGGCCTTTAACACCTTCAGGGAGGGACCATCCACAACCAGCTTAGATCTCCCCTCTTCCAGCTTCAATCCACTCCCCCTCGTCCTATCACAAGCCCTTGTATAAAGTCCCTCCACAGCTTTCTTGTAGGCTCCCTTCAGGTATTGGAAGACTGCTGTAAGGTCTCCCTGGAGCTTTCTCTTCTCCAGGTTGAACATCCCCAATTGTCACAGCCTGTGCTTCAGAAGAACTGAGCTGTGGGGTAGCACAAAGCCATGTTTAAATTTTGGAAGCAAAACTGCTGCAGATGACTTTGCTCCATGATAAATTTCCAACATTTTTATGGCTGATTTTTCCCCCCTTGGTTCTTCTCCCACTTTGGTCTTGTCTTAAATTAGATCCTTCTTCTCATTAGATTGGTAGCAGGATGAAAAGCTTAGTGTGAAATGAACAAGGTTTATGTCTGAACCAAAAACAGAACTGTCACAACTCTGCAAGTAATCCCAGTTGGACTTCAAATTGTTTAAATCAAAGATTTCCTGCTTCCCAGTTTGTCTGAGCTACCAGACAAGGGTTGTGACCAGGAGCAGGGGGAATAAGATAACCCTGTCTCCCTGGGATCTGGGAGTTGCACAACAGGCAAAAGAGGTTTTATTTCCAGGGAGAGATTTCTTGCTTTTGATTTGCCTTTGAAGTACTTGACCTAAGATTAAGGGCTACAAAACTCTGGTGAGAAAGTTAAAAGCCAAATCACTCTGATAAAAAGCTCTAGTAAAAGGAAAATAAAATGAAGAGTTGCAGCTTCTGACAACAACTTATTAGGTGGTCTCTGGAGGATGGGCAATACTGTCGACAGTTCATTTAGAACGGATGTGAGTTCAGCCCAGTGGCTGTGACTCAGGATGAATCATCCTTCCACGAAGAAAGTGCAAATTACAAAGGAGGAGGGTTGCAAATGTGCTGTTGTTTCAGTGGTCTGGAGGTCTCAGTCAAGCTGATTTGTTACATTCTGGGGAGACCTTACTGCAACCTTTTAATACTGAAAGCAGGCTTATAAGAAAGATGTCAGGGAGACCTGAAGAGACCTTAAAAAATCATCTAGTCCAGCTTCCCTGCTGGAATGGGATCAGCTATACCAGATAACACTATAAGGCCATATCTACTCCTTTTCCACCCCACTTGCCCCATTTTCCCCCTTATATCCCCCAGACCTGGGGTTCTGTTGGAATCTCCTCCCACCCCAGATGTGGCCACTTTGACCTCCCTGCCTACTCTCCTTTTAAATTCCCCTTCAGAGAGGTAGAACCCCCAAGCTTGCCTAAGATGGAGTTTGTTGGGTTTGGGGATTTTGTTTGTATGTTTTTGTGGTTTGTTTGTTTGTTTGTTTGTTTAAAACCCAGGACCTGTTCTTACAGAACTGGAGATAACAATTTTAAACCAAAAGAGGGTAGGTTTAGATTATAGATAAGGAAGAAATGCTTTTTACAATGAGGGTGGTGAGACACTGAAACAGGTTGCCCAGAGAAGATGTGGTTGTCTCCTTCCTGAAAGTGTTCAACGTGGGGTTGGATGGAGCTGAGAAATCTGATTTAGTTGGTGTCTCTGAGCATAGCAGGGGTGTTGGACTGGGTAATCTTTAAAGGTTCCTTCCAGCTCAAACCATTTTGTGACTTTTATCTCATCTGTTTATTTCAGATGACTCAGTGCTATGTAAATACACAATTGAAAACCCAGAAGAGAAGAGATACACTGTCAAACACCTCTTGTCCAACACAAAATACAAGCTAGTGGTTAAAGCATACAGTGGTGGAGGAGAAACTCCCATTGCTAACTTTATATACATAGATACACCACTAAACTGTGAGTACTGGCTGTGAAAGAAGGGTGGGATGATTTACAAGGATAGAATAATCTTCTCAAGGGAAGACAGTTCAATGCAGCATGCACTTGGGAAAAGATTCAGCTGAGTAATGTCCATACCCACTTTTAAGTATTTTTTGTTGGGTTGGTTTTATTCTAACACGGAAATAGTTTTATATCCTTAAAGTCTTATATTACATATTAATATGTATGTCTCACTCATAGAATCATAGAACCAACCAGGTTGGAAGAGACCTCCAAGATCATCCAGGCCAACCTAGCCCCCAGCCCTAGCCAGTCAACCAGACCACGGCACTAAGTGCCTCATACAGGCTTTTCTTCAACACCTCCAGGGATGGTGCCTCCACCACCTCCCTGGGCAGCCCATTCCAATGCCAATCACTCTCTCTGGCAACAACTTCCTCCTAACATCAATCCTCGACCTCCGCCAGCACAACTTGAGACTGTGTCCCCTTGTTCTGTTGCTGGTTGCCTGGCAGAAGAGACCAACCCCCACCTGGCTACAACCTCCCTTCAGGTAGTTGTGGACAGTAATAAGATCATCCCTGAGCCTCCTCTTCTCCAGGCTAAACAACTCCAGCTCCCTCAGCCTCTCCTCATAGGGTTTGTGTTCCAGGCCCCTCACCAGCCTTGTTGCCCTTCTCTGGACATGCTCCAGCACCTCAACATCTCTCTTGAATTGAGGGGCCCAGAACTGGACACAGTACTCAAGGTGTGGCCTGACCAGTGCTGAGTACAGGGGAAGAATAACCTCCCTTGTCCTACTGGCCACACTGTTCCTGATCCAGGCTAGGAAGCCATTGGCTCTCTGGCACACTGCTGGCTCATCTTCAGCCTACTATCTATCAGTACCCCCAGGTTCCTTTCTTCCTGGCTGCTTTCCAGCCACTCTGTCCCCAGCCTGTAATGCTGTTTGGGGTTGTTGTGGCCAAAGTGCATTTGGCCTTGTTAAATCTCATCCCATTGGCCTCTGCCCACCCATCCAGCCTGGCCAAGTCCCTCTGCAGGGCTCTCCTACCTTCCAGCAGATCAACACCTGCTCCTAGCTTGGTGTCATCTGCAATCTTGCTGATGCTGGACTCAATGCCCTATTGAGCTGGGAAACAGCTTAACATGTGCACATTTGCATGACTAATGGGTCCTGCTTACTGGAATGCATTGAAGAATTGCATCTGGATTCACCTTTTTTTTTTTTTTTTTTAACTTATGGGAAAAAGTAGAGATTTGTCTGCCAACAAGTATGCCTGTGTGGACTCTTGAACTTGTGATGATGATTTTTACTTTTATTACTATTTAAGAAATCCATTGCCAAGTAACTCCTTTATACATCAGTAAGAAAGGTTTGTGTGTTTGAGCATAGGGGTTCACAGGCTCACAGGATGTCAGGGGTTGGAAGGCACCCAAAGAGATCATTGAGACAAACCCCCCTGCCAGAGCAGGACCATACAATCTAGCTCAGGTCACAGAGGAATGCATCCAGACAGACCTTGAAAGTCTCCAGAGAAGGAGACTCCAGAACCTCTCTGGACAGCCTCTTCCAGTGGTTTGTGGCCCTTACAGTCAAGAAGATCCCCCTCATGTTGAGGTGGAACCTCCTGTGCTGCAGCTTACACCTACTGCTCCTTGTCCTATGCCAGGGAGCAAGTGTGTAGAGCCTGTCCCCACCTCCTGACCCCCAGCCCTCAGATGTCTATAAACATTGATTAAATCCCCTCTCCATCATCTCCAGACTAAACAGCCCCAGGTCCCTCAGCCTCTCCTCATCTGACAGTGCCCTCCAGTCCCCTAGTCATCCTCGTAGCCCTCCACTGGACCCTCTCCAGCAGATCCCTGTCCTCCTTAAACTGGGAGGGCCCAAAACTGAACACAGTATTCAAGATGAGGTCTCAGCAGGGCAGAATAGAGTGGGAGGAGGACTCCCTTAGTCTGCTGGACACACTCTTCTTAATACATCCCAGGATCCCATTGGCCTTCTTGGCCACAAGGGCACATTGCTGTGCCATGGATGTTATCCAGCAGGACTCTCAGGTCCCTCTCCACAGGACTGCTCTCCAGCAGATCACCTCCCAACCTGTACTGGTGCAGTTTATTATTTCTCCCCAGGTGCAGGACTCTGCACTTGTCCTTGTTGAACCTCATTTGGTTCCTCTGCTCAGGTCTCACTGGATGGCCACACAGTTTGTTCCCTGGGCAGATTTGGTCATCAAAGCAGAACAGGAAATCACTTGCCTATAGTTCTTTTCCCTTGAAAACACCACTCAGCACTTGTTGTGAAACTTAGGATCCAAATCAGAGGGGCCTGCTTTTGGAAAAAAAAAAAAAAAAAAAAAAAAAAAAAAAAAAAAAAAAAAAAAAAAAAAAAGTTGGGGGTGGAGGTGAAGGTTTGTGAGAAATGTAGCCCAAGGCTGGAAGGAAACACTGGAATTCTTGTGTCCTTGGACAGCGTGAACACTTGTGTAGTGTCTGTCTTTCTACAGGCTATCCATAGTGGAACTACAGATAATTCTGTCAGTGGCTCACAGTAAAAATCCATCTCCTCTGGGGATCTGAGAGAAGACCAAAACAGCTAAGTGAGGTTATAATTGCCTGAACTTTTGGAAATGTATCTTTAGAGTTAAGGTAAGGGAGGTGGTGGAGTCACCATCCCTGGAGGTGTTCAAGCAAAGCCTGGATGAGGCACTTCGTGCCATGGTGTAGTTGACTGGACAGGGCTGGGTGCTAGGTTGGCCTGGATGATCTTGGAGGTCTCTTCCAACCTGGTTGATTCTATAATTCTAAGGTGTAAACATGAGGGCAAATGAAAAGTAACCTAGCAATTATTCAGCCTTGGTAAAGATAGGGGTATGGATTAAGGTGAATCTTGTAGAGTAGGGTTATAGGTTGGACTTGGTGATCCTGAGAGGCTTTTCCAACCTGGATGTTTCTGTGTGATAATCGAGGTCCAAAGGCTGAGAGCTGTAATTCCAGTACTCTCTGGCAAGCTGTCCTGTGGCTGCAACACACACAGTTTTACTGCTGATCTACTGGCAGGCATCCCACGTGGGCTCGATGCTTTTGTTCCACAAATTCAGGCTGTATTGACTTTAACAGGTGAAGAACTGGAAACAAACGTTAAAAGGTTTTTTCTTTCACAGCAAACATGTTGTACCTTCTCGTCCTGCTAGTGATAGTTCCATCACTGGCAGCAGCTTTGTGCTGCTGGAAGATGAAGTGGTAAGTCACAGCGCATGTCTCTGTTGCAGACAGACAATGTAACCAGCATAACTCACAAACCACAGCTGCAGCTTTTTGCTTCCAGCCTGTCATAAGGCCTCATTCATTTTTTTTCTTCCTCCCTTCCCCCCCAGGCTTTAGCTCTCCAGCTGTGCAAATGTTTTTAAGTATTTGGCTTGTGACATTTCTGAGATGCTCATCGTCTGCTGCTGTTTCTGTACACATCTACATATGGCTTCTACTGGTAGAATATGTTCTGATGAGAGAACAAACATTTATCATTTGTTATGCTCTCTTATTTCCAGGGTGAAGGAGTGCTGCTGTCCTATAATACCCAGTCCTAACAAGAGCAAAGTGCTGTCATTCAAAGACTTCAAGGTAAAATCACTGAAAATCAAGTATTTTGTTTTTTTCCCCATTCTTTGATAAGTAACATTTCAGAAAAAAATGTATTTTTTTCACATTGACTACACTTAAAAATGAATGACACTCACTAAGTTGTGCTGACCTTTGGATGTCTTGCTTACAGATATTGCTTAAGGTGAATACGGTTTAATATGGTTTAAGGTGTGGACCTTTTGGAGGGCAAGAGAGCCCTGCACAGGGTCCTCAACAGGCTGGATGGGTGGGCAGAGGCCAATGGGATGAGACAGAACAAGGCCAAGTGCAGGGTTCTGCATTTTGGCCACAACAACCCCAAGCAGAGCTACAGGCTAGAGACAGAGTGGCTGGGGAGCAGCCAGGAAGAAAGGGACCTGGGGGTAGCAGCTGAAGATGAGCCAGCAGTGTGCCTAGGTGGCCAAGAAAGCCAATGGCATCCTGACCTGCATTAGGAAGAGTGTGGCCAGTAGGACAAGGGAGGATATTCTGCCCCTGTACTCAGCACTGGTCAGGCCACAGCTTGAGTCCTGTGTCCAGTTCTGGGCTCCTCAATTCAAGAGAGATGTTGAGGTGCTGGAACGTGTCCAGAGAAGGGCAATAAATCTGGTGAGGGGCCTGGAACACAAACCCTGTGAGGAGAGGCTGAGGGAGCTGGGGGTGTTCAGCCTAGAGAAGAGGCTCAGGGTGACCTCATTCAGGTAGTCCGCAACTACCTGAAGGGAGGCTGTAGCCAGGTGGAGGTTTGGTCTCTTCTGCCAGGCAACCAGCAACAGAACAAGGGGACACAGTCTCAAGTTGTGCCAGGGGAGGTCTAGGCTGGATGTTAGGAGGAAGTTGTTGTCAGAGAGAGTGATTGGCATTGGAATGGGCTGCCCAGGGAGGTGGTGGAGTCACCATCCCTGGAGGTGTTCAAGCAACACCTGGATGAGGCACTTAGCGCCAGCCTGATCTAGGGTAGGGTGTCCTTGCCTATGGTGGGGGGGTTGGAACTAGATGATCCTTGTGGTCTCTTCCAACTCTGGCTGACTCTATGATTCTGTGAATCTTGCAGAGTAGGGTTATAGGTTGGACTTGGTGATCCTGAGGGTCTTTTCCAAGCCGGATGTTTCTGTGATTCTGTAACTTGTGTTTAATGGCATCAATTAGTGGAAAATTCTCCTTTCACTATTCATGTGACTCTGCAGCAATCAGTTTCCATTCTGCAGTCTGCAGTGCAAAAAGTGAAAGCACAACCTGGAGAGCAAAAAAAAACCCTTTAATACAGCAGGCAGTGCTGTTGTTCGAAACTTAGCACTGTGTGGGTACACTAAAGCAGACAATACTGCACCTTGCAGCAGCCTGTGACCTGTACCTGCTCAATCCCACAGACCCCACATACCTCTGCAGTAGGAGACAGTAGAGTAATGCAGTTGCTGGCCCTTGGGGAGATGCAGAGGGTTCTCCTAAGCACTTCCAGGTCTGTCTGGGAGGAAAAGTATGGAAGAAGGCTTTCAGCATCTTCTGCAGGCCCTTTAAACCAGGAGCTGCTGTTTCTATGCTGTGTTTAAGTTGGTCACAAAACTAGGTGCACGTCTTCTGCACATGTGGGTCTGCTGCAGGTTTTTGCTGTGGGTGTTCACTGGCATTGGAATGGGCTGCCCAGGAAGCTGGTGGAGTTGCTGTCCCTGAAAGTGTTCAAGACTGGATGAGGCACTTAGTGCCATAGTCTAGTTGGCTGGATAGGGGTTGGTGATAGGTTGGCCTGGATGATCCTGGAGGTCTCTTCCAACCTGGTTGATTCTATGATTCTATGAACACCAGCACCACGGGGATGAGTCAGTACAATCTCACAGCCCATTCTGCTGCTCTCTACTTCTAGCGGAAATTTGGCCTAAAAACTGCCCATGTAGAACACCAAGCAAAGTCTAAAGCAGAGGGACATGGCTCCTTCTTCAAGTGTAGTCATGTTGAGCTTACTTTAAATTTCCAAATGAACCCAGGGTAAATTCCACATAAAATACAGTTTCCATTGAGTATGCTGTATGTTTTCCTTCAAACTGCTCCTCTACTTGAAAAACCCAAACAGAAACATAGAATCACAGAATGGTTTGGGTTGGAAGGGACCTCAAGGATCATTCATCTCCAACCCCCCACCATAGCCAGGGACGCCTCCCACTAGAACAGGTCACTCAAGGCCTCATTCAACCTGGCCTTGAACACCTCCAGGGAGGAAGCAGCAACAACCTCCCTGGGCAACCTGTGCCAGTGTCTCACCACCCTCACTGCAAAGAACTTCCTCCTAACATCCAGTCTAAATCTCCCCTCTGCCAGTTTAAAGCCATTACCCCTTGTCCTGTCATTATAAGACCTCATAAATAGTCCCTCTCCAGCCTTCCTGTAGGCCCCCTTCGGATACTGGAAGGCCACTACAAGGACTCCTGGAAGCCGTCTCTTCTCCAGACTCAAGAGCCACAACTCTCTCTGCCTGTCCTCATAGCAGAGCTGCTGCAGCCCTCTCAGCATTTTCGTGGCCCTTCTCTGGACTGGCTCCAACAGTTCCATGTCCTTCTTGTGCTGGGGGCTCCAGAACTGCACACAGTACTCCAGGTGGGATCTGACAAGAGCAGAGCCAAGGGGCAGAATCCCCTCCCTTGCCCTGCTGCCCACACTGCTCTTGCTGCATCCCAGCACACAGTTGCTGTCAGGGCTGCACTCACACTGCAGGTTCATGTTGAGCTTTTCATCACCCCAGACCCCCAGGTCCTTTTCCTCAGGGCTGCTCTCAGCCATTCCCCACCCAGCCTGTATCTGTGCCTGGGATTGTGCCTACTCAGGTGCAAGACCTTACACTTGGCCTTGTTGAATGTCATGAGGTTGGCCTGGGCCCACCTCTGCAGCCTGTCCAGGTCCCTCTGGATGGATTTGTAAGACAGTATCAGAAATACTTGCAGCAATCACTCCCCTTTTTTTTCCCGTTCTCTTATAGATTGGTTCTGAGAAAACCTTGAAGCTAAGTGATTGCATCCCTGACATGCTAGCAGTGGACAACAGTAAGGCTGAAGCCCAGAAATTAAATCCACAGAGCCAGCTGCCTTTATCATCAATAGAAGATCAGATTGTTGGACACAATTCTTCCTGGAGTTACCCTAAAGAAAATGAAGAGAGAGATTTTACATCCACATCTACACCTCAGACCCATACTTGGTGTGCAAATTTTGCTTCTCATCTTGCAGGTGACTCTGATCAGTATCAAATACTGGAGACACTAGAAGCAAGCATGTCAGGACTGTCAGAAGTTTTGTATCAGCCACACCACTACTCTGGTATTTTAAATGAAGATGCTGTCTCGGCACCCAGAGAAACAGCTGGCAGAAAGACCAGTCTGAGATACATTTCACAAACAGATGTGCACTGCCTGGGGAGGAGGCTTTGATGCGCTTTCCTCTACTGACCCAACCAGAGCTTGGTTACACAACATAACATGAGGATTTCTAAACCCACAACACTGTCTTTTGGTGAAGGCTTTCACAAACCCAGCTGCCCTACTTCTTCTAACAAGGCAAAGCTCTTGCTTCAGGAATAGTTTCAAAATAGTGACTTGTGCATCCTATGGTTTCATCACAACTTACGGACATTGTTTAGGATTTACAAGCTGTTCTGTGGCCTGTATTATGTAGGAGGTTAGATCACAGCAGTTCCTCGTGCCCCAGCTGCAAAGAAATTTGCAGGGATTAAAAACTTACTCAGAAGGCAGAGGAATAGATTAAACAAGGAGGTAGGTTGGTGGTGCTCAAGGTGTGTATTTGATTTGAGCATTCTATGTGTAGGTTTATCCTGGGCACTGAAATCCAGTGATTGTCCTGTCTTTTTCTTTGCCTGCCTTCTAACTACGCTTGGCAGGAGAGAGACTACAGAAACCAGATTTTTACAGTAGAGACCACTGTTGTGGGCTGCCACTCCCATTTCCCACTGGGGCTCCTCACACTCCTGCTTTCTCTGCCTAAAAGAATGACCCTTTCAAATACTAAACAAAATCCTCTTGAAGAAATGTGGACAGTCAAGCAGAAAGGAACTGTTTTTCCACCAGGACAGCTGTTTTACAGTGGTGATACCTCTGTTTGTCCTTCTGCTTGTGCACATGAACTTAGCTTCTTTTGGCATTAACTGCTGCACTTACATAACAAGCACCACACAACCAGGTAAGCAGACACAATCATAGAATCAGTCAGGGTTGGAAGGGACCATAAGGATCAGCTAGTTTCAAGCCCCCTGACATAGGGAGGGACACCCTACCCTAGATCAGGCTGGCCACAGCCTCATCCAGCCTGGCCTTAAACACCTCCAGGGATGGGGCCTCAACCACCTCCCTGGGTAACCCATTCCAGGCTCTCACCACTCTCCTGGTGAAGAACTTCCTCCTCACATCCAGACTGAGTCCACCCTGACAACAGTCAGAGGCAGTGCTGTACATGTCCCATTAGTGAGCCATGGCTGCATGTCAGCAGGATTTCCCCACATTACTTTAGTATGTATTTATTTTTCTCCTGTAGTGCTCAGAATCCTCACAGTTTGTGCAGTGGTGAGTTTGGTCTTCCATCTGAATTAAAAATAAAACTCTACATTTGCAGTGAAGCAGAAAGTCTCACCAGATTAACCTACTTAGTGCACAAGGAACCCTTTGGTCTTGTGCAATTGTAATGCTTCACGGAATCTTTCACAAATGAAAGAATCCAAGCTTAAGAGCACAAAACAAGCAGTTCTCAAAAGGGAACCAAAAAAGTGTCTTTCACAATTTGAACTTTGGTTAGTTTGTTAATATTCAGTTACTCATCTTCCCTGCGTTGGGAAGCTTCCTCAAAACTAAGCAGCTACAGATAGGAATCTGTTTTGATACTGAACCACATCAGGTGATGGTGATGGACATAGAACCAACCAGGTTGTAAGAGACCTCCAAGATCATCCAGGCCAACCTATCCCCCAGCCCTAGCCAGTCAACCAGACCATGGCACTAAGTGCCTCCTCCAGGCTTTTCTTCAACACCTCCAGGGACAGTGACTCCACCACCTCCCTGCGCAGCCCATTCCAATGCCAATCACTCTCTCTGCCAACAACTTCCTCCTAACATCCAGCCTAGACCTTCCCTGGCACAACTTGAGACTGTGTCCCCTTGTTCTATTGCTGGTTGCCTGGGAGAAGAGACCAACCCCCATCTGGCTACAATGTCCCTTCAGGTAGTTGTAGACAGCAATGAGGTCACCCCTGAGTCTCCTCTTCTCCAGGCTAAACACCCCCAGCTTCCTCAGCCTCTCCTCATAGGGTCTGTGTTCCAGGCCCCTCACCAGCTTTGTTGCCCTTCTCTAGACACGTTCCAGCACCTCAACATCTCTTGAATTGAGTGGCCCAGAACTGGACACAGTACTCAAGGTGTGGCCTGAACTGTGCTGAGTACAGGGGCAGAATAACCTGCCTTGTCCTACTGGCCACACTCTTCCTGATGCAGGCCAGGATGCCATTGGCTCTCTTGGCCAACTGGGCACACTGCTGCCTCATCTTCAGTCTACTATCTATCAGTAGGGTTTAATACTACTGCTTACAGGTATTGCTGTAATGTCCACGAGTTGTGTTGCAGCAGGAAAGCCAACAAGACCTTATGTAGGTTTTGGCCAAGACAAGCATGGACTGCAAAGGGGTAAGTCTTAAGGCTGGCCTGAGGCAACACAGACTGTGTGGCCAACTGTGGTTAGAGGTAAGCAGTAGAAGTACTCTGTGCTGTGGCCATGTGTGATGCACACTGACTTACTTGAGAAATAGCAAAAAAAAAATGCAGTATGAGCCTTCCTTTCAGCCCCCAGACAGAGTAAGGAATCATGTCTATCAACTGCAGCTTGACCAAGAACAGAGAAGAGAGGAGGGTGCTTGTATTCAATGGAAAAATCCCAAAGAAACTACTCCTTCCTCTGTGTCACTCTGAGTTACAATCCACTTTCAAGTTTGGTACCACAGTACCATTAAAACTTAGAACATTTCCTTCTCTAACACATTTCATCACATCTCATCCTATCTACTTCTGTAGTTTAAAACACTCTGTTGCTGGGAAAAAAAAAGATCAAGGTACAGAATGGAGCTGCTTTGCCACTACCGGTGTGAAACTTCCTAGCTGTGCATTTTGAAGACCAGGCCTGTTCTAGAACTGTTTCAAAAGAAATCCTAAACCAAGAGTTAAGACATCTAAGGAGCTTCTGACACAGAAGTCAGGCTTTGCTTAAAATGCAAAATTCAGCACTTACTCGTGCCAGAGGACAGCTGCAACTAAACCAAATTCCTCCTTTTGAAAAAGCTGCAGTTGGCTCTGCTAATGCAGCCCAGGAAGGGATGCGGGTAGGGGGTGACACAGGCAGTTGTGCATGCTGTGGCCTGTTACCACCTCAGCTCTCTAGGTCTTTCCCTGGAGAGATCCTGCACTGATGAAATTTCTTTATCTGGAGAGCAAGGAAACAGTCTACCAGCTTGCTTGGGAGGGTAGTAGTAAGTTCACTTTATCTATGAACCTTCCTGCTCACTGGCCCTGATATGTTTCATGAAATCACTTGTGCTTGAAACGGCACAGAGAGGGGATTCCAAGGGGGATAATGTCTTTGTGACTGTCAAAGGATACAGTCCAGGCACTACAACCAGAACTAAAGATTACAGAAGTATTTTTGCATGGGTGGAGAGGCATGTGTAATTTTATACTTGTGTCTTGCATTAATAGCAATGAATGAATTCTAAACTGTTAAACTGTTGTATTTCTGTTTGGAGTTCAACTTTTAACAGCTGTTGCTGAAACTGTAACACTTAAAACTATTTCATACCAGGAAAGTTTCTCAGTATTGGTTTGCTGAATTTTAAAAATAAAAAATACTGCACAACCTATAAAGGAGGCCCCTTCTGTTTTTGTAAGACGTCTTGTAAAGCAGCAATGTATTAAAAGCGAGTAAAGACTTTTGCAGATGTGCAAAAGTATTTACTCTGCTCCCATCAGACTCCACCGAGAGAACTGTGTGCAGTTCTGGAGCCCCCAACACAAGAAGGACATGAAACTGTTAGAATGAGTCCAGAGAAGGCCATGAAGATGCTCAGAGGGCTGCAGCAACTTTGCTATGAGGACAGGCCACAAGAGTTGGGGCTCTACAGCCTGAAGCAGAGGAGGCTTTGAGGAGGCCTTATAGTGGCCTTCCAGTATCTGAAGGGGCCCTACAGGAAGGCTGAGAAGGGACTATTTACGAGGTCTTATTACAACAAGGGGTAATGGGTTTAAATTTGAAGAGGGGAGATTTAAACTAGATGTTAGCAAGAAGTTTTTACAGTGAGGGTGGTGAGACACTGGCACAGGTTGCCCAGGGAGGCTGTGGCTGCTCCCTCCCTGGAGGTGTTCAAGGCCAGGTTGGATAAGGCCTTGAGCAACCTCTCCAGTGGGAAGTGTCCCTGCTTATGGCAGGGGATTGGAACTGGATGAGCTTTGAGGTCCCTTCCAACCTAAACCATTCTATGATTCTATGCTTATTTGGAAAGCTGCAGGCTGTTCTACTTAATTGGTAGCTTACAAATTTAAATAACCTCATTGCTGTCTACAACTATCTGAGGGGAGGCTGTAGCCAGGTGGGGTTGGTCTCTTCTCCCAGACAACCAGCAACAGAACAAGGGGACACAGTCTCAAGTTGTGCCGGGGGAGGTCTAGGCTGGATGTTAGGAGGAAGTTGTTGGCAGAGAGAGTGATTGGCATTGGAATGGGCTGCCCAAGGAGGTGGTGGAGTCACCATCCCTGGAGGTGTTCAAGCAAAGCCTGGATGAGGCATTTAGTGCCATGGTCTAGTTGACTGGCTAGGGCTGGGTGCTAGGTGGGACTGGATGATCTTGGAGGTCTCTTCCACCCTGGTTGATTCTATGATTCTATCCCTTTTCTAGTGCTGAGAAGTACATACAAGACCAGAACAAGTATAAGAAGTTTAAGTACATTTTATTAACAATGCATCCCTTTGATCAGATTATGGTTCTGGAGGCTTTTAATGCCCATTGACATGAACTGTACACACTATTAAAAAAAATAAAAGAAAATAAAAGAACCCCAAAACACACACACACAAAAAAAAATAAATTGAAAAAATTCAAGGTGGGCAATACCATTTTGGGACAAGCCTCTGATTAAATTATACACAGCTCAATGCAATATTCTTATGGAAAATATAAATACTTTTTCTTTCTATGTTACAGGTATACAATATAAATCAAGATTTCCATGTCTGTTCAGTGACCTACAAACTCTAGGAACCTCCAAATACGTAGCAGCGTAGTACTAAATAAAAAGAGAAAGACTGCATGGGACAGGAAGAATAAAACATTCCTTAATCTCTTCCCTTCTCCAAATGACTAATTGAGATTATCTCTTGCAATGCAGTTTTAGGGATGCTGACAGCCCAGTATTTGAGCAACTCTTCAATTAAATCCATAAGATGTCTGCTTTGCCCACCCTGCCCCTCGGGTATTGCATTTTGTGCTAGAACAAGACTATTCAGTGGCAAAATGGCATGTTGCAGGTTTGGGTTTTGGGTTTTGTTTTTTTTTTTTTGGCATAAATTTTATTTCTCAAATAAAATAGAGTATTTTACAAAGCAACTTGAGCAAAAAATGTGCAATTTGTCCGTGCTGTGACATTTGCTGTCTGTCTACGTTACAAAAATAGTCCATGGAAGATCCACATTCTTTACTGAACATTACGTGTCTGCTCAAAACAAAAAACATCCAGAGAACTGGAATCAGGACTTAAAACACAGGAAGAGGGAGAGGGGTGGCTTCTAGCAAAACACAAACATGGCTTGGAAGCATGTTCCCAATGATCTTTTACAGTTCTCAGATTTTACTCTTAACCTAGTATACCTTTAATAAGCACGTTAATAGAAGTATAAATTAAAAGCTACAGGACCTGCATTCAGCTGGCTCCAGCGAAGCTCTGAGCAACAGGACTTCTGTGCTGCCCTGCTAGGAAGTGAGCAGAAACCTTGGAGACACTCGGAAGCCTGGAAAGAATCCTTCCACTGTGGCTGCTCAGCTTGAGCTCCTGTTCACTGACATGGTAACACCAACTTCCTGTAGTCCAAAGAGCCAAATACGAAGACCAGGACAAAAATTAAGCAGCAGCAAGTCTTTGATCTATTGGAAGGCTTTGATTAATACATCTTTCTTAAATAGCTGCCTTTCTCTTCAGGTGCCTAGTAAAGCTGTTGTAAGTTTTCCCACTGCAAACTACAGCTCTCATTCAAGACCACTATGTACATTTCAAAACAGAATCATAATCCTGTTCACCTTTTTGCCATTTTAACTGCAATAAGGTTGGCTTACTTACACCTTAAACTTACTTACTTACACCTTAAACTGCTTTGCAATCTCCTATTGTCTTGGGGCAAAAACACAACCAACATGACAAAACCCAGTGGGAGTACACTTATGGTAGGTATGTCAGGTCAAGTAAAACTTGTCAAATGAGAGAAAAAACACTTGTGTTTCAAGCACAACATTCCAAGAGACCAGCATATGAGTTAAGCATCTCAAAGGTTAAATGTCTCCAGCTCCAAGTGATGTCCAAGAGCATTCTGCATCTTTGAGAGCTGAAAAGGTGTCTGGCTGCACATGGACACCACTCCTTCCCATAAAGGGGTTTGCCTCAGAGCTGGGAATTTTGTGCTGGCATACTGAATCACTGCAGAATTTCTTTGCTACAGCAACCAAATCATGTTTGTACGTAGTGTTAAGTGAACACTATGTGCTTTACGATTTACCATCCGGACAGAAGAAACACAAAGTGGGTGGTCTGTCAGCTTCCCTTGCAAGCTTTCTTAGTAGAAGTATTCTTTATTAGGCTTAATAGAAGCATAATTTTTATTTACTGCTGTTTTGTTTTGAAGACTAACCATGACATGAGTAAAACCCCCAAATGAGAACTTTGAAAGGGATATTTTCTCAGAAAGAAATCTGCAGAATCAGAAATTCACAGTTTATAACTAGGTCAGTATCAAACTCCTTCACTGACAGTATCCCTTCATTTGCCAATTAAAACAGTAATGTAAGCTTAATGTAAATAGGTAAATCAATTCCAGAGATGCTGTGTTATGTACAGTACAGACTTTACATCCTGAAATCTTCTGACACACACTTTCAGAAGAAAAAATAGAAATTCATCGTGTTTTGGAACAATTTGCAGCCATAATTTGTACGTCAAGCTTCCATTGTTACGGATCCCCACAGAAGCAAGTACTTCAGAACACAAAACCATCTCAGGAGGGAGATTCTTTAACACATAAACTGACACTGCTTTTGCTTACCTCTTTACAACCAGAGGCCTCTCCCTATGGCGCTTTCTACAGTAAGTGCTAACGGGTTAAACTTGTAACAAATGAACAAAGCTATTTTAAATACAGGTGACAAAACTCGTTTTATTTCGCTTTAACTGCAGAAAAATAACATGGAGTTGTTTGGTGTAACCCCATCTAGCTATTAGAACAAATCTTATATCTAGCCTAACTGAGGTAGTGTTTCAAACTACGGTATAAGATATGCTAGCCCCATTCTGGGGAAGACTACATTATTTCCTTTGGAGTTTATACCACTATTTGGTCTACTGTGATTGATATTTTGGTTTTATGGAAGTTATTAATTTCCTATGACAAGAGAAGTCCAATAGTTACCAGTGTGGTATGTTTTTCAGAGCATTTCAAACATGCCACAACACACAGACAGGTTATTTGTGTCATGGAAGTGTGGAATCGGTTTCTTTGCTCCTTCTTTCAGTGGGAACTCATGAAAAGATAACTTTAGGAACTGAATTTGCCTATGAGCAGCAACTTACGATCTGCTTTACCAGAATCTGATGTATGCGGTGCACACGAAAACTCAGTGAAGTGACAGCTGCAAAGCAGTGCTTACTGTGGCAAGACTAAGTTTCCAACAAGAACAGAGAAATACTACATTTCACTAGGAACTGTGTTTTACTGTTCACAGGACTACTCATTGAAATCTCCAGTAGCATAGCTAGTATGAACAGGGTTTTTAAGCATCAGGATAAATTCCACTTATCTTTACTAAAGGTATTAATCTGACAAGATATAAAAAATGGTAAAAGTGAATGGATAAAAATATGTTCTACTTAGTACAGTCCAGCTGAATTATTCACCTATATCAAAATCAAAGGGTAATCCCTTCTGTTACAGGCATTCTAGCAAAGGTGGCCATGCTACTGTATATACACATTTGCATATATTTATATTACCTTCGTATAAAGGTTTCTGATTTTAATATCCGTGACAAAAGTGATGTGGATTCTTACTCTAAAGCTTGCACTCATTAACCTAGAAACCTCGCTAGTAACATAATAGAGGCAACTATTTCAGTCCTTAACAGTCATTTTATCATTTAACTTTTGCAACAAATCTTAAATATTGTATAAAATTATAAGCACTGCTGCTCCAAAATTTTACTTAAGGCTTTTCACTACAATTATTAGTACTATCTGATGCTCGACCACTCATCCATTGAAAGGTCAAATAAACCTTTGTTTTGTTTTTTTATAAAAGGCTGTTTCCATGGTGCTTGGAAAACACACATTATGTTTTCTCACAAAAGCAGCAATGATTAAATGTCTTCAAGTTTAGCTCACACATTATTCATTTATCTGATATGAATCATGCTTTTTAAAGGATTTTAGTTAAGAGTAAGACCAACATTTGTACTATAACAGCACTATATGAGTGTAGAAACTGCAAACACATGCATATCATTCAGGGAACACAATCAAATTCCAAAATTTTAAGTTTAAATGATTGGTTATTTTTTAAAACCAAACTGTAGTGAAAATCCTTAACTGCTTCTGACACAATACATGAATGTAAATGTAATGAAGAGACTGCTAATAAATGACTTACAACTATAGCAATATCAAAATAACTTAAAGGAAACCTCAGATTCACAAAGGCTTTTCTTTCTATCTGAAGTTACAAACCCCCAAGTAGTGTTATAAACAGTACAAATAAAAACAACAGAGAAAGGCTAACATTAATCCCCATATATCTGCCATCACAGCACGACTCCCCATTGCTGGCAATGAAATGCATCCTCATCTCTCCGATTCCTATTATCCAGAATTTAAAAAGCAAGGCATTGTTCTGCTGCTCTGGAACAGAATTGGAAGTCAATAAAAAAAGATGTCTGTGCATGTTGTCCTATGTTTTTTCGTTTGGGTTTTTTTTTTCCTTTTTTTTTTTTTTAACTTTATGGTAGAAAATGAAATGAAACATTGCGGAGATGTTCAGTGCTTGGCTCTTGCATATACTGGTAAATACAATTATTAAAACTATGGTAATGTTTAGTTAATCCCCAAATTGCCCAAAATATTGGGACAGTAATTGGCTGAAGAAGAAAAAAAAAAAAAAGTTTTCAGTTCAGTCTTCAGGTACCAGTAATTTCTGGAACAGTCTAAAAGATGATGCTCCAAGCTTTTATGTCCAGTCAGTCAGAGGTTGTCTGAGGATGTCAAAAAAGTCTGTATGTCATGGACTACACACAAGACAAAGGTCAGGATTCAGCTGGTGCATCCATTACAGGCTGTTTTGTTGGCATTGCTAAGATAGCCTCTGCTTCTTCATGCATCTAGAAGAGACGAGACAGATAATGCTTTTAGGTCATAGAATCAACCAGGTTGGAAGAGACCTCCAAGACCATCCTGTCCAACCTATCAGCCAGCCCTAGCTAATCAACTAGACCATGGCATGAAGTGCTCCATCCAGTCTTGTCTTGGAACACCTGCAGGCACAGTGACTCTACCGCCTCCCTGGGCAGCCCTGAGATATTACAAATCAGTTTCCTTTAAGACACATCTGAACACATCTTTTATTGAGACCATGAAACCTGCACTCAGTTGGCATACTTTGGTGCATTCAGCGCACCTGAACTCTCCACTTACTTGTAAGAACTGCACATCTTGAAACAGCTCCTGAATGAACCTTCGAGATGGAAGCCGAAATGTACAATGTGCTAGCAAGTAGGACACCTCAGAGTAAAGGCATATGTCATCAAATGCCTGGGGATACTTCTCCTTAATTCTGAAAAACAGAAACAAACCCAACATTTAACTGTTGAATAGACTGACATCACCTTGTAAGAAATGTTTCAATTAGATTTTGCCATCGTTAACAGGCTACAACAGCAATACAAATGATAGAAAAGCAAACTGAAGGAAAAAAATATCTGAATTTCTGATCATTTCTGCATTTTGTTTTAGTAGTTGTCGAGTCAAATTCCAATGTTACTAGCTCAGACATCAAAAGGTTTTATTACAACATTTGGCCCCTGGATTTTCATTCCGGTATTTTAAAATATTACTGTTTTGGTTTTATTCCAGGAGTTGTATTCCTGCTCGTGGAAAAATCTGTATTTCTCCAAAAATTACCTTGTTTGTTGTTCTGCTTATCTGATATATTACTTGGCACAAGTAACAAAAAACACTTGGCACAAATAACAAAAAAAGCACTGTAGTTTCTTCACTAAAGATGCATGATTGTTGTGGTTTTAAGCCAAACTGCAGCCAAGACCCACACAGCTGCTCACAGGACTGCCCCCTTCACCCTCTGCTGCCAATACAGAAGGAGAAATTTGCATTAAAATGCAAAACTCTGCAGGGCAAGATAAGGAGGCGTTAATAGAATGTTACAAAAGAATGGGTGAACAACAGTGCTACAAGCAACAGCAAAGAAAGTAGCGCATTCATAGTGAGTAATATGCAATGTCTTCACCTGCTGTGCACCAAAAGCCTGCAGAGGGATCATTTTTATAGCAGGAATGAAGTTGCATGGGATGGAATACTCCACTTCAGCTGGCTACCTGTCCTGCAGCCCCTCCCAATCTCTTGTGAAGAAAACTGACTCTCCATCATAGCCCAACCCAGGAAAATAATACACTGGGTATATGGCAAAGCATCACGACAACTTTAAGAAGACTGGAGTAAGAAGGTAAGACAGGGGACAGAATATTAAAAGAGCAATTATTTGTTTAGATTTTATGCTGCATTCGACCATATTTGCTTTTCATTTTTTTCAGAAGTCAGAAATAAGGTCAATGGCTATCCCAGAGTTAATGTTGCTAAACCATCTGAAAGGTATTGAACTTACGTGAGGAGTCCAGTTTCATGACCCTTAGTTCCTACGGAGCTGCTCAAATTGATTACTAAACGTAAGACTTCTTTCCGCAGAAGTATTCTGCACACTGGTGTATCATCTGGGATTGATTTTACTCCTGGAAAACACAATTACACAGTGTGGGCTTTTAAAACAGAATAGTCTTTGACCTGTGTTAATCTGATAACATAGAAGTGCACTTGAGCACCCCATGAACATATATATACACACACATTCCTGTATGTCTTCTGAAATATCAAAAGAAGACTTCTACTGCAACAGAAAACCCAACTGCTTTCAGAAATCCTAACACAGAAATGTCTTAGAAAGGTAAACTACAATTTCATAAGGGGTAAAACATGTAAGATTCAATTGCAGTGCTGGTTCTATCAACCAATCATATGCTGTGAACCGGGCAAGTGATTAACTCCTCTGTTTCTGACAGTTGCTGGACAAATTAGCAACCAGCTGCTTCATCAGAAAACAGGGTAATTCAAAAGGTAAAGCATCAACCTAAAAGGCAAATGTCTTTGTCTTGACAGAATTGCAGCAATTTCCTTATTTTTTTAAATAATAAGCATCAGTCTATTGCAGTATATATAAATGAAATATTTTTTAGAGTTAGTCTAATAATGACAAAGATTTCAAACTTACCCAGTACGAGCTCTGTGCTCTTGGTGCTGCTAGCAGAACCATGGGATACAGCATCACTACAGCCTGAAATTCCAGAAAACTTGGAGGAATGCACATCTAAGTGATTGTGTATGGTCTGTCCACACCAGTCAGTATATGGAATGTCTGAAAAATCTGACATAAACAAGATGTTGCATCTTTGTTATTTGTACTTTTCCTCTCTTTTTTTTTTTTTTTTCTACTTTTTTCAACAATGGTAAACATGCAAAACTCTGATGTGCTTCACTGTACTGTGCACACAAATGAGGTGCAGGATTTTGGACAAAATGCCTACAAATAAATTTCTTTTTTTTCTCTCTTAAAATACTGGAGTGCAAGTAAACTTCCAGACATTGACAGAAGCCTAAAAACTTTAAAGGGGGTTGAGCTACGGCACCATGTTCTGCAGATCCCTAAGCAGAGGTGAACCAAGAAACAAGGGAGAATGGACCCAGGTGCCTGCCAGAAAAGGCAGGCCCTTCCAGCCATCCTCACCTCCTCAGTTGCCCTTGAACAACAGATAATAGGGCACCAGAGGCAACCAGCAACAGAACAAGGGGACACAGTCTCAAGTTGTGCTGGGGGAAGTATAGGCTGGATGTTAGGAGGAAGTCCTTCACAGAGAGAGTGATTGGCATTGGAATGGGCTGCCCAGGGAGGTGGTGGAGTCACTGTCTCTGGAGGTGTTCAAGAGAAGACTGGATGAGGCACTTAGTGCCATGGTCTAGTTGACTGGCTAGGGCTGGGGGCTAGGTTGGCCTGGATGATCTTGGAGGTCTCTTCCAACCTGGTTGATTCTATGATTCTATGATTCCTTGCCAACAGCGCTCTTTATGTGACACTAGCTGAACGTATGACTGTTGTAAAGTGGTGAGGATCCTACTAAGCATATTTACTGTATTATCTTTTGATTACAGACATTACAAAATAGGAAGTAACTGCAAACTCTGTGGAGTACCTTAGGAAAACATGGCTATGAATTTGACCCAAATCTCAAAATGTGAATAAAGGTAACTAAACCAAGAGATTACAGCAAGAGTTCAAACTCTTCAGATTTTCTTGATCATTTTACGGTAAAGACTTGGCTTTCAAATCAGACTTTTAATTAGTTTGACAGCCAAGTGTCAGCTTCCAGGTCATGGGATTTTAATAACTAAAGAAACTTTCAAATTTTGTGCTTTACTGCACTCTTTAGAGGTAGGTAAAAAAACAAGCAGACACTAACACCAAGAGAAATTAAAAAGCTTGAGATGACCACAGAAGCACAATAAGCTTATAGTCATAGAATCATTCAATCCAACAGGCTGGAAGAGACCTCCAAGATCATTCAGTCCAACCTAGCATCCAGCCCTGTCCAATCAACAAGACCGTGGCACTAAGTGTCTCACTCAGTCTTTTCCTGACCACCGCCATGGATGGAGACTCCACCACCTCATTAAGAAAAAAAAACTTACAGACAATTCAACTTTAAACATGATCCAAAATTCAGCATTTTCATTCAGTTCCATCGTACTTCTCCACAAATAATACTAACCTGCACGACCATATGAAGAGTTGACTTTGTTGTTAGGCTGATAACCCAGTATCTGAATGCACACACAGTAAAGGCAGTTCTCATCTGTGTGTTCCTGTAGCCCTGTATCCTCTGTGTTGTCCAAAAACTGGGAGGCATCTGAGCGGCTGGTATTCATTATCTCTGTGAGACTGATCTGCTGTCGGAGCATCTGAAAAGGGCTTTTGACAACATCACTTGTACCTGATGGAAGACCTGCAGATAAGCAACTGGGTGTGAAAAAAAAACCAACGAACCCAAGGAAGTGTGATGATACTGAAACTTTTGAGTGGTTAAACTCCAAGATTACCAGCATTGAGGAAAAAAACATGTTTTATTCCTGGATTATCACAGAACATAACACTGCAAAGGACAGAATCCGACCTCTAAACATACCTACAGTATACATACACTATAAGGTGGTGTGGCAAACCCTGTCATTACAGCAACATCAGTGTGCTGGTTTGAGGCTAAGTGGAATATTCGAATAAGAGAAATTAGATCATTGGTTATAAAAGAGTAAGAATGATAAAGTTTATTATCATTCATTGGTTTGCTAACAGAGATAAAAAGCTGAAGTATAAACAATTTGTCCCTCTGCCTCAGAGTGCTTGTTCCCTTCAGATCTCTTCTATTTAGTATCTTCTACTAATCTTGGCTAAACAGGTAACAAGCAAGCTTTGCGTGTTGTTTGTCTGTCAGGGAGAGAGAGAGAGAGAGAGAGAGAAAGAGAGAGAGAGAGAGAGAAAGAGAAAGAGAAAGAGAAAGAGAAAGAGAAAGAGAAAGAGAAAGAGAAAGAGAAAAAGAAAGAGAAAGAGAAAGAGAAAGAGAAAGAGAAAGAATGTGGCTTCGAGCTCCTTCTGGGCTTCTCATATTTGTCCAGCAGAGAATTTGGATTTCTGCAGTATTTCTCAATGGTAAATATATTGTGTATATATTCTTGTAAATCTAGCTTTGCTGTAAATACAGCTTCACCTTACTTCTAAGCCATTTGAGTTGGTTTGGTAAAAATTCTAGTTGAAGGGGGGCTGGGGGGAGTTTCCTCAACCCACTACAATCCAGTAATAGCCATGGCCAGGTAACACTAACACCTTAACAGTTTTTGTAATGCCAAACAAGATTTGTTTGATAATACACCAGGTGCTTAAATGACAAATGCACCAATTAAACACAGAAGCACAACTGAAAACACACTACCTCAGTACTTGTAACAGATTAAACAACACAGAAACAAGCCCAAGACACTTTAGGTGATGTGCTCTTCCCTGGGTGGAAAATACCAACAAATTTTGAAGAAGGGTAACTTTGCACAGAACTTAGCAAACCACTGAAACAGAAATTCTGGAAAATTAGTTTTATAATTACATTCACACAACACAAAAGAAAATAAATGTATCAGTAAAGTGTGTCTATTTGGATGTCCAAAGTGCTTGTAATAAAGCTGTAGCTAAGTAGGGGGCAAGACAACAGAAATGCTTTAGGACCAGTTCAAATACTTTTTGAGTTATCCTCCTGAAAAGGTAGATATTGATGCCCTACAGACTTCTGACTCTGGAGTAAAAAGGAAGTGTATTCTAGAATAATCCAGGCAACACAGAGCACTTATAATTGTCTTGAACCATGTCCCATCACCTCTGCTGATCAACTATCATAGAAACATGATACAGAGTGAAAATATACCTCAAGAAATACACAACTAACACCTTTATTGGTACTTAAGAATTCATACGTAACCAAAGGGAATCCAAAATGTAACAGCTCATGTGATGTACATATTTAATCTTAGCTTGGACTTTGCTATGTTCTTTAATGTAGTGTCACTGTATGACTTCAATAAGCATTAGCCCACATTGAAGATACGTAGCTTTCTGTCAGGGAAGGCTAATAGGCCTATTAGATGTCCTGCCTTGCCCCACCCTTCTGCTGATGGGGGAAGCAAGGGTGGGAGTAAAACAAAGGCTTGGGCCATTATGTTCCCTCCCAAAGTGATAAACAGGTACCCACAGGTGTTTAGGTACTTCTTAGTGTCTTGCCCAAATAAGGGTGAGTAAGCCCTGGGTTCACGTAATATGGTCAGCTTTGCAAATGCCATTTTGATTGGTGAAGCTCTGTGGCCAAAAGAGCCATTACACTTGGGCAAATATAAATGGAGTCAAGTTGCAAGCAGTTGTGCTGCCTCTGCCTCACTGCTCTGCTGGGACGTGTTCTGCCTCATGCTACAGACCAGCTTAGCTCTGATGTTTTGGGCTTGAATTACCTGGAAACTTAAGTGCTTCAATTTTACCAGGAGAAGGCATAAATGCCTCATAACATGGTGAGAAGTGCCACCAACACTGTGCTCTCTGCACATCTGCAAGAGATCCTGCCTGCATCTCTGCAAACCTCTGTGCCAAGAGGAACCAGGATCAGGTCAGAGATTGTCTGCCTCTTTCCCAGCACCCTGCCAGAGCCTGGGAAGTTCTAGAACCCTCTCAAAGGCTATCAAGACACCAAGCAGTTCCAGCACTGATGCAAAGGAGCCATGGGACTAACTCTGCATTCTACTCCATTGCCATGAGTAGAACAGACTTTCCCTAGGCCCCCAGGCTGCCTGGTTATAAGTGAGGCAGAGCCATTTTGTGGCTAACCTTTTCCAATTTTCTGAATCTCCTAAATTACTAAATTGCCCAAAAGCATCCTTGTGAAGATTTTCCCAAACAAATTAGAACCCAAATTTAACTGGTTTATATATATAGTTTGTGGGTGGGGCTTTTTGGAAATAAAATAACTATGTATTTTATAATTCATGCCTTGTTAATTGCCCCAACTTATTCACCTTCTCCCTTTTGTTATTAGAGTAGGATAAAACTTACATTGCTTTGAAACAGCACCAACATATGCTGAGCTAAATGAAATAATGAATGGCTGGCTGGCTACCCTGTATCTGCATCACAGCTCTGGAAACTTAACCGCTAAAATCAAACATTTCTGTAAGAAAACAAGAAAGCAACAAACCAACACCCCATCCAATGAACAAATAAATGACAGAAAGGTTATAGAAAGGAACAGAACAGGTACCTCCTGCATCAGGTGCAAAGACTCTTGCTCCACGGTCATCAAATGGAGGTGTGGTTTTCTTCTGGAAGTATGGAGTTTCCTTCACCTGGAATATTCAAATGAAAAACTAAACTCAGCAAAGTGGCAATCATACACAAAGGAAAATAGATTTCATGAGGAACTAAAACATCTCTTTTTTGTTTCAGGAAAAAGACATAATCAGAGGAAGAAATTAAGACAGGCTCCTAAATACTAAAGAACAACCAATGAGAAAAACTATACATTTGTGAATGAACACTTATTATGCAAGGCTTAGGGAGAGTCAGTAAATGTTGTAACAGAGCTGACAAGCTGCAAGTAAACCAGTGACCTAGAAGTGGCTGTTAAGTGACCTGTCTATGATTGAACCACTGAAAGAGAGGACTGCAAGAACACCTGGACCATCTAAAATGTTGTCTGTAAGATGTTGCAGTCAACACATCTTAACTCTACAAAAAGGACCTTAACAGAAGAAATTAGGCAACAAATATGCCATTGTTGGAGAAATTCTTGTTAGCACAGCACACAAGAATTGATAAACATGAGCAACCCGTGCTGGGAACGTCCTTGGAGCCCTGGTAGCCCAGGAAATCGAGCTGTAAACAGCTGAGCACCCCACACACAGCTGCAGTGGGCAGAGACTAGATAACCAAAGGGGCTGGAGTGGGTGGTCTAGGAGGCTGACCCTTAGAATGCTGTGATAAGCTAACCTATGCACACCTTACATGTAACTCTGGACCCTCTGACTGTAACCAATCTTGGTGGAGCACGCCTATTGCTAGAAGTGTATGTAAGTCACTGCATCATGGAAATAAAGTGGATTTGACCATCTAACCATATTGGTGAACAAAGAGTCATCTTCCCATAGCGCTCCACCGAAAGGTTTTTCTCCACATGCCATAAAGACTGTCAAGGAGGAAGGAAGAGATAGCCACTTCATAATGGCATAGAAACAGGTATGATGGAAAAATTTTTCCTGTGCTCTTATTTTTTTAAATTAGTGAGGAAGTAATAAAGACTTCAAAGGCTGAAGTAAGCAAAAAGAAGTCCACTGATTTACCTTTCACATAGACCAAGTGCTCTGAGTAATTCAGTAAAGGAACATTAAACTCTCTGATGTAGCAGTTTGTTAGCGAGAAATGTGTTTTAACCAAGTAGAATAGAACAGTATAGAAAAGAATACAATACAATCAACCAGGTTGGAAGAGACCTCCAAGATCATCCAGTCCAACCTAGCACCCAGCCCTATCCAGTCAATTAAACCATGGCACTAAGTGCCTCATCCAGTCTTTTCTTGAACACCTCCAGGGAAGGTAGTTAGTTAGACATGAAAAGTAATCTGATTTAAAAGCAGCTCTTGTATAGGGTTAACACTCCTGGGGGAGTAACCCTGAACCTGACCCTGGGGGTCTTGGCCCCTCACCAGGGGTGGGCCACACTCCAGGTGATGGTTAGCCCACTCCCCCCACTTCCTGTGGTATAAAAGAGACAGGAGCTGCCTGTCTCTTTCTCTCTCTTTCCTTGGCTCCCTCATGACCCACACACTCATACTGCATACCAGCACACCTCGTGGCAGCCACGAGGCAGAGACACCATCACATTACTCGGGTTGTATCCATCCCTTTTTTGTATTTTGCTGTTTTCCCTTCCTTATCCTTTGTAAACTCCCCTACCTCCAATACCTTTTCTAAGTTATTGTTAAACTTTTCCTTTTTTAACTTCCAAATCGAGTGAGATTGATTTATTGGGGTGTGCTTATCTCTTTTCTCTCTCCCTATCTTTGGGAAAAGGAGGGGGAAGAGGGGAGGGCACTCTATAAATTCTAAAAATTGTCATCGGGTCTATTAAATTTATTAGAGTCTCTGGGAACTTGCATTTGAACCCAAGACAGCTCTCTATAAGATTAAGACAATATAGTAAAATACATAAAAATAAAACTAATACTTCACTTTAAAAACATGGTAGGAGGAAGTTAAATGCAATTATGCACACCATTTATGGCTGACCACAGGATTATACAATCAGGCAATGACAGAGTCACAAAATTATAGGAGTTGGGAGGCACCTCAAAGTCATCTAGTCCAATCCCCCGACAAAGCATATATACAACCACACGAATTAGTTGGCTAAAGAGGTATTAACAAACGTCCACAGACTATGCTAATTTTAGAATGAAAGCCAGCTTTGTATTACAAATCTGAGGACAGCATATTTATGCTATCATTGGTTAAAGCTCCTCTAATCCAGCCTGCGTCATTATTTGCATCGTACTTCCAGACGGATTAAACATTTTCTGTAAACAAAGTTACAAGTGTGCCCAGGTGGCCAAGAGAGCCAATGGCATCCTGGCCTGCATCAGGAACAGTGTGGCCAGTAGGACAAGGGAGGTTATTCTTCCCCTGTACTCAGCACTGGTCAGACCACACCTTGAGTGCTGTGTCCAGTTCTGGGCCCCTCAATTCAAGAAGGATGTCGAGGTGCTGGAGCATGTCCAGAGAAGCGCAACAAAGCTGGTGAGGGGCCTGGAGCACAAATCCTATGAGGAGAGGTTGAGGGAGCTGGGCCTGTTTAGCCTGGAGAAGAGGAGGCTCAGGGGTGATCTTATTACTGTCTACAACTACCTGAAAGGGCATTGTAGCCAGGTGGGGGTTGGCCTCTTCTCCCAGGTAACCAGCAATAGAACAAGGGGACACAGTCTCAAGTTGTGCCAAGGTAGGTATAGGCTGGATATGAGGAAGAAGTTCTTCCCAGAGAGAGTGATTTCCCATTGGAATGGGCTGCCCAGGGAGGTGGTGGAGGCACCGTCCCTGGGGGTCTTCAAGAAAAGCCTGGATGAGGCATTTAGTGCCATGGTCTAGTTGACTGGATAGGGCTGGGTGCTAGGTTGGACTGGATGATCTTGGAGGTCTCTTCCAACCTGGTTGATTCTATGATTCTATGATTCTATGACTCTTTGTTCCACAAAATGCATTCCTTACATGTACATCTGTTTTTCCTAATTTCCTTAGATCTAATACATTCTGATAAAAATCTATACCTGTCAGTATGAGATGCAAATGAACCCCACAGTTACCACATACATACCTGAAATATTTCATTGATATCCACTGGCAGAGCGAGTCCAATGTAATCATCGGAGCTACCATACGTAGCATTAGAAACCATGGAGCGAACAGAAGAGGAACGCTGAAGAGTGTTTTGGTTTATAGGACTCAATAAATCTTCTTTATCTAATGAAGCATAACTTAAAGCTTTCATGAACCTGTAATTGAAATAGTAACTAAGTCACAACCTTGGTAGATCTCTCATTATGGAACATCAGAAGTAAGAATGGCTGTTGACTCAAAGATTACATACATCTTCCTGATTCAGAACTCAGAGCTTGTTACTCTGTCACAATTAGAGCCATGCATTCATTGCTTTATTTCTGTCTCATATTCTTCCCATGCAGCATTGCAGAGTTTGGTGGTTCCTTGCACAATTTATTTTTTTATTCAAAAGGCCAGGGACAGGAATTTGAAAGATAGCAGGGCAGAACACTGCCAACTGCAAAACCATGTAGTTTCTCCAATTTGCATGGCATTGAGATTAGACAGTCCAGGCATAGTCAGTAAAGATTCAAGCTTTTAAACTACTCACTACCTTATTCTGAAGTGTACCTATACACTGCACATTCCTTCCCTGGGCAGTCACAAACTCCAAGCTGATCAGGAACATGTCTGCAAATACAAAGCTTGAACCCAGGGAATAACAAAAAAAAATAGGTTGAGAAAGTGAGATGAGAGGCTGGAGAACAAGTTCTCGTTGCTGATCAGAGTCCTGATGATGGAAATTTCACATCTGGCCATTTGTCATCTTGCTTCTCATTGAAGATTAAAAAGAAAAAAAAATCTATAAAGCTGTTCTGCTAGTCAGCTACATGGATGGTCTACTGGCAGTGGATTAAAGCCTTTAGTAAAAGAAGACATAGTAGAGGAAGAGATTATTTTTGTTATATTACCACAAATTATTGTATGTTGGGAGATAAGTACAGTAATCATTTGATTACTTTCTCCCTAGATATAATTATAGAGGGGTAATTAAAATGCCTTCTCTATCCTTGACAAGTCAAAAGATTTATACTGATACAAAATTATGTTTGACCACATAAGGTTCAAGACATTAGTGCTTGTGTGAATGCACATACCACAAATTATTTGCTATCAATTATTTTCCTCCTACTAATTCTGACCAGTGCCAACGGGAATGGCAGAGGACTTAAAAGTCAAGTCACACTTCAAGTAAGAGGAAACAGGCTCAAGTTGCACCAAGGGAGATTTAGATTGAACATCAGGGGCTGTCAAGCACTGGATCAGGCTGCCCAGGAAGTGGTGTAGTCATCTATCCCTGGAGGTATTTAAAAATTGTATAGATGTGGCACACAGTGACATGGTTTAGTGACAGCTCTGGCGGTGTCAGGTTAACAACTGGATCTTAAAGGTCTTTTCCAGTCTAAATGATTCTGTGATTCTATAACTCCAAAAGTTGCAAATTGCACTAGTTACTATTTCGTAACAAAACATTCTAGATTTACTGTCAACGAAAAATTAAAGACAGAAGTATTAATCCTAGGCATTTGTCCCTCCATTTCCTGTAAGAGCTAACAGATATATCACTAGCAGTGATAAACACTAAGACATTCCCAAGAAAGCAAGTCTGCAGCTGAAAGGACATGAGCCATGGTAATGATTTCAGACATGCACATTAACATTTCTGGTTAACTTTTAAATAGAAAGGTGGAAAATCTAGCCTCAAAATGTGACTTATCCAAAGAAATAAGCTTTTTGAACTTTCTGAATGAAAAAAACAACTAGAAATATCACAAAAATCAATTCACAGATGCCAGTTGCTATGAATAAGTGAATCTGTCAAGAAGCATAAGCCAAAGAAACTTTCTGAAGACTGGAACATTGCCTTGTCAGACAAAAAGACAAAATTATTTCTTTCCAATTCATTATTTAAACAGCAGTTAAGAACAATATTTAGCTGGAAGTAGCAGTACACTCAGATATGAAATGACCGTAATTGTTCAGTGCAGATGCTCAGCCAGTAAAGGATTATAGTAGGAACCAAAATAATCTGTCAATCTCAAAGATTTACACTATCATTTTTTTAACCTTCTCATATATAAAAGCACGTCAGCCACTTAAGCACATCATTAAACATGTCACCTCAAATCCTCGAGCCTAACCACTGACGTAAGAGACCATGAACAGCTAAGTACCAGAATACTATCAGCCTTACATTGCATGCAGAGCCTCAAGATGGAAGTCCACTGCAGCAATGCTCAATAGTACATTACTACTGCCAGTAAAATGACACTGGTTTTTTTTCACTCATTAGCATAAGAAGCCAGTGACAGAGCAAGGAACAGCATTTCTGATTTCCAGGAAAGTGCAGCTTAACTACTGAAATTCCCCCCTGTCAACACACTCAAGTCTAATTCTAACTTAATTAAACAGGGGGAACAAAACTTATCTGTCATGACACCTTTGTAGAACCCTGTGAAACCAGTACAAAAATTAACAGTAATAAACAGGCACTATATACACTCCACTTGGTATGAAGTGCACAGTTCAAGGACTTGCTATTTTGTGCAGTGAGATGACTCATACTGGTAGCTTCTCCCCTTCCTCTCATCTGAGGGAGGTGTTCAGGTAAGAAGAGAGATAGGAAGTGTCTTTTCCCTTTCAAAAATATTGTGAAAAATCCAGTGCACTTGCCAAAAGATGATTTGAAAGGAAAAAATTGTTAGAAGAGGTTTTAAGAGGAAGTTGTTAAGCACTAACAGTTGCTGCCAGGAACAGTGTCAATGTCATGAGCAAGATATGTTATGTAACCATCCAATTAGTCTTCAGAACATCTAATATTACTCAAAAATAAAGAGGTGACATTGACATCTAAAAATAAATACCAGGAATAAAATCTTTGTTCTGTTGCAGCTAAGTACCCAAACTGACATTCCTAGCAGTGGTACCAGTATCTCATCACTGGCCTCAATGTCACTTTGAACATATATATAGCATACTGGCAGGAGCCTCTGTCCTAAAAACTCAGCAAGTGACATTGAGAAAATTCCCTTCTGAAGGGTAGCTCTGACATGGGCAATTTTGTGCAACTGCAACACTAGTAGTGTTAGGAATGCAACTGCATTTAAAAACTAAAGAAGTTACATGGGAAGCAAGTGTGAGAAAAAAGTATTTTCTTCTGCCACTAACAGTACTCAGGCGGCTGGGCTAAGCACAGCTCTGAGAGCTGGGCTTCTGACAGCACTGAGAATATTTTCCTAATATTGATACAGCTTTTAGTGAAGTTATGAATCATCCTGCAACAACTGTCACTTTTAGCTGAGATGGGAAAAAATGCCACAGCAATTTAATAATAGATTTATCTTTCTCTTAGAGTTTTCAAGTAAGAAATGAGCACATTATGTCTTACCGGCTTGGGGTTAGCCGAGAATCCAGGCTGCCAGACTTCATGGTAATAGTGTCAGTAAACAGCACATCCTTTGCTGGAGATGCCAGGGCTTCTGAGTGTGACAGTGAAGGATGCATCCTTTGCTGCTGTAGGCGTTTTAGTGTAGCATAGCCAAAGGCATCTCGAGAACTTGTGTAGCTGAAGTTATAGTCAGCAAGACTTTTTATCGTAGCAAGAGAAGGAGCTTTAAGAGACTGGGCTCTTCGGGGCAGTGTATGAGAAGACCCTGGTGGTACCAGGGATACAGAGTTGGACTTTGAGAGAGGCAGGTGGTTAGATTGTGGTGTTGAACAGTGACTTGGTTTAACTGTCTTCGTGCTTACCACAGTGCTCAAGCTTCCACAGTCAGTATCTACATTTGTAGTGTCCACACCTACAGTCTCCCTTGAAGGGCTAGAACTCATTGAGCTTATGCCACTTGTTGTGGTGTCTGTGTTAAAACTTAAGCTACGACTTTTGAAATGTGTTTGTGTAGTACCATCCCCTATCAGCCTTTCTCTGCTGGTGTTTTCCCGGTGAATTTCATTTCCAAGACCTTTTGGCAGCTTTAGATCATTCTCTCCGATACTTGGGGTACTATCAGTATCTTCCATGTGCTTACTTCCAACAAAGGAAGTTTCTAATCTTAAAGTCTGGATTTTAGGAACTTTGAAAACAGGGTTGAACTCTTCCCCAGGAGGAAAGTCTATGCCACTTGAAGGTTCTGTTACTGTACGATTTCGCCTAGGGCCTGATTTACTGTCAGATGATGTCAGCTTTCCTCCCTTTGGATCACTGCTACTTCTGTGTTTCTTATTAGGCAAAGTAAGAGAGTTTAGGATGCGATTTTTCACAAGTCTGCTAGAAGAAAAGAAAGGAAAAGGACTACGGTCTTTGTCCTTTGAAGGTCCAGGTCTGTCACACAGTACTTGTTCTGCATCTTCATTAATATCTAGGAAAAATGTACTAGTGGAAGTACTACCAAAGCGGTCGTCCTCCATGATGAACATACCTGGAATTACATGAGACTTTGTCACTGAAAATGGACATTCCTTCAAAACATATAAACTGTGGTGAGAAACAGTGAGCAGTTCTACTGAAGACGAAAGTGCAAGACTATTGCTGACTTACTACAAATTAATGTTTTTTTTCTGCAGAACTTAGCAGTGTAAATGAAGTATCTCAAGTACTTGAGCTGAAGGTCTTGTTGCTTTGAAAGATAAGTCACGCTATCTTATTGCAGAGTAAATACCCAGCTATTAGGATTACAACCAATTCATTCCCCTTCAGTGACATATAAATATGGTATATTTCTGGATTTAGACTCCAAATGTCCATAGCAAAGTTAAAATGCATTAGATGCACGAAATATACATAAATTTAAATACAGCAACACTGTGTGTGTACACACAGAATACATGTATTTATATTCTGGAATATTCCTTTGAAGGACAAGCAACTAAATGTATTGAAGCATGCAGATTTCTGCTGAGTATTCCACCAAGCTGCTGTGATTCAACATAAAAACTAGTACATTTCTTACTTCTACAACAAATGCAAACCTAAGACACATTCTCTTCCCTCTCATTTGTCTGCATTCTCACTGAATGCACAGAACTCTCCGTGCTTGCACTGTTCTTTCCTGCACTAATACCTTCACATAATTTACCTGAACCTCATCTTGATGACAGGTTGTTTAAGACTATCAAAATGCAGTTATGTGGTAGGTTTGCAGGTGTTTGCTTTTTATTGTTTTGTGGTTGTTGTCACTTACTTGAAGGAGCAGATTCACTTTCACTGTTATGCCTAGAACTGGTGGACTCAGAGTTCAAGCTAAGAGTGCTGGGTATAGAAGAAAGTTCATTGCAAAGCTGCTCCATGTCATCAGGGACCACTGGCCAAGGCTGCCTACGACTGTGTCTCACTGCATCCCAGTTGTAATGCTTCAAAATGTCACATCCTTGCTTAGTTTTGGCTATCAGGCCGAGCACGTAGACACAGGTTCTGTATTTGATGTATACATAGAAAAAAAGACCAAAAACTATAGCATGTAATTTCTTTTGAAAAAAAAAACAGTTTCAAACCAATTCAGCATAAACTTCACAAAACTGCCAAGGGGCTTTTTAATTCATATATTAAGTAGGAATGTGCCTTTAAAAAAACCCACACGGACAGAAGCAAACTCCAAAGCCAAATATTAACACTTTAGCAATATTAGGCAAAAGATCACTTATGCTTTAAGAGATTAAAATAAGACAGAAGTAGCAAATATTTTTAATTTAAAAAAGCAGAAAAGTAGTATGTATCTTTTTTCATAGGTTTCATTTGCATACTGCATTTTCTTTCAGACTCCCTATGCAATTCTGCCACTGTATAGGATTGAGATTGACACTTTAATCATCAATGATCTTTAACAACTTATTTCCAGGTAAATGCAAAATTGTACTCATGTCAATTATATAAGGCTATCTGAAAACCTATAGCAACTATCATCTGTAAATTTTACATACAAATCAGACATACATACCCTCTGACAGAGAGAACTTCACAATGTTGGGCGAGTGCCATTATATCAGGTATCACATTCTCCTCCTGAAGTAAGTTAAGACCCCAATTTGATGATCCAATATTGCCCTGGAATAAAAGTTTGTTAAGTAAGTTTTGATTTGTATGTCATCTGCAGTACTATCAGTGTAAAGCTTTCAACACATTTGTTTGCTGTTAGTACAGTTTTTAAGACCTATCTTCTCAAAGAAATCCAGAGTCAAGTACCCTTGCTGGCATTTCTGGGCAAATGCAAAAGGTTACTCATCACACTACATGTAACACCTAAAACTGCACTCAGTTAACTACTCTATGTTCTTTGCCTTACCAATTCTACTCCTGTTGTGGTAGGCCTCATAGGCCCAAAATAGGCTTATCCATGTCCTGCCGTGCCTAGGCATGTTTTTCTGCTCTACCTGTAATTCTCTACTGCCTTCTGCCACAGAGCAGAAAGAGCTTGGGCCCAGCTACTGGGCAAACGGCACACTGGCCTCAAGCAGAATTTGATCGCGGAAATAGTCTCTTCCAGTTCAATGAATGTTTCTGTATTTTGCTGGTTATATCAGATGTAGATATTATCCACAGAATGTTTCCATGACCATGTAAGAACCAAAATATTATTAAAATTAATGGTCAGGGGTGGCAGAGAGCTCTGAATATTAACTTTGGAAAATATCATCTCACAGAAATTAATTTCCCCTCCCCAACAACTCCATCCAGCAGAATGATCTTGGTTCATTCATTTTTTACATTCCCCTTGCGCAGTCCTTTTATTACACACCTACCTACAACATAGAATCACACAGTCATAGAATCAACCAGGTTGGAAGAGACCTCCAAGATCATCCAGTCCAACCTAGCACCCAGCCCTATCCAATCAACTAGACCATGGCACTAAGTGCCTCATCCAGGCTTTTCTTGAAGACCCCCAGGGACGGTGCCTCCACCACCTCCCTGGGCAGCCCATTCCAATGCAAATCACTCTCTCTGTGAAGAACTTACTCCTAACATCCAGTCTATACTTCCCCCAGCACAACTTGAGACTGTGTCCCCTTGTTCTGTTGCTGGTTGTCTGGGAAAAGAGACCAACCCCCGCCTGGCTACAACCTCCCTTCAGGTAGTTGTAGACAGTAATAAGATCACCCCTGAGCCTCCTCTTCTCCAGGCTAAACAGGCCCAGCTCCCTCAACCTCTCCTCATAGGATTTGTGCTCCAGCCCCCTCACCAGCTTCGTTGCCCTTCATGCCAGTAACAGTCACTTTGGATACATCTTCTAAAATAAACTTTGGGGAAGACAAGAAAGAAGGAGATACTGAGGTGGCAAAGTAAATTTAGCAATGTAGACTGGATAGACACACACTAGGTTGTTGTCTATTTCAGGTATTGGGGTTGTCATGTATATATTCACATGTGTCAACAATGGCAGCAAGCGTTCCTCCAGGTGCTAGTTTGAAGCTAGCTAGAATGTTTTGGTGAGAAGAACTAGATTACAGCCTGAGAAAGAAAAAAAATGGTGATGTCTACTTCCCTCATAGGCTTGCTGAGATGTATAAAAATATAAGCCAAAACATAGATAACACACTCAGCATCACTCTCACTTGGGCTGCTGGATGAGCTGCATCTCTCTGACCTCACCCTCCATTTTGGACTAACCCACTTTGCTTCCTAACCCCCCTGGCCGAACCTCCATTCTTCCTTGGGAGTGGGGTATGGTTGAGAGGGGTAGGGGCAAGGTGAAGGGGCAGTTGAGAGCCCCTCCTGGGCACTCAGGTTTCTGGGAGGGCTGATGTGTTTCTGTATTACCTTTTACCTTGTCTATTTCTGTCTATCACTGTATAGACTGTAAATATCTGCTTGTCTTTTCTGCTAAGCTGTAAATACAAGCTTCATTCCATTTCCAGAGCCAGCTGAGTCTAGTCTGGGTGATTTCTAAAGTGTGGGGGGCAGAGAACACCCAAACCACCACATTCCAGAAACACTGAATCTTGGGCCAGTACAGTAAAGACATTAAAGTCACATGACAAGAACTGGCAACTACTGGTTCCATACTAATATTGCTGCCACATGTAATAGTTCTTCTTTAAATTGGTAAGAAAGTTAAAAAAAAAAAAAGAATGACTATTAAAAACCTCAGCAGAAAAAAAAGACATTCAGTGAATCATTTTCAACTATAAGTTTGATTAGGTTATAGAATGCCAACTTGAAAAAAAATTCACACATCTCAATTAATGATTTTATGGGACTTTGCTTACTTATTTCAGAACTAAGAGTCATAGAACTGCAAACAACAGCAAAAAGTTTGTAGATTTATTACTAACCAAGGCCCAAAGGGCTGCTTTCAGCTGCTTAATTCCTTCCCATTTATCCAGCACTGGTGAACGAACAGTGTAACTTAGATCTGTGACAATACTCTGGAGGAGAAAGACAGAATTTAAAAAAATAAATATTCTTCATTAAAAAGTAAAAGAAGCCCTCAAATATTTTTAACAAAAGGTAAAGCATAAATCTGAAGTATGCACCCTATAGCAAACAGCAGCACTTCCAGAGTAATAAGCATAAATTAACATCAATCCTAATGCAAGTAAAAAATTTTAATGTTACCACTGAAAACATCAAGATAATTCAGATCTTAAAAATATAACAGCCTGATCAGACTAGTACACTGCAATATATAAGCCTTCTCTTGAATTAAGTGCAGTTGAAAAGTTCATTACATCATCTTGCAAACTCATGTTTAAAATGAATTCATTTAAGCAGCTATGAACTGGCTTTTCAGGATATTAGAGAAAGATTTTATTCCCTCATCTTCACGTTTTTGTCTTGTCAACATACAACTCGGCCACATAAACTGATAAGTTACTTCTATTTGTGAACTCTTTTCCATTTTAAGATTTTGCTAGCCTTTTTAAGAAGAATAGTCCAAGGTATTTCTCCAATATTTCAGTAGGAGGAAGGAATTTTATGTGAGATTGGATGGCCAAGACTGTCTTCACAATTTTTTGATCCTATATAACTTAAGCCATTCATAATCAACTTATTTTGCAAAGTCTATTCAAATTCCACCTCTTTTAAAACATGCTTTAAAAAGGTTGCAGTACTCTCTGAAACTTTTCAAGTTATTAACAGTAGTTATCCTCACCTGAGACTCCAATAAGTGGCAGCCTGTTTTATGGTGCACCAGCTGGCCGTAGAGGTGAACTGGCAGGTAGACGTGTGGTCTCTGTAATCTGGTTTAAAGAGAAATGATGCTTTCAGATGCTCTGTCAGGTACTCTTGAAATTACACTGCACTGTAATGAAATGAGTTACTCTTGCGTGTAAGATGAAAGAGAGGTCTTTTACGGAACGCAGGGAAGAGTATTTCAGTTAGGAGTGACTTACAACAATCAGCTACTCCAGTGCTCAACCAACTCAAGGCTGGTCAAAAGTTAAAGCATGTTACTAAGGGCACTGTCCAAATGCCTCTTAACACTGACAGTCCTAGGGCATTGACTGCTTTTCTAGCAAGCCTGTTCCAGCGGTTCTCTGATAAAGAAAAGCCTTCTTATATTCATTTTGAACCTTCCCTGAACCAGCTTTGAACCAGTCCCACACACCCTAACACTACATAACAGGGTGAAGAGACCACCATTTTTTTCCACTTCCCCTCTTCAGGAAGCTATAGAAAACAAGGACACAGCTACAGCCCACTTCTCTCCAAACTAGAGATGTCTCAAGTCTTCAGCCACTCCTTCAAGAACATTCCTTACAGCCCTTTCATCAACTTTGTTGCACTCTGGACACATTGTAGGACTTTCACACACTTCGTAAGTTGTAGGGCGCACAACTGTACACAGTATTCAAGGTGAGGCTGCACCAACACTGAATATAGTGGGTAATAACCTATTCTGCCTGGCTGTTTATGCAGTCCAGGATGCTGTTTGACCCCCACTGGATGTCAGGGAACACCTCATTCATACTGAGTCTGCTGTTGACCAGTACCCCCAGATCCCTTTCTGCAGAGCTGCATTTCAGCCACTCTTCTCCCATTTTATACTTGTTCCTGGTATTACTCTATCCTGAGTGTAGAATCCAGCATTTGGACTTGTTAAATCTCATCCCACTAATTGCTGTCCTGTTCTCCAATCTATCTAGATTCCTCTTCAAGGCTTCTTGTCCCTCCAAAGAGTCAACAGCACCAAACAGTTTCATATCATCATAAAAAGAGTTTAAGCCTTTCTCATCAGTTCCACCAGCTTACACCCAAAGGCACTACTTCCCAAATCTACCTTTGGTTGCTCCTACGAACATAGTTATCCCCATCAATAGGTTTGCGGTATGTTGTAAGTGCTTCATTGAGTTGTTCTTCAATCAGTTCAACATACTTTAAGTTATATTCCTAAAAGAAGACAAGGTAAAGTTTGACACTACATTGAGTGGTTTATGTTTTATAGCACGGTGCTTTACAAGGAAGGAATAGAGTCCCCCTGAATTTCTTTATGATCTCAAGGTGAGGCTCACCGAAATCACTACATTTCATACGTGCAATGAATCTGCAGAGTCAGCAATTAATTCCACAACTATTTCACTGAATTTGTTACAAAAGTAAAGTGGGAAATAGTGCACATCTCATTTTAACCTGAATAATCTCCAAAGACCACTACATATTTCATTATTCCTAGAGAAGTGACAGCTCTTAAGTTAGTAAAAAAATCGCCAACAGGAATGAGACCATGCAGTTGTAATCAATTATGAAAACAAAATGCATGAGAGTTTTATTCTGTTTATAACTACTAAGCATTTTTCTCAATAATTTTTTTTCTGTTCACTGTCTAACAACACAAGCTAATTCATCTTCATGAGCTGTGGATTTAACCTTAATCAGCAACAACCAGAAGTAACAGGTCATCTTGAAAGATGGTATGCCTTTGAACACTTCTCTAGAGAAGGTACTACAGAACAACCTATTTAAAATCATTATGATTCTGAAATACTTGCTGAAATATCAGGAGTATGTAAAAGGCATGGATCATCAAAAGCACTCACATATAGAGGACTTATGGAACTGTTAAGACCCTGTAAATCTTTTTCAACAAAATTAAGTTGCTGAGGCAATAAATGTATCTGCATTAGCAATAAATGTATATAAGTGTTCAAAAAAAAATTTAAATGCTCTTTAATCTTCCAAACCTACATGTTTACACCCTGCCTCCTCCTAATAGCAAGTATGATATTTTTAGCATTACCTTTTGCCACTTTTCCATTTGTTTTGTTACATAACCTCTTTCATTTAGATATGAAAACCCCTTTGGGATGGACAGAAATCTGTAAAGTAACATCAAGTGGTTAGTACTCCACTTAAATCACATAGTTTGAACAAAATTAAACACTTACTTGTTTTCAGTGTAAAGTCAAACAGCATAATCAACATTTACCTTAGGAGGAGAAGTAAACCCTTGTCTCCAAGATGAGAAAGAGCTGGTTTCATTTGGATAAGAGCATGAAGATTGGCCTAAAATGATCAAAAACACAGAAGGAGTACATGAGTATTACCTAATCCTACCAAAGACAATTGCAACACTCTACTAGCAATAAAGCACCAAGGTTTTCATAATAGGAAGTAAAAAACAGCACTAACCTCATCTCATCATTATCCATTTTAGATATTTTCTGTCATTAAACATTACTTCATGAAAAATAAAATGGTCCAAACAGCTGAACTAGTCTGAATTCATATTTAAAAGCAGGCATAACACAGAAGCAGTTATTTTTCTGCCATTAATACTGTGGTATTTTCAGCAAGGGGAAGGTGTGTCTATAAAGTATTATTGAGTCCATCAATGACAACCAAGGAAATCACCAGTATCTTCTTGCATATTTTACTTTGTTACTGGAGGAAGTGGTGTGAAATGGCTTACAGAGTCACATACTAAAAAGAGGTTGAAAAGGGAATAGGATGCTCACCTTGTCTTCACATGCCTCATCTAGAATATCAAGTGCCTCAGAAGAAATGGTTTTATTTTTGTCATGTAACTGGGTCACCAGTAACTCAATCCCCCAGTTGCTGAAGAACTCTACATTTGCTCTCAGTAACACTCTTAAGTGTTTTGTTGCATATAACCTGCAGCTCTGCGAAAACCAAGGAAAATATTTTTCTTAATAGAAGAAAAATAGCTAACGTAGTGAGTGATGTATCATTTTAAAGAATACAAGTACCATAATTTACAGCATGCAACTGTGATGCACACTCTACCTATTAAAACTACCATCTATTAGAAAGTTACTTTCTGTCTTATTGAATGGGAAATACGAGTTTGAGATGACAAGTAATACAGTTACTGCAAGTCTTCTTGAAAAGCTGCTATCAGTCAGTCATTCATTCACTGTGACAGCACCACACAAAATCATAAAGAAAAGTACATAGTACATGGTCAGTGTACTTTCATGTATGCAGTGTTCTGCCAAAAAAACTGTGACAAGTAAATATTAGAACTTCTGAGGAATTTATTTCAATAAATTTGAAATTGTTTCCCAAAATTATCTGGTCTTCAAAACATCTCTGAAAGCCTTTTAAATAGAAAAATGTTATTTTCCCTAAATAAGACAGTTTCCCAACACTTAGCTTATTATTATGAAGTTCTCCAAGTGACAGGAGAAAGAAGTAAATACCCTGCCATTTCCTGAATACATGCCTGCTGAGTGAATGGCATAAACTGATTAATGCAATTTTCTGTGAGGAAAAAAAAAAGGCACACAAAATAGACATAAATAGGCTTAATTGGCAAGAATTTGCAGTGATTCTGGTGTAAGCACAGAAGAATTCTGACAATGTAGGTTTACTACGAAAGGTGTTACCTATACTTGTCTAAGTGTAGCTGGAGTGAAAAATTTATTAGGTGCCTAAATATTTCTTCAGGTATTTAAACTCTAATCTTTAAGGCTGTGGTATCTATAAGCAAGTAAATTTTCTGTAAGTTGAAATAAACCTATGTAGAGATACATGTCGATACAAGTACTTCAAGAGAGAAGCTGAACTGGATAGCATCGAGGTTAGCAAAATCTTTTGGATTGCTGTTTTTCCTCCAGAAGTGTTAGGAAATAGCTGAAGGATAGGGGACATGAGTCCCTAGAATCTTTTGTACGATCAAGTCTGAGGTCTGAGTGTATTGAAACGCAGTAAGCCGCAGTAGTGTATGTGATGAAGCTCAAAGGCATTTGTCCTTGAGCCTTCTGATAAACAACTTCCGCAGGACTGTGTCCAGATAGAAAGGGAAGCTAGCTGCATGTAGGAGGACCATGCAAATTCCAACCTTTAGATGCTCCAATCACTAAATAGCAGTACTAAAAGGCATTCTGGGTTGGCACTAACATGTACACTTGTGCTCTCAGTATAAAAGCCTGATGCTCGCAATAAAACTTTGGATCGCCTCGCAGCTAACTCATATTGAGTCGTCTCTTGATTTTCCCAAATCCCACCTCCGCACAGAAGTACCTGGCAAGCAGGGCCTGAGAGGAGTGTGAAATGTGAACGTTTCAAAAATTGTGTCTCAGTGTTTCACCTTCAAAAATCATGTGCATATTTTTACTTATTCACTGTACATTGGCTTGTCTTTGGAAGGGATGTAGGAATGACGTAACACACATCAAGATAGAGCGCGGAACAGTGATTTGCAGCTCTGACCTGTTTCAGATGCCCTGCATCCTTTTAGAGGACTGTTTTGTACAAGGCATAGACAATCTGCAGCATATTTGAACAACATAATAGAAATTTTATCAAAATGATTACCTCATTCATTAAACTATGCATTAAGCCTAAAGAATAGCACAGTAATAGGAAACCAGAATTCAGCATCATGTAGTTCAAGCATTAAAATCTCTGTATAAAAATAAATCGTTGTTACTGCTATAGCTACACTAACTGTCATAGAGAAAACAAGAAATAACAATGTTCACTTCCTGAAGTACTTCCTGAACATGAATTAACCTATCTAGATAGCTAGTACAGAATAAGGACAATTTTAATTTTCTGTTTGGAGAAGGAAAGATAAGAAGCAACTCATGACTCCCATGGGACAATAAAATGGCAAATAAAATTCACTGCAGATAAATCAGGAACAGTGAGGGAGCTGGAGTTTTTCAGTTTGTAGAAGAGGCTGAGAAGAAACCAAACTGCTCTCTACAACTTCTTGAAAGGAGGTTGTAGCACGGTGGCTGTCAGTCTCTTTTCCCTAGTACCATGTGATAGGACTAAAGGAAATGGCCTCAAGTTGTACCAGAGGAGGCTCATATTGTGTATCAGAAGAAACTTTTTCAATGAAAGGGTTATGTAACAATGGAATAGCCTTGCCAGGTAGGTGGTTGAATCACCATCCTTGGGAGGTGTTTAAAAGAATCAGATGTGGTGCTAAGGGACATGGCTTAGCAACAGACTTGGTAGAGCTAGATGATGGTTGGACTCTATAAAGGTCTATCCAGTCTACAAAGTTCTGTGATTCTAAGTGAACAGAACAAAATGCATCAGCTTTATCACTAGATAAATCCACTACAGGTTGACATCCGAAGACTGTGTACAGTTCTGGTTCTTCTATCATCATCAGAAAGAACAATTAGAAAGACAGAAGGAACAGCAGAAGTTTAAATTTTAAGTAATGTGAAGGTATGGAAAAGGGTCTCAGGTCTCAAGGGATGACTCAGACCAAGATGTTCACACTTCAGACCCAGGGCTGCAAAACCACTCTGTATATCTCAGAATAGAGTGGTGAAGCCCAGCATTCCTTTTCCCGATAAACAAAATCCTGGAATGTTTTTAATTTAGATGAGAACTGACAGGAAAAAAAGTGCAGAGGATATCTGAGTAAGCAGACATTCCCCTCTAGTCCTTGTCCATGAAATACGTGAAAAACAGATAAAGCCCTGTTCTAAAACTGTCAGAAGATTCTTACTTTTACTATTAAATGGCTTTGAGATCCTTAGAAGTGAAGAAAGAAGTCAGAGGTCACTATGCTCAGCTGATATACAGGGCTTAGCACAGAGTGATACATACAGCTTAGTGCAGATGGCAGTAGATGTAGAGTAAGTTCACTGCTTAGCCACCTATAAGAAGAATTTTTAGGTCATGAATGGCAGCACTTGTGGGCATGTTAGCTACTCTGTTGTTCCTACCATAAACTGGCAGAAAGGCAGCTGAGGCAGTACTAATTTGCTTTAGCATGAATGATCAAAGCACATCTGGAAGTAGGTTAAGATGTGCTTCCGCTTCAGTGATCTGCAATGATATTGCTCTGTAAATGTTTTCATTGTACACAGTCAACTCAAAACATTACTGTCCTGTTCTAACACTACGTCAGCTACAGAAATGACTTTTCTTTGTTCAGAGATATTTGCAAACACCAAACAAACCTGCTTTATAGTTCTGGGTAGCTTCAGAAGGTGTATGAGGCTATAATCTCAGTGAAAGCAGTAAAAGGAGAACCTTCAGCTGTTGTAACAAAGCGTTATGGTATTTCATTAATGAACATCTCAGGGAATTAAAACTTCCGAAAGGAAGAAGAGGTAATGGAGATGTTTTTTCTCCTGTACAAAACTCAGCTTTTCAGTGATTTTATCCAGTCTTGGTTAGTTTTGTTTTTTTTTAACAGAATATGGAACCCAGAGGCAGTATACAAAACTAAAAATCACTATTTTTCTTATGGACTATTGTTTTGGTTTAAGCCCAACCAGCAGCTAAGCTCCACACAGCCACTTACGTAAAACACCGAAGGTTGAGATAAGGAAAGTTTAAGACAACAGCAAACAATGAAGGAACAACATGAATAAAACTCACAGAGTAGGTACGTCACACAAGTGATATAAAATGCAACTTGCTCACTTGACAGGAACGTTGCGTGCCAAAACCCACTGTTCCTGCCTAGGCCAGCCCTGTCTTTAATACAGTGGACACAACACCATTACTGTAGCAAATATTCCACTGGCTGGTTCAGCTGGCTATCCTGCATGGCCCCTCCCAACATCTTGTGTGAAATTATCACACACAGTATCACAGTATCATCAGGGTTGGAAGAGACCCTACTCTAACTGAAGCCAGGACAATTACGAATACACACAAAATCTTTCAGAGGCTTACTACACAGCCTCCACTCATATCATGAGGTCCTTATCAGAAATCCTTGAAAAGGGAAGGTGAAAAGGCTTGTAAGTGCTGTATTTACATAGAATTGCATGGGTTTTTTTAATACCAGTGTTCACTTGTCCAAGACAGCAGAATGTCACTTCTGGTAGTACGTACAGCAAGTGGTAAAAACTGAACGAGTATCAAATCTTTCCTAAACTGATTAAAAGATATGAATAAATTTTCTTTCACTGTTGACAGTGCTATTTCCAGACTGTAAAATTCACAAAATGGCAGATATCTTTCTCCACCACCTGCAGAGCTACTTCCAAATTACTGCTCAGGCAGTGGAATTTCCCATGTAAATACCTACGAGTTCAGTATTTCCATACTCTTTAAGGCATTTTAACCCCTTGAAACTATTTCCAGTTTTAAAATCTGGAAGACACTTGTGCTTTGTCAACTGAAGTAACAGAAAAAATTACCCAAGTACACAATCAGAATAATCAAAAGGGTTTATCCTTTGGATTAGCTCTGAAAAACTTTGATCTTCTATTGGAAACATAAACACCAGAAATGCCGAAGACAAGAACGTTGTTTGAGCGACGACACTGGCAATGCTGTGTACAACAAGCATTGCCAAAAGGTTCTTTTGACAGGTCAAATTCTAGTCTTTTTGTCAAGAAGTCCTCAGTAAATTCTTGTCTGCAAAAACCCCATCAATTCAGTTTCCATCATAAGAATAGATGGGGTTGGGCATACAGTAAAACAGGAGAAGAATCTAAGGAAATAAATAAATGTTACCGAAGTATGTAATCATCTGCTGTTTCATGCAGCAAACAGACCCATTTCTTCAGGCTAAGACAGCTCGTTTTAGTTGTGATTCTACTACTTTTCAAGATTAAATATACAAAATACCTCCCTGTAAATTCCAAGAATGCCAAGCAGGTCAACTATTTAAAGAAACAAAATACCCTGAAGTAGTCTTATCCACCTCTCAGGGCTCACCGTGTTTCACAAAGGAAGTTAAGCTCTGCTTAAGAGGTCCAGAGTATGTTTTCATTGTTTTTCAGTATATTACTGTAAAAGATTAACTTACACTTGCAAGTAAGATTCAAGGTTTTGTAACTCTTGCATGTGTTATCATAATTTCTCCTTTTTTGCTTTAAAGAAAATATTGAAGGGATTGCCATGGTATTGCAGTATACAAAAAAAAACCCAAAAAAAATCAGGGTACAGTCTCATGCAGTGCGACACTGAACTCTATATAGTAAGAATTTATGTTACAACACATCTCAGCCATGAGCTTGAGATCATTATGGTTAGAGACCTGATAAACCTGCAAGCACAATTAGCATTTTTTGGGGGGAGTGGTGTGCATGTGTGAAATGCCTTCACGATTTCTTCGGGATTATCCAATGACCTAAATCATAACAGCTGCATTTCATCTATGCGTTTGAAGACTGTAGCCACCTTCATATGTGACAGAAACCTCTACCTGAGTGACTGAATTTCTTGAGTATCAGTTCAATACACAGTCTGAAATTCTAAGCAAGTTAAAGAGAGACGTAACTGGGAGCTTAATTTCTCTGAATACAAAAATAAAAACCTTTCTGGATATATAATACCTTAAAAATAGTCACCTTGAATAATAAAACAAATGTCTAGTGACAAATAAGAATGTAAAGTTAAGTTGAATTGAACTCACATCAGTGGCTGCTGTCAGGATTTTAGAAAGGATAACTCGTGCTAACCCATCTCTGCTGTAATCCAAACTAGAAACAGTCAGTTTTAACAAGTGATCCTGGTTCTTCAAAGAACAAAGATTAAGAAGACTGGGAAGGAATGAGAGGGAATTAAAAAAAAGAATTAGTGTTTAAACCAACTCAATTTCGTATTTTGTTCAATTAATAACTTAAACTTAAATACTTTGAATTTCAACTTTCTTTTCTACAAACACAGAATACGAAGTCAGCTCTCATACGAAACAGATCAACTTTAGACTGGTACAACTGCTAAAGTCAAACAAGGACAAAATGCACTGAACTGCAAAGAGAACAATCCTACCCTATTTTTTATAATTGCTTTGTAATAATTTTCCCAGTATATATTCAGTGATTGTTAAGTACAAAAACTGACGTTCATAAAGCTCTGTGGACAACTTACTTCACTGAATAACATTCTGTGTATAAAGCCTGACATTAATTAATCCTGTTAACCATCTAAATTTTGTTGTAATACAAGTTTTCTGAAGCCAGTAAACAACCTGAATTTTGATAATCAAGGCTTACTTAAGACATTTCTTTACATTAGAACACCTTAATTTTTGTTTACATTTTACTGCATTTAAAATAAACTGATAGTAGCCACTATCCAATTTTCTCCCAAAAGGAGTTTGTAACTGAACAAAACGTTGAGCTTCAGAGCTTCGCTCAAATATACTGGACTGAAGTTCAGGTGCAGCATGCATCACTACAGTATAGTATCTGCCAGTTTGGTGGTTTGTATGGTTTTTGGTTTGGTTTTCATTTGGGTAATACTTATTTCAGTCTTTTGAGTACAGCATCATCCCTCTTGATACTGATTTCTGTCAGCTGCTATTGTGTGACATGAGCACCTCTATCTGTTCAGTAATGACAGATTAAACCATCCCTTCTTAAAAAGCAACCTGTAAACCCTCAGAACTGGGGGACTTGACTCACAAGGAAATCAAAAGGACTTCCCAGCTTTACAGTAGTTCTCATGCAAGTTACAATTTTCATAGCTACTACACCCATGAACACAACTCAGAATAAAAACACTCACCACTGAAACACGTTACATTTTTCAAGCATTTTCACTCCATGAGGGTGGCAAGAGAGAGTACCAAAAAACAGAAAGTAGTGCTGGCTAAGGGTATTTAGTAACCCATTATTTTGAAGACTACGTTCAGGTTTCATTCCTGATGAAGAGTTGAGCCAATGTACAATATCTTTAACCAATTCCTCCAGGTAACCTTGCCCATCCTAACAAAACAAAGAGTAATAACATTTACTAGTAACAGAATTTGGCCTCTCTGCTGAAATCCATCATTTCACGTTTCTGAAAATGTACATACACAATACAGTCAAAAAATAGAAATGCTGTCTGGAAAACAGAGTAAAGAAAAAGGTTCAAAGCAAATAAAAGGAGTCTAGCTTGGAGACATCGTAAGACCAGTTCTATTCTTTCCACGAAAAGGATTGTTCAATGACATTTTCTTCTGTCCTTAGGCATGAAAGTATTTAGCATGCGAGAAGAAATCAGAGAAAGGAAGGATACACATTGCAATATTTTTCTAAATTTTCAATCCTTAAGGTGCATTTAACAAGACATCTAACCGAACACAGTCATCTTCCTTAAAGTCTCATTTACAATTCAAGATTCCAAGTTATATCTCTTAATTAGACTCATCATTTTAGATCTAACACAAGTCTACTTAAGTCTTTACTAAAAGGTTCTTCTGTAAGTGCCATACAGGACAACTCATTCTCCCTCCAGTCTTGTAGCCAAAAATTTCTTACCTCCTCTGACTCAAGAAGAAATTCAGTAAACTGACAACCCACCACAGTCAGCTGCTTAGCCTTGGCATAGTCCAGATCCAAGTTGGCATACAGTTTACTGCTAGGCTTGTAAAAATACAGCAATCTCCTTACAAACCTATGCAAAGTAAAAACAGATTTTGACATTTTTCAGTATGACAATGATAGTCTCAACACAGAAAATAATGGTGGTAGAAAAGGTATGTTATCATTATATCAGCTTGTGGGGAATGAATTCTCAAAACTTATTAAGAGTAGAAGATAGCAGTGAGCAGTTTCATAAATAAGCAAAGGAAGTAAAAATCTGTATGCTCTTGGAAGCCATGGCTTCTTCTCATCCTCATGCTTACAATTTACTCTGAAGTAATTCATCTTGTGTTGAGTTTCAAAGATTATACCATCTAGACTTACAAATTGCTAAAAAAAAAATCTGTGACAAGAGTTTCCTTCACCTCTAACAGTGGTGAAGGTATGTTAACAGTTAATTCTATTATGAAAAAACATTTTTTTGTTCTGCCAGGAAAAGATTGTGTTTATTCTGCAGCAGTATTTCCATTCACCTTACTTAAGTACTGATGTAGCTTGATACAGTGATTGCAATGTCCTCTCACTCAAGACTTTTTGAAATAATAGTAATGATCAATATAGGTTGAGGTTGCACTGCAAGAACAAATATTCAGCAAAGAGCTTGCCCTCTTCAATTCTTGCATCAAAAAATAAACATACCTTTGTGCCTTAAAATAACACAGGAAGTTCTGTTTGAAGGTAGCTATGTCAAGCATTAATAAAAATTTAATGGAAACACTACACTATTACTTAAGAAAAGTAAGCCACTACTGTCAACTCCAAACACAGGACCAACTGAAAAGGAAATCTCAGGACTTCTTTAAATGTCAGAAAAAATACTGGGTTATTAGCAATAGACACACTCTATACATTAACACAAACATTTAAACAAGTGTGTATATATGCATAATTAATTGTGTAATTATGTAATTAATTTAGGTATATACATGTGTGTACACACATTGCATTAACTGTCATTATAAAATTAAGTAATCTACATAAAAGCATCTAGAATACCACTTTAACATCTGCAAGATCATCAAAAGAACACTTTTAACAGTAAACAAAATCAAATTACAGAAGGACAACACCTGTATTTTACACTTAAAAAAAAAAAAAGCATGAAAATCTTCTATGATCAGGAATGAAACTAAAAAGGTTTAGGACTTAATTAGTTAAACAGGAGCAACACCACTTCAAAGCCATTAAAGCATCTTACCAAAATCCCAGTAAAAGGATTAATGAGCTGTATAAGTTTTACACTGGTGCTAGATTTTCTCAATTTATTTGGAATTACATTTAGGCACTGAACATTGCTTCAAAGCAGGACAAAAGGAACACTGTCTCACACATAGGTAGGTACAGAGAGGGTACAAGTATCACAGCTGGGACTGCAGACATTGCTTTAGCGAAGTAATGCTGTAAACCCACCAGGTTTGGAAAATACAAAATACAGATTGGCAAGTAATGCTTCGGGAAACAAAAGAAACACCCCCCACCCCCACCCCACAGAAAACAATCAAACAAGAAAAAGCAGATAATAAAAAGAAAAATACAAACTCAAAATTAAATTACAGCTGCAAGTACAAAGCAACTAACGCTTATGTTAGTAATACTTTACAAAAAGTAGCCTCATTCTTTTTAGTGAAAATTTTCAATGGAGCAGCAGAAGCATTTTTGCCTATGTTTTAGCTTTATTTTAATCATCAAATTCATACAGAAGCAGCTTACCGTGCCCACAAATGCAGAACTACTATTCAGAATAATTCAATCAAATATTTCTGAAATGTGTATTTTAAAAGGCTATCCAAGAGCCAATTAGCAACACTTCTATTTGCACAGTAAAGAAAAAATATCTTAATGCCAACAGGTAAGAAAGGAACCAGAGCTGTACTGGTGTTTTGTTTGTTGGGGGGTGGAGTTTTATATATTTTTATGGTTTCCTTTGCCATTAAGATCAACTTAATAAATTCCCTTTGGTTTTTTTTTGATGAAAACTGTAACTACATAACTGTATGACTCTAAACCTACACTGCCAAAGATACGTTAAATGCTGAGACCAAACACGACTGTATGGAATATCAAAGAGGCAATACTTTAAGGTTTAAAACAAAATAGTGTTTGCAAAGCTAGTATGATTCTTGAGAAAATATAGAAAGTATCTGTGCATGGAAAAGAAACTGCTGGTATTTAAAGAGGTGTTAAATTTAAGGCAAACATTGCATCTTAATTATCTAAATTTTCATTTTTCTGCTTTTCAATAGGTTACAGCTTTAGAAATGTGACATACCCCAGGAGTAGTTTATATTGCAATACGAAAACTCAGTTTTTCCAGATTTTTCTTCAAAAGAAGTCTATATAATTTTTACATACCTGTGCAATTGTTCATCTTTATAGTTCCTTAGATTTACATTTGGCCACTAGAAGAAAACAGCAAAAATAGCATTATATGAAACATGTATATCGGTCCTTGATTAGTCACCAATATTGACTTATACTTCTTATAGTTACCTAATAAGAAATCTAAGCTTTCTGCTATCTAATGTTACCTATAATATACCCTTTTATTGAAAAGCCTACATTTCTTGCTCCAAGAATGATTTTTTTTCTATAGAACAGGCTCTGTGTACAAGGCAACAACTCTAATGAAAACAGCACTCTGCGTACAGCTAATTAAAAAATAAACAATTTTACTCCGTTTCTCTCTCCAAATAAAAAAAAGTGATTTGCATAACAGGGAAATAATTTTGTTGCTGCTTTCATTGTTGATCAGATTTGTTTAAAAATAATTATTATTTTCATACAGATCACTTAAATACTTCTTATTAAAATGGTACTTCAACTCCCCGGTTGATACTTCAGAAGATGTTTAAAGAATGATCATATGAAGAGTGCTCTCTTATGTATCTATTCTTCTTTCTTATTTTCCTCTGTTTTTAGAGCCATCCCTTATCTCTGTGGTTTTAGATTTATTTTTGTTGTTACTACTAACTATCTTCTTGCAAAGGACAGTAACAAGTGCATGAAACATTCTTCCCTAAGCAACGGAATTCTACACTACCAACTGGTATACTATTAGTACATCATTAGTAAAACCAACTGTACTAGTGAAAGTGCCAAACAAAGTATGAGCCCTATATAGTCAACAACAAGGTAACCATTTTTCCATCCTGATCACTTTTGCTGCTCTTTCCACAGCTTAGACAGTAAAATGAGCAAGTGGAAAAAAGGAGCCACTATGGGATCACCTGAGAGGTGAGGTGGTTAGAAAGCTGATGCTCCACAGCTGTAAGGCAGTGACAAAGACAAGAGGGAGGTGAGATAGCAAAGTCCAAACACCAGAATCTGCATCTCGCTCATTCAAGGACTAAATATGGACCACTGTGCTAACACCACCTGTGCTGGTGTTTAACAGTTTAACAGGAACAGAAGTGGTTAGAATTAAACCAGAAAAACATGTAACCTCTTTCAGAAACATTTCTGATGTTGAGACATTAGCAACTGCTTGACAGGACACTAGAAAATATGAGAAACAGTTTGACTTGAATTTCAAGTAGAGACCAAACACCTTAGCACTTCAGAAATTCATTAACAGTGATATTTTGAAAAGCAGTTTGTTGATAATACTTTAAATACTGAATCAAAAGCTTAAAATACCAGCTGATATGGTACTTAATGAAAAATCTGCTATGAAACTGAACAAGGCATTATCCCTGTGTAGTCTGAAGTGAGGCCTAAAGTACCAGCAGCTTTAAACTCGTTACAGCTAACCCTGTAAGGCCTGTTTCTATACAAATGAAGTTATATACAGAACCTAATACATTCTTATTAAGAAATTTGTGAATTTAACATCTGTGTTTTCACATCTAGTTTATGGTTTGTATACAGAGACTAGCAGCACTGATTAAAAGCCACAAGATCCTTATTTTCTGAAGTAAAACAGGTTATGAGATGCACTATGGAATAAATACTACAAAATCAAGGTTCACAGGTAAAATAGAAACCTTTTTTCCAAACAATTAAAGCAATGAAAATTATGTCCTTTTTAAGCATACCTTCAATATGGTCCCAATTAGATTCCAATTCCAGTCCAGGTTCTCTTTATGATTCAGAACTTGGCTGTCTCGAAGATTCATTCCAAGTGCTTCTTCTGTATCCTGAAATACAGAAATGGAAAACTACAGGTAGGTTTCCTTGCATATTTTTTTTCAGTCTTCTCACATGATGTGTTTGCTGTTTATATAATCATTAAAAAGGTGCATTTGCCTTGCATTAAAAGAACAAGGGGACACAGTCTCAACTTGTGCTGGGGGAGGTCTAGGCTGGATGTTAGGAGGAAGTTGTTGGCAGAGAGAGTGACTGGCATTGGAATGGGCTGCCCAGGGAGGTGGTGGAGTCACCGTCCCTGGAGGTGTTCAAGAAAAGCCTGGATGAGGCACTTAGTGCCGTGGTCTGGTTAATTGGATAGGGCTGGGTGCTAGGTTGGACTGGATGATCTTGGAGGTCTCTCCCAACCTGGTTGATTCTATGATTTGAAAATAAACTGCATTGTTACAATGCATTATGAATCTAATAGTAAGAGATCACAACTGATCATAAAAACTTTAAGAAATTAAAATTTCTAGAAATGCAAAGAATACTCAGAAGTATATAAAAGATACAGTAAATTAAACAAATTACTGGAAAGGAATTGTTTAAGTTACTTTCTTATCAAATTCAGAGCTAAGCTTGGGAGCAGGATCTAAGTTTCCAAAATATAAAGTCAAATTCAATTTTGAAAAATAAAAAACTTTAATACCTTTAAAATAAATATGTCTTTCTGCACACGGTACTGATCCCTTTTTTGGTGTGTTGAGATAGCTTTCTGAATAATATGATCTAAGTGGAGGCTGTAAGGTTTAGGTCCTCTTTTCTTCATCTCATGAAAACGTTTTAAGCAGTTGAGTGCGGCACTTGCTCGACTGATAGAAGAAAAAAGTACCTTCAATCAGTATTTGGTAACTGCCATCCAAATGAAACATACCACTGCTGCATCTTGAGTAAATAAACATAACTCAGAAAAAAAATGACCAACTATTTCAAAACAACAGTCTAAGATTTTCACACATCCATAGGCCTGACTTGTACCAAAACTAAACAGAAGTTCTCTCTTCAGTACTAGAAATTAAGAAACGATCTTACTGACACCTTTCTTTATAGTGTGCAGTTAGCAGTGTCTATGTCAGTTCAAACAACATCATCTTAAACTTTGCAATAAGAGGGGCCACAGCAGACCAGTTTTCTGCAGCAAAGATGAGAGTTGAAGGGGCTATAGCTTAAACTCTAACTAGCCAATTATTTCTTGTCATTTCTCTCCTCCTCCCTACAAGAGGGTGGCTAGGAGTATCAGTACTATGTTTCCTGCTCTTTATATCTAAAGAGTTCAGCAACAGCATGCAACAAGTTTTCCAGGAAAAGATAGGAAGTAACAAAAATGACAGCTAACAATGGCTGAAACAGATGATTACAAAGTAGGGGCAGCAGAAAATAAACTCTGATAAGCAAATGAAACAAAGGAGTCCAAGCAAGCCTACCTTCTTTACCATAAAAATAATTCTAATAGTGTAGGAGAGTGTTTTTATTTCAAATTATCTTCAAATATCTTTGAATTTGGTCATTTGTCTAAATTGTATCAATTTAACAGGGCTTAGTTTTTCAAAGCATGAAACAATAGACAGTAATGATCAAAACAAAAATGCCAAATAAAAGATGCTACTACAAATCCACTTTCTTACAACAAAAAATGGGAATTCTCATGCTATTAGATATGTTCACGAGTACAAAAAAGTGAAGAGTAATGTAAATGTTTGCTTTTAAGTGTAACTTAGAACTTAACTTACAGTCTTTTCTCTTTCATGATGTCAAAAGATGCTGCCATATTCATTAGCGTTGGTAAGCAGTGCAGGTGATGGCTGTGAGAATGAGGAAGAATTGTATTTGCCTAAATAAAAACAAGACTAATTAGAACAGGATCACAATACTTTCAGATATCTCTTCACGATCAAGATTGAAAGAATTTACTACTTTAACAAATTTCAAATGCATGACCACAAAATTCTTTTGCATAATGGTCAGATCAATAATTACATGTACTATTTTGAATATGAGATTTAACTGAAATGCAATTTAATTTAATCTGAAATACAACTGAAAGTAATTTAAGATAGTCTCAGCCTTCTCATCTGTATGTCTGCATTTGGTGACTTTTAAAGTGGTAATATGCAAAAGTATGCAAAGCATGATATTGCCTCATGTCATGCATAAAAACACATCTAAAATTTGAAATGTGATTCAAAGTGATGACTTCTACTGAAAACTTTCTGCTCAAAAAAATACTACAGCTTACTCTCAGCAAAAAGTGCTACTTACCATGTGCAGAAGCTCTCCTAAGAGAATTGTTGCTCTAACAGATACATGGTCATCACTACTCGTAATCACTTCAACCAGACCCTTCAAAAAGTTAAATGAACATTACATTTAATGTGTAACATCTTGTTTAAGTGTTTATAGGAGAAAAGTAGCAAGCATCTATTCAAAATCATTATTTACCTCTAGAAGTCCATTGGTAATAAAAGCTGAAAGCACTAAAGCCAAATAATTATCCATGAGATCAGGCCTATGGAGACAAAAAAAAAAGAAGTATGGAAATAGTTTAGAAAGCTCTTTTCTTACTGTGCCTGCAAGAAAACAACAAGCATTTTGTCAATAACACAAAACAAGAACAAGGGTTTAGACTAAGCTCATTGAAAGCTCACCTTGACCTGGCTCGATGGGGTAATACAGTTTTAGCTTCGGCAGCTACAAAGCCATCAGAAAGTCTCCAGCAGTCCTGAAACCTGCTTGGATCTAGAAGAAAATATGGACAATGGCAATTATAACATTAGATTCCATACTATTATTTTATGATTGTCAGTAAGGAATTACTCCCAAAACATGACATTTCAGATTTCAAGTTACAGAAAATTTTGCCAGAAGGGATCTCCAACAGGAAGTCTCATCTACACTCCTGAACAAAGCACAGCTAAGTTCAAAGCTAAACACTGCATCCAAATATCAACCAAGAGCAGAAAAAAAAAAGGGCATTTCCAATTCATAAAGACATTAAACAGAAAATATCCTAACACTGAAAATGTACTCAACACTGGTCAGGCCACACCTTGAGTACTGTGTCCAGGTCTGGGCTCCTCAATTCAAGAGAGAAGTTGAGGTGCTGCAACGTGTCCACAGAAGGGCAACAACGCTGGTGAAGGGCCAGAAACACAGACCCTACGAGGAGAGGCTGAGGGAGCTAGGGGTGTGCACCCTGAAGAAGAGGAGGCTCAGGGCAGACCTCATTGCTATCTACAACTACCTGAAGGGAGGCTGTAGCCAGGTGGGGGGTGGCCTCTTCTCCCAGACAACCAGCAACAGAACAAGGGGACACAGTCTCAACTTGTGCCGGGAGAAGTATAGGCTGGATGTTAGGAGGAAGTTTTCACAGAGAGAGTGATTGGCATTGGAATGGGCTGCCCAGGGAGGTGGTGGAATCACCGTCCCTGGGGGTGTTCAAGAAAAGACTGGATGAGGCACTTAGTGCCATGGTCTAGTTGAGCGGCTAGGGCTGGGTGCTAGGTTGGACTGGATGATCTTGGAGATCTCTTCCAACGTGGTTGATTCTATGATTCTATGAAAATGTAACTCAGACGTCACAAAACAGCGACAAAAATTAATGTGCTTATTGAGAAGAAGCAAGCATGCATTAAGATTCTATAATACACATTTATAACCAGAGTTTGGAGAAGAGAACTGCTGGAACATTAAAGGCTGAAGTTAGCAGCTTTTCGAATTCACACTTTTGCACTGCAAGACAAAGCAGTTCTTAAGTTTACAAAGGACATTCTTAAGTTTACAGAGAAGTAATCATAAAGATAAAAGACTTGGTCCGCTAGAGATATGATGATGCAGGTACTTGCCTTAGGAGCATTTACTCTGCCCTGGTGGGGCCACATCTGGAGTACTGTGTCCAGTTCTGGGCAACATAGTTCAAGAGGGACACAGAACTGCTTGAGTACAGAGCCACAAAGATGACAAAAGCAATGGAAGATCTCTCCTATAAGGGAAGCTTGAGAGATCTGGGGCTCTTTAGCTGGGAGAAGAGGAGACTGAGAAGTGACCTCATGAATGTTTATAAATATGTAAAGGTGCCAGAAGAATGGAGCCAGGCTCTGCTTGGTGGTGCCCAATGACAGGACAAGGGAAGGAAGAAAGCTTCATTTAAACATGAGGAGGATTTTTTTCCCTGTCAGGGTGACAGAACATTGCAACAGGCTGCCATGGGGAGCTGTGGAGTTTTCTGCTGTAGAGATATTCAAAACCTGCCTTGATGTGTTCCTGTGTGACCTGGTATAGGTGATCCTGCTCTGGCAGGAAGGTTGGACTTTCAAGGTGCCTTCCAGCCCCTGACATTCTGTGGTTTTGTGATTCTGTGAAAAGTAAGTCTGCTAAAGTACGCTGTACATAGCTAGCAGACAGATAATAAATTGAAAAGACTCAGTTTATTAAATTGTAACACCAACCAACACTTCTACACTCCTAACACTTAAAAGAAGCCTAAATTACAGTAATGTTTATACAGTCCTTTGTGTAAATGCTCCTTATGCTTCACTGCTGATTTTTTACCAACTTAAAACACTTGACATTTGATAAAGAATCTGACTTCAGACAAATCAATTTAGTGATGAAACAGTTAATATTGATATAATTTACAATAATACAGGGGAGACACTGAAAGGTACAAGTTTGTGCAAGAATTTAACTGACAGAATTCATCGGTGAATTGGTTTGGAACACTTACCTACACTGAGAAGTGCCTCAATAAATTCTTCTGCAATAACAGGGAGAGGAAGGCGAAATATATCATAGAGAACTTCAAGCAGACCTCGCTACCAACAAAAAAAAATCAAAACAAACAAAACACACAACAGGAATTTTACAGATTTACAAAAACTGTCCTTTTGTTCATTATCAATACTGAAGACGAGACTTCTATGTTGTGCTAATATTATTTGTTTCACTGTTTGTTTAGTTAGTAATATGCTTATTTTCGTAAAATGAAATAATCTGGAGAAGAGGAAGGTTAAGGGCTTGTTTAGTTTAGAACTATGTCACAATGTACTCTACAGAAGTTCAGGCTACCTGATTTACAGGGTTTTAGAACAGTTCATGCTGCACCATCAACCTCTTGGTTTGATAGGTCATTGGGAAAAAATAATATTTATCTTTGATTCAACACTGATTGCTATGCTTTAAACTCATAACTGCAGTCACTCTGTACTTGCTTTGACTTGTCAGAGTAAAAGTTAATTTATGTGCTTTTCTCTATTCCCCCCTCTCAGACACAGAGGTGCTTCCATTTTCAAGAATTTCATACAGGCACTGCAGATGTGGAATTTGAGGGTCAAATGCATCGAAATGCTTGAGTGTGTCCAGAGAAGGGCAACGAGGCTGGTGAGAGACCTTGAGCACAGCCCTACGAGGCAAGGCTGAGGGAGCTGGGATTGTTTAGCCTGGAGGAGGCTCAGGGGTGACCTTATTGCTGTCTACAACTACCTGAGGGGTGGTTGTGGCCAGGAGGAGGTTGCTCTCTTCTCTCAGGTGGCCAGCACCAGAACAAGAGGACACAGCCTCAAGCTACGCCAGGGGAGATTTAGGCTCGAGGTGAGGAGAAAGTTCTTCACTGAGAGAGTCATTGGACACTGGAATGGGCTGCCCGGGGAGGTGGTGGAGTCGCCGTCCCTGGGGCTGTTCAAGGCAAGATTGGACGTGGCACTTGGTGCCATGGTCTAGCCTTGAGCTCTGTGGTAAAGGGTTGGACTTGATGATCTGCAAGGTCTCTTCCAATCCTAATAACACTGTGATACTGTGATAACTGACACCAGTGTTTAACTATTTTAACAATTTAATGTTAAGAATACATTAAACAAAATAGGCAGTATTTTTCCTACCTCAGTAAAAAGTGTTTACTACCTACCCGTATTTCCATATTTGGTATACAGAGTACCCCAATAAGAGACTGAATCCCAGAATTTCCAGGTTTACACAGGCTGATAATACCTATAAAACATTAGAAACATAATAATGCTCCCTCATTGAATGAAAGAAATAGTATTAGACACACTGACAATTTTGAGTTCCATTTGTAGCACAAGGACAGATGACAAAAATTATGAACTGTAAACATTTTCTCCTTCATTTTCTCCTTCTCTTACTTTCCAATTGATTATATTTATTTACAGTTTCTAATCACAAAGCCTGTTCTCTCCTTAAAATTTTAAGCTGCTTTTGCACTTTCTACTGTGATCAGTATTTCCAAATTATTTACAAAACCAACACTTACATGGAAGAAAAGGTAAAGAGCAGACAAAGTTGTCAGTAAAGAATGCAACAAACCCAAAAAATCTGCATCAGCTTGGCAGAACTCTAAGAACTTTCTCCATCAAAAGTTCCATCTTAACAAGTTTATCCAGTTTGAGTCTGGGGAGAATTCTAAGTAGCTACTTCAAACATACGTGCAATAACATTCTCTATGCATGGTTTTAAACCATCTTTTCCTAAAAGACAAGTGCTCATCTAAGTTTACACACAGTAAATTTAGCTTTGTATAATCTGGTCCTTTTATACTGCATTATTACTCAACTATTTTAGTATTTCAAGTCAGCCAACATGGACAGTGACAATGAAGCACCTTCAGCAAGTCTGCCGATGACACCACGTTGTGTGGTGCAGCTGACAATGGGAGTGAAGGGATCCATCCAGAGGGACCTAGACAGGCTGGAAAGGTGTGAACAAGCCAACCACATGAAGTTCAACAAGGCCAAGTGCAAGGTCCCGCATCTGGGTTGAGGCAATCTCAAGCACCAATATATGCTGGGCTTGAAAGCAGCCCCGGCAAGAGGGACTTGGGGGTGCTGGTGGATGAGAAGCTCAATATGAGCCATAAGAGTGCTCTTGCAGCCCAGAGAGCCAATCAGATCCTGGGCTGCATCAAGCAAAGTGTGGCCAGAAGGTAGAGGGAGGTGATTCTCCTCCTCTACTCTGCACTAATAAGACCTCACCTGGAGTACTGCATCCAGTTCTAAAGCCATTACAAAAGGGATATGGATGCATGGGAAGGTGTCTAGAGAAGGTCCATGAGGATGATCAGAGGGCTGGAACACCCCTCCTATGAGGACAGACTGAGGGAGTTGGGGCTGTTCAGTCTAGAGAGGAGAAGGCTCCCAGGTGACCTTATTGTGGCCTTTCAGTATCATAAGGGGGCCTACAAAAAAACTGGGAAAGGACTTTTTAGGATGTCAGATAGTGATAGGACGGGATGGAACAGCACAAAGCTAGAAATGGTTAGATTCAGACTGGATGTTAGAAAGTTGTTCCTCACCATGAGGGTGGTGAGACCCTGGGTTGTCCAGGGAGGTGGTAGAAGCCCCATCCCTGAAGATTTTTAAAGCCAGGCTGGATGAGGCTGTAGACAGCTTGATCCAGTGTGAGGTGTCCTGGTCCATGGCAGGGGGTTGGAACTAGACAACCCTTGCGTTCCCTTCCAACCCTGATCAATTCTATAATTACCCAGATTTTCACCCTCAAGTTACATGCAGCCTCTTCACTAAAAATGTGGATTCAAAGATAGAACCTTGCCCATTTCCCTGACCACTTTTCTTCATAATTCACAGAATCAACTGAAACTTACAGAAACCTTCTATGCAGAAAACAAACAAGTTTCTCCAAAATGCAACTCTGAATGAATAAAAACATCAAGGGCTGCACACCTTTCTGTCTTACATATCATAAATAAAACTAAACAATTATTCCTTAAAATTTCCTGCAATGTGAAAAATACAATCTACTAATGTATTTAATTTCACTAACACAACTTTAACCTTAATGACATGTGCTTTATATGAACTTGAAGTCCTCCATTTCAAAACTGCCATGTCACAAAAACAAGACATGCACATCTGGCTGTACACACGGAAATAACTCAGATATATGCAGTCATCCCTGTGTGCTAGTTTGAAGCAGGCAAGAATGTTTTGGTGAAAAGAACTAGATTATTGGCTGTGAAAAAGGAAAACAATGGTGATGTCTCCTCCTCTCAGAGTCTTGCTGAAGAAGAAATGTAAACATTAGATAACACTTTCGCCATTTTGTCTTCACTTTCTGGCTGGGCTAGGACTGAACTGCATCTCCTTAACCTCACTGCCACTAACCTTGCTTCTTAACCTCTTGGCTGAACCTCTTTTCTTCCTTAGGACTGGGGTAAGGTTGAGAGGGGCAGGGGGAAGGTGCAGGGGTGGTTGAGAGCCCCTCCTGGGGACTCAGGTTTTTGGGAGGGGAGTTGTGCTTCTGTATTATTTTTACCTTGTATATTTATGTCTATAACTGTATATACTGTAAATATCTGCTTGTATATTGTGCTAGCTGTAAATAAATAGCTTCAATCATATTCCCAGAGCCCGACTGAGTTAGCTGGGTGTTTCTTAAGGTGTGGGGGGGCAGATAACACCTAAACCACCACACCCTGCATGCCCTGTTTTCATCCCTAAGGACATGATCACACACGAGGAGAAATGACATAATATCCAGCAGCTCTGAAGAATAACTGACTATGGATAGTATGGCCAGACAATAAAACCAATCCTAAAAGCCTAAAGAAAACCTCAAAACACCCCAAAACCTTGAAGTACTAGGACGTTGGTCTCCAACATAACAAGTAATATAAAGTACAAAGAACATCTAAAAGTGAAAGTGCCAAAGCAAGTTACAAGGCAACCATCAAGGTAAAACTTATAAGGTACTATATATGGGGAGGAAGGAAGCTGCACCATTCCAATCATTCAGCTTCAAACAAACAACTCTTACCTGCCCATGAGCGAAATGCTGCCACTATTCCCATTTTACTAGCTAGGAACCGTGCTTCTCTGTCTTCCCTGTCATTAAAATAATAAATGTCACAATAAAGTTAGTCACTTTAACAGTGTTAGTTACATAGCAAGTAAAAAAATAGTTAACTGAGATGTTAAACAGAGACACAAATCCAGAGCAAAAGAAACCTTTTGCATATGCACGTGTGCATACACAATGTGTAACACACACAGATTAGAATTTTAAAGCATTGTTACTTCTGCTTTTTCAGGGGAGTTTCCAAGGAAGAAGGATATCATCACAAAGTAAACACCTATGTGGTCAGATGAATCACCCCGTGCTTCCACTGACAGTGAGTTTACAGCAGGGACCTAAAGATTTGGACCTTATTCAATTACCCAGACTTCAGCATCTAGTGTAATTTGATAATCAAAAAGAGTAACTCAAGTTGGCAGCAATCTCAGAAGGTCTCCAATCCAAACTCCTGCATAAGGAATCTGTCTATTATGAAATCACTGCCAGTGATAATAAAGTTTTTATCTAGTTGGGTTTTAGAAGTTCTCAAGAATGACAGCTTCAGAACCTCTCTGGACAGCCTGTTCTAGCACTTGATTGACCTCACAGAAAACACACTCAACCCCATTGTAAGTTGGGACCTCTCCTGTCTCAATTTCTCTGCAGCTTCTTGTCCTCCCAGCCTTCACTACCATGAAGGGCCCTGACAACACCTCCCTGGTAACACTTTTGTGGGCACTTGAAAGGCTGCTGTTTTGGGGACAGTGTCTGCATGAACACACATAGTGCTGCATAAATACAAGCACTACCACTTACTTGAGCTGTCCTTCTGCTGTGTCTGGATTGTGCCTGTAGTGAAAATCTGTGTAAGGAGCTAAAATTCGCTGAACAAAAGAGAGACATGCATTATTTTCACATGAGAACACAGTCAAAGGGGTCTTTTCCTTTCCTCAGTCCCATTCCAATCTGTCAGCTATTTTTGTTTTATAAATAAACACACCCATAGCCTAAAATGTTGTAATTTAAACATTATGCACAAACATAAGAGGATGAAAATTTATATGAAAATTAAATATTTCTATTAGTAATTCAGTATTTAATTTCTGGCATTAAACAAGTAAAACTGAACCCACCTCTAATTCTACATCTGCTCGCACATACTGTCGGGTCTTTGGATGATTAATGAGGTGCAAAACTGTGGTTATCAGAGCCTCATTTATTCGACTTAACTGACAGTCAATCACATTTTTCAAGATGGTACTTAAACCACCTCGAAGAGCCACCATTTCAGGATTCTGAAGTGCTAAATAAAGGAAAACAAATCATATTGGTCGACAACAGGAAACAAACCTTTCACAGCTGCCCATGTGACAAACTTGTCATCTCTTTAATACCTAGGTCTTTTTATTCCTGAACAATGCTGAGTCAGACATGAAGCTTTTAAGGAAATGACAATATTAATTAATTGAGATTTTGAAATAATTGATCATTAACAAAAAATGTCAGTCCAGAAATATTGTGCAACAATTTCCCAACTCATTTCCAGGCAATCTTCTATTCAGTTTCTGGATTTCCTTGTGAAAAAGGTTTTGTGCTTCACTGGACTGACACGCATAAAGGATTTGTACTAGAACACAGAACAGCAAGAGATCCTCTTTTTTTTTTTTAAATAAAAACATGTCTGAAATTATCTCTCATTGATTTTGGAAAAGCTTCTAAATCTGCATCTACATACAAGTACAGGAAGCAAGTATAAAACACTGTCCATGTAGCCTTTACATGCACACAAATACCAACTTCCAGAGGCCAGCTAAGCACATTAGCCATTGTTAAAAAGGAAACAAAAAGATGGCACTTCGTGCTATGATCTAGTTGATTGGACAGGGCTGGGTGATAGGTTGGTCTGGATGATCCTGGAGGTCTCTTCTAACCTGCTTGATTCTATGATTCTATATTTTGTAGGCCTAAGAACTCTTACACATTTGTCAGAATCTCATGCATGGAATTTCCCTGCTTCCAATCCATCACTTTTAGAAACACCAACTGCAGCAGGGAAATTAAAGGTACATCAAAAATTGCCAAGTCTTGAAGGAAGGAACAGTACTTGAATCTTCACATACTGCATGTAAGAAGATGATTTTACATTGAAGTGATTTTGCTTTACACCAAACTTATTATTAAAATTCATGAAACTGACATTAACAACATTTAGCATCTAACTCATTATTAAGAAGTACCCTTAACTACTTGAATATAAACTATTTAATATAAACCCATACAACAGAATCTTTTAGAAAAGTGATGATAATCATATCATTTTTTTTTCTTAGCTTTCAGTTAACTTACCTAGTTCACAGATAATGGCTATACATGCTCGAACCATCCTGTCTCTTTCTTGCAGACCATCATTTCCAACTGCTATCAAAGAATTAGTTATAGAACTGGGGAACAATGAAGCATTCACAGTGATCATCTGACAAAAAAGACAGAAAAAAAGTCTATGGTTTCTTGGTATTTCTCTACATGTACCAGTATTCTGTTTCCTACATAAAGTCAGACAGAACATTATTAATTCCTTTTATCTGGCAAACCCTGAAAGTATCTTTAGTTCTTTAAATTTTTCATTTGTCAATTTACTATTCCCCTTCTGCTTCAGTGTATTTTTACATTACTTTGTAGTAATAAGAAAGCTTTTAAAAAGATGACTATTACAGAGAGTTACAGTGACTTTTTTGGTACTTTTCCCCCAGTCATTTTTTTATTGACATAGAATGCTATCCAATGACATAGAGTAGATGACAAACTGTCCTAGAAGATTCATTCACACTGCAGCAGATTCCTGAGTACTTAATTCAATGGTTTCATTAGGTATGACTAAAATCTCCTGCTGTGCAGTAAGATCCTTAAGTCGCTGCAGAGCACAAAAGGACAGTCGACAGGCGCGGCTGCAGTGGTAGCTGAAAGGCAACTGCCAGTAACACCCATACATCCTCTCTTGCACAGCACCTGGTTGTTTTACCTCCACAGTGGATGATAAAATGAGGAAAGATCAACCATTATGGCAAATACACTGGAACATTTTTAGCAAGCTGATTTTAAAGACAAGTTTTTGAGAAACTTATCATACATATTGTCACCCACAAAACAGGAAGGCTTAAAACAGCGCTGTAAAGAGAAAAACAAAGTGTTTCCCCACCTGCATGTTCTTTCACTTTTAAAATTATATAAAGTAGCAAAATTAGCCACAGAAGAGGTGCAACATCCAGCCTACAAAATTCTAACTCTTTTTTTTTTTCTAGTGATATTTATATATACTTAGTGTGAGGACACAAGCAGCCTCTTACACCTATTTCGTCTCACTGTTTTCTTCTACAACACGAGAAGGAAAGATTTCTCTTAATATTCAATTCCAAACAGTGGAATACTTTTGAATTATGATTCTACTAGTAGAATAAATATAAACCTTTGCATTTGCTTTCATTCTGTTCTAGTCATTGAAATGCAATTCTAAAGACTAAGGAAAGGGGATGCAAGGCTACTTACAAGCAGCTATAATGAAATAAGTAACAAAGACTGTGAATTTGGTCTTTAAAGATTGTTGTTTAAAAGATGAGGAAAGAATGTGGTTCACAGTGTATGTCATCCTGAGTTCTACTCTGAAAATAACCTTTTATTATGCCTTTTAAATTGTAGAAAAACCAAAAATAATGGCACTTTCCAAGGCATCTTTACACCATCCTGCCCATGACTGAAAACACTGAATTAAAAAGCTGTAAGAGATGTAGAGGTGACTGCAATCAAAAGAGACAATGAGAACTAAAAACCTTAAAACCCATGAAAACACATGCCAGAAAAAAATGCAAATCAACTTAAAAAATGTTTCCAAAGTTCTTTTTCTCTTCCTAGAATACTTAAAAAAAAAAGGGCATGTTAAAGTTTTGCATTAAGTGCCTTTTATAAATGGCTGCCCAAGGAGGTGGTGGAGGCAACGTCCCTGGGGGTCTTCAAGAAAAGACTGGATGAGGCACTTAGTGCCATGGTCTAGTTGATTGGTTAGGGCTGGGTGATAGGTTGGACTGGATGATCTTGGAGGTCTCTTCCAACCTGGTTGATTCTATGATTCTATGATTCATAAAACAGGATTTATCTATTTTGCTTCTCTCACCTACAAACAGGAAAAGAACAATGTAAGAAAGGTGTTTGTATCTATGCTTTTACATAGGCATGTTTGCCATAAAGTATGAGGTTAAAGAATTGAATCTAGACATTGAAACTGAAAACGGTAATTTGTTGATGCTGGTGGAACCCAGTTCAGCTCTTTCATGGTTCAAAGTAAATTATCTCGTGCACAAATAAATCAGCTCTGACTATTTGTCACTATTCCTCTTCTTCTAGACATTTTTTTAATAAATCTTTTAGGCATCTTGGTATAAATCACCGAGTCTGAGATACAGAGTGAGATGGAGAGATGTGAAAACGGCAGGAGCAGGATAGCAAAATTATAGGAAACAGAGAATATGCCATTGAGGACATGTGCCACAGTATTCCTTTTCAGAGAGTCTCAAGTACTGACTATGCTGCTTAACTGCTGTAGCCTGGACAGAACATGAAAAAGATGTTAACTTTACTGGCAGACATGTTGGGTGGCTTTGTCTGACATTGCCTTTTAAGAAAAAAAATACATTCTAGGCAACAAAACATGTTAGGAAATGCAGTTCTCAGCATCAAAGAATTGTCAGCATCCCCAGGCCATACGTACATTCTATACATGCACATCCACACAGCATCCTTGTACAATGATAGATGAAAGAAAGCCCCAAACATTGGTGGTCAGTTGTAAGACTTTTCATTATTTCACTCAGGATTGCTGTGTCAACTCAAACTAAGGGACTTACTTCTCTTGCTTCCTCTCATTTATCTCAAGCAAGACAAAAGTCTGCACAATTAGCAAATGCTTAAAAAAGCCCAAGAATAATGAAAGTAAATTTCTGACCCACATAAAATCAATTATAAATGTGTTTCCATTCCCTCTTCTGATTTAAGTTACTCTGGCTCTATAAATAAGCCCTTACTAAAACCAGACTAACAAAGAATTTTTATAAACTGCACCTTCCTCAAATACCCATTCTCATATTGTTGTGTTTCTTTGTCTGGGTTTGGATACGGTGATGATGTTTAAGCTTTCAGGCTCTCTTTTTGATGCAAGAGTTAATCCGCCTGGTGAATGTGGGGCAGGCTGTGGATGTAGTCTACCTGGACTGCAGCAAAGCCTTGGACGCTGTCTGCCACAACAAGCTCCTGGCCAAGCTGGCAGCTCATGGCTTGGACAGATTCACTCTGTGCTGGATCAAGAACTGGCTGGATGGCAGACCCTAGAGAGTGGTGGTGAATGGTGCCACATCCAGCTGGCAGCTGGCACTAGTGGTGTTCCCCAAGGATCAGTACTGGGCCCAGTCCTGTTCAATATCTTTATTGATGATCTGGATGAGGGGATTGAGTCCAGCATCAGTAAGTTTGCAGATGACACCAAGCTAGGAGCAGGTGTTGATCTGTTGGAAGGTAGGAGAGCCCTGCAGAGGGACCTGGCCAGGCTGGATGGGTGGGCAGAGGCCAATGGGATGAGATTTAACAAGGCCAAGTGCAGAGTTCTACACTTTGGCCACAACACCCCAAGCAACGCTACAGGCTGGGGACTGAGTGGTTGGAGAGCAGCCAGGAAGGGACCCGGGGGTACTAGTGGATAGTAGGCTGAAGATAAGCCAGCAGTGTGCCCAGGTGGCCAAGAGAACCAACGGAATTCTGGCCTGTATCAGGAGCAGCGTGGCCAGTAGGATGAAGGAGGTTATTCTTCCCCTGTACTCAGCACTGGTCAGGACACACCTTGAGTACTGTGTCCAGTTCTGGGCTTCTCAGTTCAAAAGAGATGTTGAGATACTCGTACGTGTCCAGAGAAGGGCAATGAACCTGGTGAAAAGCCTGGAACACAAACCCTATGAGGAGAGGCTGAGGGAGCTGGAGTTGTTTAGCCTGGAGAAGAGGAGGCTCAGGGGTGATCTTATTACTGTCTACAACTACCTGAAGGGAGGTTGTAGCCAGGCGGGGGTTGGTCTCTTTTCCCAGACTACCAGCAACAGAACAAGGGGACACAGTCTCAAGTTGTGCTGGGGGAAGTATAGACTGGATGTTAGGAGTAAGTTCTTCACAGAGAGAGTGATTTGCATTGGAATGGGCTGCCCAGGGAGGTGGTGGAGGCACCGTCCCTGGGGGTCTTCAAGAAAAGACTGGATGAGGCACTTAGTGCCATGGTCTGGTTGACTGGATAGGGCTGGGTGCTAGGTTGGACTGGATGATCTTGGAGGTCTCTTCCAACCTGGTTGATTCTATGACTCTGTGATTCTATGACATTACATGGAACTTAATAATATGGTTCTTCTGTATTTGCCTTCATAGTTTGGTAAAATTTTCCCCAATCTTCTCCAGGAATAACCTCTATCAAAGAAAAATTAGCAGGTTCTCTAGCCTGCTCAAAATTCTTAGTGACAAAAAAAATTAACCCAAATCTCAGCACTACCATTTCATCCCTCTTTTGAATTATCAGCTGTCATTTCTTCTCACATGCTAAATTAAGGTAAGTAATTAGAGACCACATGAAAAAAATCTGCTGATGGAAAAAAAACAAGAGTCAGCACAATTGACTTGGATAGCTGATAAGACCATATGGAGTTATACTTTACCTTTCTCACTAATCGAAGTGCTTGTGTTCTTTCTACTTCATTACTCTGTTGTATGTCAATGCACCTGAAGTAAGTTAAAAAAAACATTTTGTTTATAACTGCAGTGTGCTAGTTTGAAGCAGGCTAGGATGTTTTGGTGAGAAGAACTAGGTTACAGGCTGTAAAAGGAAAACAATGGTGATGTCCACTTCGCTCACAGTCTTGCTGAGAAATATAGGAACAAGAAATAAAAACATTTGATAACACACACTGGGCATTCACTCTCGCTGGGGCTGCTGGCTGAACTGCATCTCCCTAACTTTACCCTCCTTTTTGGGCTAACCCACTTTGCTTCCTAACCCCCCTGCCCAAACCTGTATTCTTCCTTGGGACAGGGGTAAGGTAGCAAGGGGTAGGGGGAAGGTGAAGGGGCAGTTGAGAGCCCCTCCTGGGCACTCAGGTTTCTGGGAGGGCTGATGTGTTTCTGTATTACCTTTTTACCTTGTATATTTCTGTCTATAACTGTATATACTGTAAATATCTACTTGTAGATTGTGCTAGCTGTAAATATAAGCTTCATTCATATTTCTAGAGCCGTCTGAGTCTAGTCTAGGTAATTTCTAAAGTGTGGGGGGTAGGGAACACCCAAACCATCACACAGCAGTAACTTGCACCTTAACATCACAATTTAGAATTTACGCAGTTGAATAAAGAGAAGAAAAAAAAAAGTATCATGACAGGCTGTGAAAAATCAGCCTTGCAGCCTACTGCTGAAAGACTTATTGGTTAATGAGCTTTGGATTGGGTTTGCTTTCCCCCTCCCAGTTATCTTCATTAAAATTAAATCACGAAAATGTTTTCAAATATGCAAAGTCAAGGCATAACAGCTTCAATAAATATTTTCTGTGTTGGTAGCATCTGTCATCTTAAATCAGACTAAACAAAGTATTTGCAATGTTTCAAATCAATGTATTTTGAGTTCTTTTACTGGAAGAGTCCTTTTGTTTCAAGAAAACTAAACAGTACACTAAAAATGACTACACATATATTTATAAACAGAAACACGCACATCTGTATCAGTGTATTAAATCCAATAAGATTTTAGTGAAGGAAGCACTAGAAATGCTAATATTTACATGTACTCACCACATGTAACTTGTAACCTCATTGTTAGTTTGTTAGTTTGTATTCTTCTGTTGTCATGTTAAGATTACAAATTCTTGGGCACAATCTACTTTATAGTCCTGACTTTACACTAAAGGCTCCAAAGCACTATTGTTGACTGGATGGGGCTGGAGGATAGGTTGGACTGGATGATCTTCGAGGTCTTTTCCAACCTGGTTGATTCTATGATTCTATAATAGAGTCACAACAACTCCCACAAAACAACTTAAGACATAAAAATTACTGGTGTACCAACTTTCTACTAATGCCATCAACTGCACTTTAAAAGGACATTATTCATTTTGAGGAAACATGCCACTTATAAAGCTATATATAAAGAAGATAAAGGCATATGGAAATACATTTTTTACACCTTTCTCAACCATGAAAAAGCAAGTGATTCATGACCATACAATTTACAACAAGGAGGAAGACAAAAATTTACCTGGCTATCAAGTAATCCACTTTCAACTTCAGCACCTTCTGGAGAATACTGGAATCTCGAATGAGATAGCGGAGGGCTCGCAATCCTGCTGCACGCACCTCTTTTGCTTCATTTAGTAAAGCTAACCTCAGACTACAACGAGGAAAATAAGATGGACCAACAATTATTTAGCATCAAGAAAGACTTCATCTGAATTGCAGATACCACATCCTCATTTGAAATAAAAAGGTCTGATTTTATAAGAAAAAATACTCTGCTTTACTGTTCTGTCTTGGAGACATTCACCTGTACAGCCCAGAAAGAACGTTCTCACCCTGACAGTAGATGTTTACAGTATTGATCTGAAATACCAAATTTATCTAAAATAACCAATCTCTTTTTATCATTAAGAACAACTTGTACATCCATAAAGACAAAGATGTGAATAGTACTTGGCATTTGACAGGACAGCTGAATCCAATACTATCCCAAGAAAACCAGCAGAGGAGGGAATGCTCTTTACCAGTTAGACAGCTCATAAGCAAGAGTCCTCAAAAGAGTGTCTTGACACCTCAAATCTGCACCTTAAGGAATTACATGCTCCACTCACTAAAGATGTTATAGCACCACATTACATTTACGTGGAAGATGAGTCACAACTTGAGTAGCCTCACAGAGCACAGATTTCTGCAGATTTCATTTTAACATATCATCAAAATTTGCTTGCTTGATTTTTTTTCCAGACAGATCTTTTCTTACTCTAGGACCTTAATGCATGGTAAACAGCTACTCCAAGGACAAAAAACTTTTCAATCATTCCGGACAATAATCAGCTTACATAAAAATAACCCTAAAAGAAGCCTACTTCCAGCTGATACTGAGATGAAGTATACAATCTGCAATACTGTGTGCAACAAGTAGAGAATTACTTTAGAAAGGTTGTCTCTGCTGTAATAGCAAATACGATTCTCCCCATGAAAAGTGTATCACTAACTGTATTTATTTACTTTAAGCTGAGCTAGAAGCAAGGAAGAAACAGATTCTTGCTACTATGAGGTTAAGAAAATTTCTTTCTCCAAAATGATGTGATGTTATGGCCATTGATTAATTACTAACTAAAGAAGCACCTGAGAACTGCCATGTAGGAATTAGGATTTCTCCCTACAAAAATGCTGCAAGCCCTTTAGAATCATAGAATCATAGAATCAATCAGGTTGGAAGAGACCTCCAAGATCATCCAGTTCAACCTAGCACCCAGCCCTAGCCAGTCAACTAGACCATGGCACTAAATGCTTCTACAGATACATTAGCAACAGGATGACTAAGTCGAATCTCAGTCTTGGATGCATGGAGAAACAAAGTGACCAGGGAGGAGAAAAAGGCTCAATACTTTCTCTGTCTCAGTTTTAAGTATAAAGACTAGTTGTTCACTGCATACTGTCCCTGAGCTGGAAGATGGGGATGGGGAGCAGAACAAAGCCCCCATGATCCAAGAGGAGATGGTTAGTGACCTGCTGCATGACTTACAGATGTATAAGTCTATGAGGCTGGATGGCATATGCTCAAGAGTACTGAGGCAGCTGGCAGAACTGCTCATCCACCCACTTTTCATCATTTACCAGCAACCCTGGCTAGCTGAGGAGGTCACACCTGACTGGAGGTTGGCAAATGTGACACTCATCTACAGGAAGGTCTGAAAGGAAGATCCAGGGAACTACAGACCTGTCAGTCTGACCTTGATGCCAGAGAAGGTCATGAGTCAGATCACCTTGAGTGTTAAAATGCAGTATGCATAGGGCAGCCAGGTCATCAGGCCTAGTTAGTCAACATGGGTTCATGAAGGGCAAGTCTTGATTGATGAACCTGATGTGATTCTACAACGGGGAGACCCGCTTACTGGATGCAGGAAAGACTCCAGATGTTGTTTATCTGGACTTTAATAAGGCCTTTGATACTGTTGTATAGGGTTAACACTCCACGGGGGGCGTAACCCTGAACCTGACCCTAGGGGTCTTGGTCCCTCCCCAGGGGTGGGCCACGTTCCAGGTGATGGTTAGCCCACTCCCCCCACTTCCTGTGCTATAAAAGAGAGGGGCTTCCTGCTTCTGGGTCTTTGCTCTCTCTATCACCTTGCTCCCCTTCTTAGGAGCATTGGTCGGGATTTGAACCTGAGTCTCCTGCATGGCAGGTGAGAATTCTACCACTGAGGCAAGCTCCTCAGGAAGTGGGGGGAGTGGGCTAACCATCACCTGGAGTGTGGCCCACCCCTGGGGAGGGGCCAAGACCCCTAGGGTCAGGTTCAGGGTTACACCCCCCGTGGAGTGTTAACCCTATACTTTGTCTCCCAGAGCATCCTCCTCAAGAAACAGGCTGCTCATAGCTTAGGTGGGTGGACATCCATCTTTGTAAAAAGCTGGCTGGATGGCTGAGGCCAAAGAGTGGTAGTGAATGGAGTTAAATTTAGTTAGCAGCTAGTCACAAGTGGTGTTCCCTAAGGCTCAGTTTAGAGGCCGGTTCTTTTCAGTATCTTTATCAATGATCTGGACAAGGGGATTAAGTGCACACTCACTAAGTTTGCAGGCAACACTAAACTGGGTGAGAGTGTTCATCTGCTCAAAGGTAGCAAGGCTCTAAAAAGCAATCCAGACAGGCTGGATTGATGGGGAAAGTCAATTGTATGAGGTTTAACAATGCTATGTGCCAGGTCCTACACTTGGGTCACAACAACCCAAGTTACGCTTGGGGCAGAGTGACTGGAAAGCTGCCCAGGAAAGGACCTGTCAGCGCTGACTGACAGCCCACTTACCATGAGCCAACAGTGTGCTCAGGTGGCCAGAGACCAATGCCATCCTAACCTGTACCAGGAATAACATGGCCATCAGGAGTAGGGGAGTGATCCTGTCCCTGTACTCAGCACTGGTGAGGCCACACCTTGTGTACTGTGTTCAGTTTTGGGCCCTTGACTACAAGGACATTTTGTTGCTGGAGCATGTCCAGAGAAGGGCAGAGAAGCTGGCGAAGAGTCTGAAGAACAAGTCTTAAGAGCAACAGTTGTTGGAACGGGGACTGTTTAGTCTGGAGAAACAGAGGCTGAGGGGAGTCCTTACTGGTCTCTAAAACTACTTGAAAAGTGGTCATAATAAGGTGGGTATTTGCCTCTTCTCCCTACTGTCAAATGATAGTACAAGAGGAAACAGCTTCAAGTTGTGCCAGGGGAGATTTAGCTTGGATATCAGGAATGAATTCTTTGTTGAAAGCATGGTCAAGCATTGGAGCATGCTGCCTGGGGAGATGAAGGCATCACTGTTCCAAGTGATATTCAAAGTATGTGCTGACATAGCACTTCAGGACAGTTTAATGGCTACAGTGGCATTAAGTTGATGGTTGGGCTCGATGACCTTAGAGGTCTTTTCCAACTGAAAAAATTCTGAGACTTCATTTAAAAAAAAAAAAGTTTTAATGGAGGAGAAGAAAGAGATTCTTTACTATGATGGCCCAACACTGGAACAGGTTGCCCAGAACAGTTGTTGGCATCTAATCCATGAAAGTGTTTAAGACCAAGCTGGAAGAGCCTTTGAGCAAGCTGGTCTAGTAGGTGTCCCTTTCCATGGCAACACAACTTTCAACCAAACCATTCTGTCACTCTATAAAAGAGAATTATTTCCAAAGGCATTCAAAAGAATCAGACAAATAACTCTTCAGCTGTGCTGAGCAGATTACAGGCATTCTTCAGGTTGAGTCATGCTTTGTTTCTAGTTTTGCAGCTTTGGAGAAATGGAAGTCTGAGAGATGAGCACACAGGACTCAGTTATACTCAATGGTATCATTCTAGTTGGACTTTCACCTTACAGTTTCCAATAGGTATGGATGTGCCAGTTTAAGACACTTCAGCAAAGATTCCTTTATTCATGTAAATGATGTTTCTGCTACCCATGACATTTCTCATTAGGAGAGCAAAGTACTGAAACTGTGTGGTCAGTAGGATGAGGGAGGTTATGCTTCCCCTATACTCAACACTGGTCATGCCACACCTTGAGCGCTGTGTCCAGTTCTGGGCCCCTCAGTTCGAAAGAGATGTGGAGATAGTGGTACGTGTCCAGAGAAGGGCAATGAACCTGGTGAAAAGCCTGGAACACAAACCCTATGAGGAGAGGCTGAGGGAGCTGCAGGTTGTTTAGCCTGGAGAAGAGGAGGCTCAGAGGGGACCTTATTTCTGTTTATGACTACCTGAAGTGAGGTTGTAGCCAGCTGGGGGGTGGTCTCTTCTCCTAGACAACCAGCAACAGAACAAGGGGACACAGTCTCAAGTTGTGCTGGGGGAGGTATAGGTTGGATGCTAGGAAGAAGTTCTTCACAGAGAGAGTGATTAGCATTGGAATGGACTGCCCAGAGAGGTGGTGGAGTCACTGTCCTTGGAGGCCTTGAAGAAAAGCCTGGATGGGGCACTTAGTGCCATGGTCTAGTTGGTTGGACAGGACTGGGTGCTAGGTTGGACTGGATGATCTTGGAGGTCTCTTCCAACTTGGCTGATTCTATGATTCTAAGGAGAACACTATTGTGAGATTCAACACACAAAAGCAGAAGGTACCCAAATGGATGTGCACTGTCTTGAAATAGTGAGAAAACATATAGCTAGATAAAAAGATACAGATCTAAAGGTCATAAAAATCCATAAAGGTCCAGTGAAAGCAATGTTATATATAAGGCTGAACAAAAAAATATCTCCAAATAAAAAAATATCTAACAAAAAAACCCCCTCACTAGTCAATGACTACACTGAAAAGAAAAGAGAGAAACCTGACCTTACAAAGACAATGAAGAAACACTATAGCAGGCAAAAAAAAAAAAAAAAAGTAGGAAAATCTATGAAAAGACAGAATAAAGCAAAAAAAAAAAGACAGAGGCGTGACAGAAATAAGCATTTTCTTCATACTAAGACTTAGCTTTAGAGATCTGCATGAAGATTTCTATCTTAATGTTTTCTTCATTATACAAAATGAGTTAGACAAAGAAGTGAAAATGGTGAAAGAACAGGAGGAACTCTATCAGTAAGTATTGTCAGCAACACACTAAGCTTCACACCTGTTTGAGGAGAATATTAATAAAATGAATTATCTGCATATACTGCTAGCACTGTATTATTAACAGTAGTAGCAGTAATGTAGAAAGAAGTGACAGAGGCCTATATAGAAAGGCATCCTGAAGACTCTTCATTAGTTTAAACCAAAATTATCTCAAAATAAAATTAGCCATCCACGTGAAGCACCCAGTAATGTTTACACAAACTATATTCTACCACTCCAGTCTGTAACGAGGGGCATAATGAGATTAGATAGTGAGGAAAAGCAGCTTCACAATCATGTTCTGAAGAGAGCACAGGTAAATGGAAGATTTTTATCCTGATAATTTTTGTAATCATTTTAACTCAGGTTCATTAATCTCCTTCTATAAATGGTGCTTAGTATATAATTCTTACTTATGAAGGCACAGAAATTCAGATAACAATGGTGTATTTTAATACCACTATGAGATTTTAAGAGAACTTAGTAAGTAAGTATCTGGATGTGTAGTTCAGATATTAAGGAAAATTCATGGAAGATTGTGAGGTGTGACTTAATGCATATCAAGACAAAGACTTATAAACTGCTATGACATAATTCTAAATAGCTATCAGATGAAGACAACTGTTTTGATACACTTCACACACCCCTGTGGCAGAAACTGTCCAATTTTTTCTTTTAGTTTCCCAGAGAAATCTGTATTTCACGAAAAAAATCCATCATCTAAACATTTCCCAGAACCACCAATCAGCATGATTAAACTGTGGGTATTTGAATGGTGTTCTTGAGTTGGAGAAACACCACTATTGCAGAATAACCTCTCTATACATTAAAAAAATGCTTCTCATGTATGCACAGAGGGATGATTAGATTGACAGAAACAACAACACTAACCAAGGTCATGTGTTTACTTCTTTAGAAGCCATTTTCAGAGTTTTTCTGCATAGGGGGCTATATTTCCTCATTAATATCAATAATAGTGTTTGCACTACTGGATCTTTCCACAAGCACTAGTTTTAAGACATTTTACAGTATTTAACAGAGAACTCTGAAGTTACACTCTTATGGTAAAGTCCTATAATTACATGAATCAGAAGATACACTCATTACAGTTTATAGCAAAATACACATTCACAAAAAATACACTTTTACAATTTTTTTTCTTCTATTTTAGTTTTTTATTTCTGGCAAGGCAGTAAGTTCTATTTCAGAAATCAACTTACAGGATTTCCACAAGGAATCATGTTTCAAATCATCCACTGAAAGTGACTAGCTTTTTAAAGCCTGCTTTCCCTAAAAGCCAGCTAGCTAAATTGAAAGACTGCAAAACCATACATTAAATACTAAATCTTGTTTCTGCAACCAATGCTGAGCCCCAACATCAATTCACCCATGTCTGTGTACTAACACAGAAGATCTAGAAATAATGTATAGTTGCTTTTTGACTGACAGAAATAGCAACAAAATAGACAAAAAGTCCACTTGAAAGTACACATAGAGGCTGCTACAGTAGCAGAGAAAGCACTCTTCCAAAGACGTGCACACCAAATTAATATTAAATGTTTATCTTTAAATCTTGATTCTAAATCAAGAGTATGCTCCATTAAGTTCTGTGGGTGCACAGTTTTACTGAAAGTGCTTTCTCGAAGCACAAAACTATTCAGAGGTATTCTTACATCTGAGAAATAGCTGAAAACTACAAATAAAGTTTATTTAATAGATCTAAAACAATTAAAGTACCCAAATATTATTCTAGTGCTCCTTATTACTTACCATATTATGATACTGTCATACGTAAAACCTAGCTTTTCCTCAGCATGGCCAGTATTACAAAGAAGCTGAAAATAAAAGAAAACAACTGTTATTGATGACTCTTTGAAAGTTACTCTTAAAACAGTAGATTTTCAGCAATGCTTTCAGAGAAATCTGAGTAATTTAATTCATGGCAAGGGAAAGTGTCCCATCTTCCGACTTCCCTGACAATTTCTGCTGTCAGTATTCTGTTCATAAACACACCAGACAAATCTGTGGCCTCTCATACTAGAAAGGCCACATGCATACTGTTCAGTTTTTCAATTACAGGTAGCTGTTTGCCAACTCGTAACCAAAGATATGAAAAAGACTGACATCAAACCACATCGGCATTCAAAAGAAGGGCTTGGGTGACAGGTTCGAAGCACAGACTGACACTGATGGTCCACTGCCATGTTTTGCCAGAGCAGCACAGGCACATGAAAAAAAGGCAGATCAGAAAGTGCTGCCCATTTTAAGTGTCTCACAACTGATATTAGGTATGGCCTGCCATCAATTTGGTCTTGGCAATGTTAGGTTAACAGTGGATTTGATCTTGGAGGTCTTTTCCAACCTCAATGATTATACAATTCCACAGACCATGTACCGCTGAAAAAATCAGTGCAAAGGTTTAATTTATGCACACAAAGACACCTATAACGTGTTGCAAGTTCTGAGCACTTCAAAAACACCTACCATTTTGAACCCAAGGCTGGAGATTTTTAAATGCAGTTTTTACACCCAAGCCCAGTCTCAAAAGCAGTAATCTAGCACATCTAGCCAATGCTTTTAGCCTTTTGAGGAAATGAGAAGTCTCTCTTTCACAAGAGTGACAAACGAACTCCTAGTGATAAAATTTACTACACCCATCTAAAACTACAAAAATCTTTATTATCAAATCCAGATTACTAAGTATTTTTCCAAGAACGTCCAAAAACTCGAGGGACTAATACTGATTGCAACAGCTTTGCACTTTGTCCTCTCTTTTTGAAGCCAGAATGCTATTAACAGTTTCTTCTTAGTGAGGGAGTCAGGAAGTTCATGCTAACTAGTGAAGATTCCTGGCACTGAAGTATTTAGACACATCAAACTCTGTGCCATATTCATTGTATGCATTTACTGCCGACAATAAGAAATTTATAACAAACTAAAACCAGAATATTGCACAGAAACTGATTTTAACTAAACCCATTTTATTAGCACGATAGTTTAAATTCAAACAATACTTATATTTATGCTCAACAAGTTTTTCCAAGAATCGCAGTACATGTAAAGAAATTATTTTTCATATTGTGGGAAAAATGCATAATGATAAAGCTGAAATCCAAAGTTGTTAACAAGACATTATTAAGCTGGCCTGGATCAGCTCCATATTTGGATTCAAATAATCTAAATTTAACCAAAATATTTTGGATTTTGCACTTTCCTTAACAACGTCTGTAACCACAGACAATTATAAAACATAAGGGAAGTTATTATGTAACCTCTTTTCACCTCACCTTCCAAATTTAAATGATAATAAAACAAGACAATTGGTGCATTAACTGGTTATGAGAGTACGTCACTTCCTAGCATTAATCTATATTTATGCCATGTTGTTGAACTGCCTAAGGCCACCAATGCTGCTTTAGCATTTCTATTGACATCTTGTGAACTGTAAAAATTGGCTGGCAGAGTGTAAGCAAAACTGTGAGAAGATAGTGAGTAATAACAGTTTATTGTTCAGTTGCAGACAAGTCCATCGATAGCTGCTTAGGCTAATCATTTATACTTTTAAACCTCTTCCCATCATTTCATTCCACATGCCAATGAGAAACCCTAATTTAACATTTAAAATTACCTAGTTCTTTATTTCCAACTAGAAAAAAAATCACCAGAGAATTATTTTTTTCCCCTATGTCAGAACTATAAATGTGTAAGGGAAGAATTAGTGTGTTTCCGAAGCAAGCCTCCTATCATTGCACTTACCATCAATTTGTATCTTGTGTGGTCCCAGGATGAAACTAAAGCAAATGCCGTGTTCCAAGAACCCACCTATCTTGGGCAAGTGCTACAGTGTTTGGTTTACTGGACCAACTCTAGTTGTAAGTATCTGCTCTTAACGATTGTGTGTAATGTGACTGTTGTGCATTTTGGCCACAACAACCCCATGCAGCACTACAGGCTGGGGACAGAGTGGCTGGAGAGCAGCCAGGTAGAGAGGAACCTGGGGGTACTGGTTGACAGCTGACTGAACATGAGCTGTGACCAGGTGGCCAAAAAGGCCAATGGCATCCTGGCCTCTAACAAAATAGTGTGGCCAGCAGGACCAGGAAAGTCCTTCTGCTCCTAGACTTAGTACTGGTTAGGCCACACCTTGAGTACTGCATCCAGTTCTTGGCCTCTCCATTGAAGAAAGATGTTGAGGTGCTTGAACAAGTCCAGAGAAGGGCACCAAGGCTGGTGAGGGGCCTGACCCACAGCCCTGTGAGAACAGGCTGAGGGAGCTGAGGGTGTTCAGCCTGGAGAAGAGGAGGCTCAGGGAAGACCTCATTACTGTCTACAACTACATGAAATGAGGTTGTAGCCTGGTGGGGTTAGTCTCCTTTCCCAGGCACCGAGTGACAGAACAAGAGGACACAGTCTCAAGTTGCACAAGGGCAGGATGTTAGAGAGAAGTTCCTCACAGCAAGAGTGACTGGCATTGGAATGGGCTGCCCAGAGAAGTGGTGGAGTCAGTGCCCCTGGAGATGTTCAAAAGGGGACTGAAGGAGGCACTTAATGCCACGGTTTAGTTAATTAGAAGGGTCAGGCAATACGTTGGTCTTGATGATTTCAGAGGTGTTTTCCAACCTGATTAATTCTATGATTAGATTGTTATTAACAACTGTTCTTGTCTAGGTACTCTCACTGTGCACATCCTCATTGATATAGAAAGAACCTTAACTTTTATCTTGAAACTCAGAGTCATCTAACTTGGCAAGAGTTAAAACTTCTACCAAGTTTAACCAATGTGTGCATACAAATTTCTGAGTTTTACTATAATCATCGGGAAGTATTTGACAGTGTCTGGTTGTACATTCAAAATACTTCTCCCAATATGCTGTTAAAATTGGCTAAAAATCTGAGTATAAGATTAGCTACCTCAGCTGTTGACTTACTTGCATTTCGATAGCCCTACATTACTCACATATTAGTGCTCTTTGCTATTTACATATGGAAGTAGGCTTACAGAATTTCCAGCTAGAAAAGAATTCAAAAGCTGGGACAGCAAGATTAGAATTCAGAATGTTTCAGTGATATGAAAGGACTGCTCAAACTCAGTAAGAAAATTTAATTCATTTAAAAGTACAGTACAACATATTTTTCAGACTAACACACTTTACATAAACACAAAAACCAAAAGGAGTCAAGCAGACAAATAAAAGACATCTAGAAAACATTCAGAATGATAAATACAAAAATTTCAAAAGGAAAGCAAGATCTCCAAGTTACAGCAAACTATAAAACTTAATGAGTTAATGTGATGTCATTTCAAGAAGAAGTGGCACAAAAAAAAAAGAGAGTTTTACCTTCAGAAATACTAATAGAACTATTTTATGTTTGTGATTAAAAGACATTTTCCACCACCTCACTTCACAGGCTGCTCTCAAAAAAATTTTGAGCACCACATTTTAAGAGAAGGCAAGCTGGAAAAAGCAGTATGAAAATGTACAAGGCATCAAGAAAATACAACTATGAAGGCTGAGCCTCTGGGTTTGTTTAGTCTAGAAAAAAAAAAGATCAAAGAAATGTTGGACTGATAACTTTAAAATAAAACAAGTCACGGAAGCTGCTGTTCAGCAGGTCTCAGTGCTTTAGGTATTTCCTCAATTGCAAGTGTATAGTCTTAGATATAGGGAAAACTTTGCCACTTGCTTTTCGTTTCCATTTCAAACAACATTAAGCAGGTCAATGATTCTGGCCCAAATGCAGTAAATTGCAGACAGTGCCAAGTAACTGTCACATATTTGACTCTAGTATTTACCAATTAGAATTCAAAATGCAGACAACACCAAGTTGGGTGCAAGTGTGGATCTGTTAGAAGGCAGGAGGGCTCTGCAGAGAGACCTGGACAGGCTGGACAGATGGGCACAGTGCAATGCCATGAGTTTTAACATGGCCAAGCACCAAGTTCTGCACTTTGGCCACAACAACCCCATGCAGCACTACTGGCTGGGGACAGAGTGGTCCCTACCTGGGAGTACTGGTCAATGGCTACTGAATATGAGCCAGCAGTTTGCCCATGTGGGCACAATGGCATCCTGGCCTCTGTCAGGAATAGTGTGGCCAGTAGGACTGAGAAGTCCTTCTGCTCCTGGACTTAGCACTGGTTAGCCACACCTTGAGTACTGTGTCTAGTTCTGGGCCCCTCCATTGAAGAAAGATGTTGAGGGGCTTGAACAAGTCCAGAGAAGGGCACCAAGGCTGGTAAGGGGCCTGCAGCACACTCTCTCGGTGAGGAGAGGCTGAGGGAGCTGAGGCTGTTCAGCCTGGAGAAGGCTCAGGGGAGACCTCATTGCTTTCTACAACTACATGAAAGGAAGTTGTAGCCAGGTGGGGTTGGTCTCTTTTCCCAAGCACCCAGTGACAGAACAAGAAGACACAGTCTCAAACTGTGCCAGAGCAGGTTCAGCCTGGATATTAGGAAGAAATTCTTCACAGAGTGATTGCCCATTGGAATGTGCTGCCCAAGGAGGTGGTGGAGTCAGCATCCCTGGAGGTGTTTAAAAAGGAGGCTGGATGAAGTAAGTGCACTTAGTTAATTACAAGGGTTAGGTGATAGGTTGGACTCGATGATTCTAGAGGTCTTTTCCAACCTGATTAATTCTGTGATTCTGTGAATTAACATGCATTATCACTGTAGTATAAATTTGCCAGCAAGCAGTATCAAAATATTAAAGTCTGCTTTTGGCTATATGCTGCTCTATTGCACTAAAATAGTGACAGACTATCGTATAATGGAGATGCCTGAAATAATGCAAATATACCTCTATATATATATATCACATATATAAATTTGTGTGTTTTTCTGTGTGCACATTTTATGTATTTCAAATATATATATAGACACACAGAGTGTACCTGCTTGTTAAAACTGTTAAGTCCTCTCTAAAACTAAAAATATTAAATATAATAGTAAATGAATGGGAATAGCACAGTCTGTTTGGTGCTTACACTGATCAGCCAGTGACGAACTTACAGTGAAGGTTTTTTTACATGTTTACTGACAGCTATGAGTTTTTCATGCTACTTGGATGAGTCATAACAATCTGAGTAACACATCAACATGTCTTGAAAACAGTAGCTCAAAACAACAAAACCACAGGTCAACAGTGTACATGAGCTGACTGCACACTGAGACCATTCAAATTCATTTTTAACTGAACTTTTATCAGCACTTACTAGGTACAATATTAGGCTATGTAGGCAAAATTATGTGGATTATAATGAAGGAAATATTTGAACCACTAGTGGTAGTACTAATTTAGTAGATCCCAGTCTTAAGAGAAACCTGTAATGAAATTACAGATCCTGGATTTAGACTTATTAGCCCTCCAGCTTTTTTGCCACAAGTGAATGTACTTAAACATATGTTCTGTTCCTATGTACTAAATACTTCATCAAAAGATTTCAAGTTTTGTCTGTAGTGGTTTAGCTATTTGAATGAATGTTACAGTCAGTCAATATTACATTCAGAGTACAACATACTTGGGTTTTGCAAATAACAGCTGAGACTCTAAAACAACTGACTATGAATCAGACAGATGGAATCCGTGGAAGCCTCTATAGCCTGGAACTCAATTCATATCCTAGTGAAATTCAGCAACACAGTCACAAGCTGTAAGATATACACAGTAGAATAAAAGAGCTTCATTTTGTAATGGCAGAATTCATTTTCAGCACACTGAAAATACAATTTTCCATATGACTGATGCTATCCAATTGCCAAGTTTAAGCTAAAGCAAATTAAAGTTTTTGGGGTTTTTTTGTGTGTTCTTAAAGAAACACCTTTTTTTTTTAATATGAAATGGAAAACCCTGTAACAACATTCATTATTTAAATACCATTTTAGATTTAAAAAGGTATAAAGGATCTCTCAGAAGTTGACAGGGTAGTATACCTTCTATAATAAAGGATTCCACCTAAATACTTCAAATCCAAAAGGTATTTACCATTAGGTAAATGCAATTGTACAGGTCCTTCTGGTTCTCATTAATTTATCACTTACCACATCTCAGGGGGTGGGGAAAAACCCCAAAGTAGTAAAAATGATACTTTGGTATTATTCAGCAGAAGCTGGGAAACTTCAAGGTGCTTGCCTTATGTAGTTGGCCTTATAAATGAAAGATGGGTAATCCTGTTCAGTTGACTGAAGCCAAAAGGCACAGTGGACTGCCGTGACAACAGAAGTGTCACTGACTATTCACTAGTGTGAAATCCTCAAACAGGATTCAGGTCATGGTTCAGGTTAGCTTAAATAATGATAGAGGTGGTTTGAAAGGAACAAGATTATTTTTGGCTAATACAGATTAGGTATTTCATAAATGTTTTTGCCCACAAACTGCAGCTTCACTGACTAGGTGATAGGCAGAAGTTAAGAAAAAAAAAATCTAAGTCTGCCACTGCTGCAATTCAGCTGCAAACCTGATCTAACTCTAATTTTAAGGCAACTACATAACTTGGAGGTACACACATTTAGAAGTTTCCAGAACAAGAGAACACCCCACAGCTAAGCACGGGCCTCTCCTAAGGAGACCAAAAGGCTTTCTTGCAACAGAGTTTGGAATCTCAGTAAGAACAGTAACATTTTGTCAGTGGTGGGTGTCTGACAGACTTTGAGAGACAATAAGGCAATGACTTAAAGGAAGCACTTCAGTGTAACTAAACTCAGTTTCTCGGTGAATACTATGCAGCTACCCAGGCTCTGAAGTGACTCAGTATATAGACCATTTACAGATGTGGTATTAATGTACTAGAAGATAAGTTTGCCATTGAGCTTTTATTTTCATTACTCGCCCTCCTGATAACTGAATCTTATATACTGAAGTGCTGTTCAATCTTACAAGGAATGCTTTCAACAGCCAAGAAGCATGCCTACTTCAAAGATTATCATGTACATCTGTCCTTCTAATATCAATTGGTCCTTGAAACCTGCCCTTGAGCACAGATTCTTTCACTTGAGATTGTCTCAAAACTATCAAGTAGCTTTCTGGTTATTTAGCTTAGTAATTTGTTAGCAATTCACTGACAACAACAATAATTTAAAACTTACTTTACCCCTAAAATTCTTCACTACTACCTTGTTTCTTGGCCAATAATGATTTCCAGAGTCATCCTCTGATACAGAAACATGGATTTCATCTTCAGATATGCTGCCTTATCTGTGGTACGCTGTCAAAGCTGTACAACTTACAAGGCTCCTTCTGAGTTTCAGTCCACCAATTTGAGCAACAGTCACACTGAAGCTCCACTGTCTCCTAGCTAAGCTACTGCAACACAGTTTTCCCTTGCCTTGCCAAACAGAACACTGGTCTAAACACAACCATTCAGTATGCTACAAAATCCACCTTTTTCCTAACTCCCTGCCCACCTTGCATCAGTCCTCTCTGCTCCTCTGTTCCTCACCTACCAAAAGAAAAAAAATTATACTTGCTGTCATTCTAAAGGCATTTCACGGCTTCTTGCTTCAGCCTATACTGTCACCATGCAGAAAGTTTTGATTTTCACCTCCTGGCAACTCAAAATGACAGTTCCTAATGTATCCGTCATACCTTCAAACAAGCATCTACCAAAGCATCTGCCACAATCCTACAATTTCGAAGCAGGTAAAAAAACCCAGTAATACAGACCATTTCCAGAAATAGCCTCCTTAAATTTTTTTCATTGTGAAAACTGCAGTGAAAGTTGAAGGTTCCTATTCTATTGGCATCCAAACTACTGGAGATCATTCTGATCCAGTCCTCCCCCTCACCATACTTTATCAGTGTACATTCACGTTTTTGACTCAATCATGTGGAGAAGGAACCAATCTTTAGCTCTACTTGTGCAACTGAAGTGATTAACTGGGAGATATTTCAGGCTTCTAAGCACTGAAATATTACAAAAATTCAGTTAGTAGGACATAGAGACAAACTTCAGCATAACTCTGTATTGACATATTTACTTGTCCTAATCTGCACTTTTCCTTTCCTGTAGCATGCAGATTTCAAGTTCCAGGATATTAATCTGTTTCATGAATCAATAAGCCTCTGTCTGATAGAGCACATACAAAATATTTTGTGTGTACTGTACCACTTTAGCTCTTACCTTAGTAAAATTATTCAAGTGACCTAGTTTTCTCATATTTGAAACACCTTGTAATTTGGCCACATTTTGGAGGATCTCTCTCATATTATCACAGGGTTCTGCAAAAGAAAACAGTTTATTAACAGATACAGTTAAAAATAAATAAAAAAATAAATGTGAATTCAACACACATTTTTGTAAATATAACAGGTACTCTCCCCATCTTAATTAAGGATGTAGGTAATTTTCACCTCAATAAGGATAAATTGGATTTATGTCTACAACCTAAACCAGGCATATCCAAGTTCTCTAGCACATAGAGAAATAACAAGAGACCTCTTTAAAAAAAAAGGTATTAATTTACTATCTTACATTTCCAATTGACAATGAAATCAATTTAGCATCTAAAACTCGAGTCCTAATATCTCATAAATAAGCAACTTCATCCTTAATTCTCTTGTTATTTAAAGACCAGCAATAAATTTAAAGTTAGAAGTAAAAAGACAGCATGTCACCTCCACACTATGCAATGTTTTTCCCTCCAGGCAAAGGGCTGCTGAGATTTTGGGAAGACAAGACTCTTTTCTACTCTCCATATTGTTCTCTGTCCACAACCATCATAAATCTAATAAAGAACTAGGACTTTCCAGTGACATGAGAAGTGAACCACAAGGTAAACAGGTGGACTAGGAACGAATTCTTGTTTCTCCCTAAATATCCACCAGTCCAATATAAAATAATCCCCAAACCCACAAATCAGGATTCAGTCATGAGCTGATGATTCTACGTTGTGCTAGGAAATGGAAAAAGGCTACCAAACAGCAAGAAGAGACAAGACTATTCTGCTTTTTGGAACAAGGTTGAGAGCAGAGGCAGAATAGGACAAGCAGCACAGAGTGGTGGAGTCGCCATCCCTGGAGCTGTTCAAGGCAAGACTGGACGTGGCACTTGGTGCCATGGTCTAGCCTTGAGCTCTGTGGTAAAGGGTTGGACTTGATGATCTGTGAGGTCTCTTCCAACCCTGATGATACTGTGATACTGTGATATTATCAGAATTAAAAAATGACATTAAAAAACCCAAATCTCACTAGGTTAAGAAAATCTTGAGGGGGAAAAAATAAAAGTCAAACCACTGGACATCCAGAAAGCAACAAAGACAAAGGCACCCCACATTAACTCCAGTGAAAGAAACTTGCTTTCTACTGCAGTATGAACAGCTTACAGATGAGTTTGTGGCTTATACATCTTTTACTTATCTGTTCAGCCTGAAGGGATATATGTATATTTTGCATTACACAAAGGTATTCAAAGCATCAGAGATGTAAAGAAAGGACCTTCCTCATCACCCCTCTACAAATCAAGATGGTTTTATATCATTCTGTAGTTGAAAAACTTCAAACACAACAGATTTGGAAAGAGCAAACATAACCAGCAATTTCATCAGGATATATCCAGAATGGATATCACTTGGGCTGATTTCTACACTTTGGCCTGCCTTATGTAATGGGTGGAAATCTGTGCTAGTTTGAAGCAAGCTGGAATGTTTTGGTACAAGAACTAGATAACGGGCAGTGAAATGAAAAACAATTGATGTCAACTTCTCTCACAGTCACGCTGAGAACTCTGGGAAGAAGAAAGACTTTTTCTCCATTTTGTTTCTCACTCTTGCTTTTGCCTTAGACCTGGTCACATCTCATTAACTCTGCTCCTACTAACCCTGCTCCCTAACCTCTTGGCTGCACCTCTATTCTTCCTGAGAACTGGGGTAAGGTTGAGAGGGCCGGGGGGAGGTGTTGGGGTGGTTTGAGAGCCCCTCCTGGGGACTCAGGTTTCTGGGAGGGGAGTTGTGCTTTTGTATTGTTTATCCTTTGTATATTTCTGTATATAATTGTATATAACTGTATATATTGTAAATAGCTGCTTGTAAATTTTGCTAGCTGTAAATAAATTGCTTCATCTATATTCCCAGGGTCCGTCTGAGTTAGCTGGGGCAAATACAAAGTGTGGGGGGGCGGGGTAACCCCCAAACCATCACAAAATCTCTCTGGCTCACATCACTTTTGCATCTGTAACACACTCCATTACGTCACAAGAAAGACCACAGGTGTGCAGCTCCCCAGACTGTTCTTCCTGAATTCTTTAGAGAACAAGCAGCAACAATAACTCTACAAAATTACTAGAAATATGCCTTTAAGATTTAATTTTGAAAGCGCAGACAGCTAAATACTCAAGGAAAAACTCTACCAAAACTATGCATACTATATGGAGTCTAAAACCCATGAGACTACTGCAAGAGGCCTCTTGTATGCCACTAGAAATGAAAATTTCTGTTCTGTTAAGAGCAGACAAACTCAGAAGTGAGAAAGTTATGCTAATCAGAAAGGCAACCAATTTGGATGTGAAGAAACCAGAACATGGCAATGTCAATACCTCTTACAGTAAAAATTCAGTAGCAATGACAGATCTTTGTAATGATACTGTGCAATTAAAATGTGTACTAAACCATTTTACTTTATGTATGTATGAAAAACTGCAGTTACAGAAACTGTTCCTCAGACTGTCATCTTTCTGCTTAAAAAGCTCTCACTTCTAAAACAGAAAAGTTTGAAGAAAACCATGTTTGCAGTACTTGGCAGAGCAGCCAGGTACTTCTCAGAAGCTTCAGCAGCAGGTAAGTACTTTTACTCAAAGTTGAGACCTCAGAGTAAAATTTTACAGCTACGAGGACACTTCTGATAATATGAATACACCAAGTTATCTAGCTTACACTTCAATACAACAGCAACACTAATGTTGCAGGGAAAAAAAACCACAAATACAGTGAAGAAATAAGCACCCTCTAATAACATAATAGCTCGGAAGAACTAAGCTTACAGATGACTACTTGATCAAGAGGCAGAAGCCCATTTGGAGCTCAGGCTGGCCACGGCTGCCAAGGAAAATAAAAAATGTTTCTATAAATATATAAATGGCAAGAGAAGGGCCAAGGACAACCTCCAGTCTTTGTTAGATAGAGAGGGGAACATAGTGACAAAGGACGAAGAAAAGGCAGAGGTGCTTAACACCTTCTTTGCCTCAATCTTCACTAGTGGGACAGGTTGTCTCCAGGACAGCTGGGCTCCTGAAGTGACAGATGGAGTCAGGGACCAGTACAGTCCCCCTCTAATCCATGAGGAAGCAATAAGGGATCTGCTAAGTCACTTGGATCCTCATAAGTCCATGGGACCGGATGGGATCCACCCTAGGGTGCTGAGAGAGCTGGCAGCTGAGCTGGCCAAGACACTCTCCATCATTTATCAACAGACCTGGCTCACTGGAGAGGTCCCCGAAGACTGGAAGCTGCCAATGTGATACCCATTCACAAGAAGGGTCGTAAGGAGGAGCCAGAAAACTACAGAGCTGTGAGCCTGACCTCAGTGCCAGGCAAGGTCATGGAACAGGTCATCTTGAGTGCCATCACAAAGCACCTACAAGATGGCCAAGGGATCAGGCCCAGCCAGCATGGGTTTAGGAAGGGCAGGTCCTGCCTCACCAACCTGATCTCCTTTTATGATCGGGTTACCCACCTGGTGAACGTGGGGAAGGCTGTGGATGTAGTCTACCTGGACTTCAGTAGAGCCTTTGACACTGTCTGCCACAAGAAGCTCATGGCTTGGACAGATTCACTCTGATAAGGGTCAAGAACTGGCTGGAAGGCTGGGCCCAGAGAGTGGTGGTGGTGAATGGTGCCACATCTAGTTGGCAGCTGTCACTAGTGGTGTTCCCCAAGGATCAGTGCTGGGCCCAGTCCTGTTCAATATCTTCACTGATGATCTGGTCGAGAGGATTGAGTCCAGCATCAGTAAGTTTGCAGGTGACACCAAGCTAGGAGCAGGTGTTGATCTGTTGGAAGGTAGGAGAGCCCTGCAGAGGGACCTGGACAGGCTGGATGGGTGGGCAGAGGCCAATGGGATGACATTTAACAAGGCCAAGTGCAGGGTTCTGCACTTTGGCCACAACAACCCCAAGCAGCACTACAGGCTGGGGACAGAGTGGCTGGAGAGCAGCCAGGAGGAAAGGGACCTGGGGGTACTGGTGGATAATAGCTGAAGATGAGCCAGCAGTGTTCCCAGGTGTCCAAGAGAGCCAATGGCATCCTGGCCTGCATCAGGAACAGTGTGGCCAGTAGGATGAGGGAGGTTATTCTGCCCCTGTACTCAGCACTGGTCAGGATACACCTTGAGTACTGCGTCCAGTTCTGTGCTAGTTTGAAGCAAGCTGGAATGTTTTGGTGAAAAGAACTAGATAATGGGCTGTGAAAAGGTAAACATGGCTGTGTCTCCTTCTCTCACAGTCCCGCTGAGAACTCTGGGAACAAGAAGTAAACAACAGATAACATTGTCCTTTTTGTCTCTCTCTCTGCTTTGAGCTTCAGACCAAGCCACATCTCCTTAACCTCACTGCCACTACCCTTCCTTCTTAAACTCTTGGCTGCACTTCTATTCCTTTCTCAGGATTTGGGGTAGGTTGAGAGGGCAAGGGGAGGTGTTGGGGTGTTTTGAGAGCCCCTCCTGGGGACTCAGGTTTCTGGGAGGGGAGTTGTGCTTCTGTATTGTTTATCCTTTGTATATTTCTGTATATAACTGTATATACTGTAACTATCTGCTTGTATATTGTGCTGCTTGTAAATAAATAGCTTCATTTATACTCCTGGAGGCCTTCTGAGTTAGCTGGGGCAATTCCAAAAGTGTGGGGGGGGGGGGGTAAGAGCCCAAACCATCACAAGTTCTGGGCCACTCAATTCAAGAGAGATGCTGAGGTGCTGGAATGTGTCCAGAGAAGGGCGGCAAAGCTGGTGAGGGGCCTGGAACACAAACCCTATGAGGAGAGGCTGAGGGAGTTGGGGGTGTGCAGCCTGCAGAAGAGGAGGCTCAGGGGTGACCTCATTGCTGTCTACAACTACGTGAAGGGAGGCTGCAGCCAGGTGGAGGTTGGTCTCTTCTCCCGGACAACCAGCAACAGAACAAGGGGACACAGTCTCAAGTTGTGCTGGGGAAAGTATAGGCTGGATATTAGGAGGAAGTTCTTCACAGAGAGAGTGATTGGCACTGGAATGGGCTGCCCAGGGAGGTGGTGGAGTTGCCGTGCCTGGAGGTGTTCAAGAAAAGACTAGATGAGGCACTTAGTGCCATGGTCTGGTTGACTGGATAGGGCTGGGTGCTAGGTTGGACTGGATGATCTTGGAGGTCTCTTCCAGTCTGGTTGATTCTGTGATTCTAAGCTGTGTCAAAAGTTCAAGTCTCACTTTAAACTTCAGAAAAAAAACTTTTTGAAAGATTTTTTCCCAAAGAAAAAAGCTACCTAGAGAATTGTGACATATTAACTTGAAGGAAAGACTGGCTCTCCTGTATTTCCTCTTCTGGAAATACATTACATATTAGGAGAAGGCATAATATTTACTTAGTTACTCAAGCATGAATAATTTTTATTAAAAATAAAGCCAATAAGAAAGGTAGATAGGCCCAACAGAACTTCACATGTGGTAGATGTAAGTAAAAGAATTTAAACAATATAATGCACCTTCAAAAATGTGAAGGTTAGTTAATCTGTTTCTCACATTAAAATGAGTTTCAAATAGATTAAATACATTCTGGATTCTGCCAAATAAGTCATGTCGCTTTCCCATTATCAAAGATCAGAAGCAGCTCTGCCTATCTTCCTGTTATAAGAATCTCATGCAACAGCATTGAAGAACATGGATTAATGCAGGAATGGAAAAATATGGCAAAAAAACAGAGGTTTGTCTCCCAAAAGAAGTATCAGTGCCTTATCATTAGTTTTGTGTTCTGGCATTGTTTTGTTTTACATTTATTTTTGCCTGGAGGAGGGGGGTGGCTTTTTCAGTCTGTTTTTGTGGGGGGTTTTTGCCTTTTTTTTTTTTTTAAGGGTTGGTCTCTTAAGGATCTCAGTTCAGGCCACCACTGCAGAGATTTCTTAGTCCTGATTAACCCTTGCTCTTTAGGTCTCCCTGCATTTCTATCTGAAACTAACAAAAATAAGTGAAGCTATTTGTTATAATTTTAAGATCTCTCATTTTTTTTTCCTGACTTATCTCATTTATTACTGAGATGCTTACTCATGTCAGCAAAAAAAGGCTTCATCAAAAAAATTGTCAAGCGCTGTAACAGTGCCCAGTGAAGTGGAGAAGTCATCAAACATCATTATTCAAGTGATACAGATTTGGTCCTTACGGAAATGGTTTAGTGGTAGACTTGGTACTGTGTTAAGTTTACAGCTGAACTTGACTGCAAGGGTCTTTTTTCAACATAAATGATTCTGTCATTTTATGATCTTGAACTGGTCCATAGCAACAACAATTATTTTCACATTCTTTCCCACGGTGCTTCTGAGGGTGGAATTGTGCAAAATGGCCAAGACAATCTTACTGCTTTCCTGTGCCAAAGACTGACAATTCTTTCTCTTGCTTTTATTCTTTTTACTCTGTCTCACTACATGACAAACCTTGTCCTTCACACTACTACTCTGGTACCCGCCCATTTCATGTTAAAATAATTCTGCTACCTAAGCCAGCAGAACGCTACTCACTTTTTGTCTGTGCTAGTTTTCTACTGGGTTACAGAGCCAAATGGAATACTAAAAATCTTACAAAAATATCCACAAAAGTGGTTGTGACACTAAGCCATTCACAGGTAGATTGGTGGAAGCATTGTGCACCCTCTCCAGAAAAGAACAAAAAGTCAGACTTCAGAGGTTTATTTAAATGCACTTTTACACTTGCCAAGTTGTCCTGATTAATACACATGAGATTTAAGGCAAAGTGGCTTCATCTGGAAAATTGTTGATATATGCAAAAATGTCAAGACAAGCACACTTGTGTTCTACAACAACAGCTTAACTTGCTGACCATTTTGTGTGTCTGGCTCTTTTCTGGACAGCAAGCGCTTTGAAGTATCACATATCTTTGTTGTGTTACACCAAACACTGTCTCATCACCACTGAAATAAGTAATACCCAGTACACAGAATGATAATCTTTAGAACAGAATCAAATCAGCATTTCAACACTCTAACCTTACAAATTCCCTAATTGTCTACATCTTGAGTTTGTAGGTGCATGAGTATTAAAAACCTTCTAAGTTGTGTTGTTTGTTTTTAAACTCTCATGACCTTTTTCAGGGCTTGACTCATTCTTTCACCCCTTCAGGACTGTGATATTATTCTTCCCCAGTAAGAATCATGATGCATTCTGACAGAGCCCATTCTCCAGAGAGAAAAAACACCACAGAGCTCCCGCTACACAAAACATCAAGTGCACTAGCTAATGCAGGGATGAAACAGGACCAGCAACAGCTATATTAGCAAAACTGATGGTTCCTTTCCCCTGACAGATTTAGCAGCATTGTTTGATCACATTCAGTAAGCTACCAGCATGCCAGTCCACTAGTCTGTTATGCATGCATGGATATAAAGCAAACAAAAAGAATGGTAGACTTTAGCACACAAATAATTCAGTAACTCTGAAGTCAGACATAATGAGTTAAAGTGAGGAATGTATATTTTATATGCATCACTTAGTACGTACTGGAACAGCAGCTGTACACAGTAACCAATGTCTGTACAGTAAGTAAACTCAAGAGAGACTGCACTAAAAGCTGCTATCACAACTACTAGGATCAGTGTTAAAAAAGTTATACACCTACAGATTTCTCATAAAGAAGTCATACCTCACTACAATTAAGCATTTCAGAATTGACTAAGAATACCAGAGGTACCTTCCTTTTACTGAAAGAATCACAATGTAAATGGGTGATCCTAGGGAACTACTATGCACCTCTCTCATTTTTTTAGAGATTTTTAAAGTCTAAGTGCTATGAAACTGTATTACAAAGCTGCTGTTAGAGGCTTGTTAAAATATGTGCTGCCAAAATTAAGTTAGTTGAGTGAAATACACACCAACTGGAAACATTAATGCATTGTTCTCCAATTTCCACCAAAATAATCATGAGTTGCCAGTTATTAAAAGCACCAGAACATTAGAAATCAGTTAAAGGTGTCCAATTTAAGCCTAGGTGACAGGTCATCAGTCTCCTAAAAGATTTTTAATATCAACACCTTTAATTCTTGCTGTGACAAAAAGAAAAACCAGGACAATTATGTAATCTCTCATAATATGAAGCATTCTTAATTTACATCTAATTAAAACTGTGCCAATGTCAGAGGGGGGAAAACCAACTATGTTCTAAGAACAATGGAAGAAAGCTACATTTAAAAAAGCAAACTCCATGATAGATCACTCCTGAATTATTTATACTGACGCATCAACTTCATTTTGCCAGACTGAAAAGAAAAAGGCTCACATGAACAATTTACAGTCTGCAATTTTCAAAAACACTGTAATACAAGCTTAGACTGAAGGTATGTCTCAATTTATAAAGTAAAAACTTACAAATAATTGTTTGTGATGTCTAAGTTTTGCCAAATAGTTTCCATTTAGTTTAAAAAAAGCTTGAAAATGTAAAGCAAATCTTAACAATTGAGATCATTCCCTTGAAAAGTACAAGTGATCACATGCAGTGTCTTCTGTAGAATGTACACAGAGTTTTAGTTTGATTTCTATAGCTTCCACAAGTTAAATAAAGATAAAGGGCTTTGAGTACCTCTTTCAGTAACTTGTGTTCATGGAAATAGAAAGAAAATAGAAGCTAAGAACTCAAATTATTTTCATCTTGCTGCTTAAAAAAGTTACAAATAGATAAAAGCAGCTCAGAAATTTGGAAAAAGCACATCTCCCTTTCATGGCAGTCAGTAAATAAAGCAAAAGAACTGCTCTTCCTACATCAGAAAGTAAGCTTCATGTTTAAAAAAAAACTCTGCCTTAATTAACTAGAAAGCAGTGCAAGCAACTGCATATCCAAGGTAGGATCTAGAAATCACTATAACCACAGATCAAAAGTTGTCCAGCAGGATTACACTTAGGACTCTAATCCTTCATACCTAGCTCTGTACATCTAGACTTGCATATAAATTCTTCTACAAGTAAACAGGAAAGTAAAGTTTAAACGTCTATGGTGACTTTAGAGACTTCTTCGCAGATGTGCATAAAATACTGCAAATTGAAGGATAGTTTAAAAAATGTTCCTAAGTACAGATAAAGGTGACAGGAAAATTCTGCTGGTGCAGCCAGCCTGAAAAAGTAACAGCAGTTAAAAAATTAACTACTTTCTTAATTTTTGTCTTATATTACTTCTAACAAAGACACTGAGATTCTGTATAGAAAAGCCATCCTTCCGTACGGGAACATGTGTCTAGAGAAGAGTGACAAAGCCGGTGAGAGGTCTGTAACATCTCTGTGAGGAGAGGCTGAGGGAGCTGGGGGTGTTTAGCATGGAGAAGAGGAAGCTCACTGCCATCTGCAGCTACCTAAAGGGAGGTTGTAGCCAGGTGGGGGTTGGTATCTTCTCTCAGGCAACCAGCAACAGAACAAGGGGACACGGCCTCAAGTTTTGCCAGGGGAAGTATAGGCTGGGTGTTAGGAGGAAGCTGTTGGCAGCGAGAGTGATTTGCCATTGGAATGGGCTGCCCAGGGAGGTGGTGGAGTCACCATCACCTGGTGCCATGGTCTAGGTGACTGGCTAGGGCTGGGTGCTAGGTTGGACTGGATGATCTTGGAGGTCCTTTTCCACATAGCTGATTCTATGATTCACCCTTAATTATTCCTGGTGTGATCTCATGTAACAAATTTAATTTAACAATTTAAAAACAGAATTGTTTTACTGTTAAAACCTCTGAAAAATAGGTTATATGGTTGAAACATTAACAGCGTTGCTACCAGTAAAGCTATGGTTCTACTACTTGAGCAGAAGCACAAGAGAAAGCTGAAAACTGGCTACATAAATATTGAAATGCACAACAAAATATCTTTAAACTCTGAAGAGTAAAAAAAAAAACTGACATACCATGCTTATTTGAATGTAACATATAGCTTTTGATAAACTAGCCCTTTTATGTTTTATACCAATGCACACTGTCCTGGATGGAATTACTTAAATATTAATTATTAAAATAATATTAAAAATTAGGACTACATCAAAGTACCAGAGAGGGTTTAAAAAACTGTTGTTCTTCAGACAACTTGCCTATTCATACAGAACATGGATCTCTACTTAAATTTACAGTTATGTCCTCAACTCTCAGGAAAATGCAATGTTAATGCCAAGAATCTTAGCAATCGTTCTTGGTATATACAGTTTTTTTTTTTTATTACATACTTATTTTCCCTTCCTCCCTGAAAAACAATGTCATCTTTGTACAGTAAGAGATACTCAACTATAACTAGTGCACAGTATGATGACTAAAAGCAAGATGTGATTACAGTCTGCTAAGAAAAGTTCCCTCATTACCACTTCATAGTACAACAAAAATTTGAATTCTTCCAGAATACACAAGTAAGCTGTGGAAGAACTTGCTCTAACATTTCCAGACATTAAAATGCTGAAAAAACCAACCCAAACAAAACAAACTAGTAAATAATAAAAAAAAAACCCACCAAAGCACAAAAACAAACAACCCACAAACAAACAAAAACAACCCCCAAAACACCAACAAAAACCCAAAATAAAACAAAAAAAACACTACCAAAAGAAGAGAGGCACAAAATGCTGGAGGGTGGGGAAAGCTCCAAAGCCACGTGACTACATGTTTGTTTGCCCTGTTGTTCTACTCCTCCACATCAGTCATCAGCTACTGTCAAAGACAGGACACTGTGACCCAGTAGAGCTGGTTCTTACGTTCAAAAGCCAATAAAAAGCTGGATGATAAGCCTTTGCCAGATTCCGAACACTGGTTATGTTGGTATACAAATCAAATTATTACTTTGCAGAATATCAGCTATGAATTTGAATGATAAACATTAACTTCAGTTCCTGCAACCCATTTTCTTTTCTGCCACCAATTCTAGAAATAGAAAATTCAAGACAGTCAAAATTTTCAGTTGCTTTAATGAAGGCTATACTGTGAACATTTCCTATCATGCAACTACCAACTGGATAGCATATTAAACAAGTATTTCAGAACTACCCAAAGGTACTCTGATTAATTCTATACATGTTAACTCACTTATCAGAACAAAAATAAAAATAATGCCACTAACCTTAGAAGACAATTTGTGAGAGAAATTATTGTATTTAAGAATATTTTCCCAGCTGACATTCTAATTTTCTTCTCTATCATTTCAAATATTTCAAAAACCCCAAATCATAAATGCCATCCAGTTAAATGGCCCTTACTGATAAACTATAGATATGAGGAGCTAGGCACTGTCCCCAGAGATATATGACACCCTGTCTAACAGGGTAAGAAGAAAAAATGCTAGCAACATTAGCAGATGCAGGATCTCAGTGTTTGCTGGTGGAAACAAAGGACAATTAGCAAACATAGAAAGAGTAAAGCAGTTTCTCAAATTCAAATGTTAACAGAGGTACACAACTAGAAACCAAAAGAGCACTAGCTGCAGCAAGGAAACCTTTAGGCTGTGGGAAACGTGTAGTGTGGTACTACGTCCCTCTAAATGCTATAACCAGACTTCAAAATAGTTTCCACACTGATGATGCTTGGGAACACCAGTTGTTCATAGGACAGGTCTCATCCAACAGCTGTGACTGTTGAGGACCTTTTCTCCTGAAAAGGTCATTTTCAGAGAAGGAACAGGAAGCATCATTTATAGACTTTCAGATGAAGATGTACGCGTAATTCTTTAAACACAGAAGACATCCAATTTCAACCTGGAAAAAATCTATTTCACTGAAGTAATCGGCTAACCTAAAAAACTGATCTAGAAATATCATATTTATGGAAAAACTAAGTTTTTATCCATTTCCTCTTTGTGTATTTCATGAAAAAAAAAAACCAAACAAACCAAGTAAGTCCACTCATGAAAATCACATATGGTTTGCATAAAGAAGAACACATTCTAAATTCTCTAGATATGAGGTTGCTAAAGCTAATTTCTGACTTCACTGATACTTAGAGGAAAACAAAGAAAAAAAGATTACTTACAGATTTAATCATGTCTTAAACAAAAGAGTAATTTCCATGCAACAGCTGTTCCTGATAGTCCTCTATACTTATTGTTTTTAAAAAACAATTATTCAGTCTGTGTGCACCAAACAGGGAACCAATCTTTTATGCAGGTGAAAAAAAAACAACAACAAATCTCTGTATTGTTCACCACACATAGTTACATGGAGAGATTAATGAAATTATTCTTTGTTATTCTTTCATAATTACTATAATTTTGTCCTAAAGTCTGTGACTTATTGTTTAATTTTAAATATCATTCCTCTATGCAAAGGTATCTCCTACTAATAGAGGTCTGTAAAGGGAGCCTTACAGCTGTAGTTCATTTCACAACAAACAAAATTTCTACAAACAGAGTTGAGAGATGGTTAAAATGAAAAAGATGCAAACAAGAGCTGAGAGGAGGCATTTCAAATATGGCTAACTGTCCCAGAACATCTTTACTATTTTGTCATCCTTTCAGTCTTAGATGGTTATTTGAAGTATCACTGATAAACAGCATGAAATTTTATTAATTACCCACTTCTCCAAATGGAAAGGAATTAATTTTATATCTGAGACAATTTAGCATATTTCTACAAAAGAGATAAATTATAAACTTAGAAGTAGCATTCTGAAGCATTCTAGAGCAGCCACCAATCAATGGTCGGATATTGCCAAAACTATAGCATTAAGTAGCATTTAGTCTAAAACAAGCTTAGAGATGGCTCAGAAATTATGACAAGAGTCTACAGAGCTTTCAGGTTAAGTGCAAAGATTAAAATTCTGTCACATACCTAATAAAGTACAAATGTAAGTACAGTTTTTTCGTTTTTTGGGGCTGTTAAGTTTTTTTTTTTAATTGAGTTTTGTGTTGGATTTTTTTTCACTCCATTTTTTCACTTTCTGCTTTACAGATCTTTGCCAAGACACCTCTTCTTTACCAGTACAAGGATTTGATAAATTTACCCTTGCCTAATCATGTTCTGAAGTTTTCCTAACTCCTATTTTTCTTTCTGATTTATTCATAGAATCACAGAATCAACCAGGTTGGAAGAGACCTCCAAGATCATACAGTCCAACCTAGCACCCAGCCCTAGCCAGTCAACTAAACCATGTCACTAAGTGCCTTATCCAGTCTTTTCTTGAACGCCTCCAGGGATGGTGATTCCACCATCTCCCTGGGCAGCCCATTCCAATGCCAATCACTCTCTCTGGGAAGAACTTTCCCCTAATATCCATTCTACCAAAGCATTCCATCACACAGCAGATGGGTGGCAAACAAAAAAAAACCTGTTTCCATCATATATGTGAGTATACCAGTACTACGTATTTTATAACAAGAATAAAGCAAAATACATTGTATTGTAAAAGTCATGACTGCTCCAGTTAAAATCATTACTCTAGTATCAGCCACCCTCTGTATAGCAGTGTTACAGCACCTTCTTGCCTGTATTAGAACTCACCACAGGAGTGATGAGCTCACTATACACTCACTTGCCTATCTGCATGTGGTTTGAAGCTTCCAACAAAAAAAACACCTCTTATTTAATCTTGTGTAGTTATCAAAGCCTTAAGTTATGCACTTATGTCTTAGTTGTAAGGAAGCTAGCTGTTTTCACGATGGATGACTTCTGTTTTCTTTTAAATAATGACACAACAGAACAAAAATCTCTACGGCAGGAGTCCAAATTGTCATGAAAGATAAAAAGCTTATCTGATTTTTCAGTACTTTTCACTAAACTGGTAAGCCATTATTTCAACACCAATTCTTAAGCCATCCTGTAACCCTCTTAAGCACAGTTGTTTTCTGCATGTTTTGTGTTTGTAAGGATACAAAGTGTTAGAGAACAGCAAGTTTTCACTATAATTATTTCACTTCTTCCACCTGTAGAGAGAAGAACTACCTGATGTTGAGTGTCTCTAGTGTTATTAGGGGAGCACTTTCAAGATCGCAAGGTAATTGGTAAAGTATGCATGAAGGTCATGAGATTGGGCAAATAAGTGATGCATTTCTTTCTGGGTAGGTTCTTGTTGACATAGCTTCCTTATTACTGTAATTATGATGAGGGGTGTGTTTCTTTACATAGCATCTACACTGGATAGGCTCTGACAAAAAAAAAAATCCTGAAACTAGGAACTACATTAATCTCAGAGGGAGGTGAGGTGGAGCTAGGGGAAAGGAAAAAAGACTGAAGAACATTTATGACAAAGACTTCAAAACATTTATATGAAGAAGGTGGCAGAAACCAGAGATTTTGAAACTTTAACAGTTTCTAAGAGTTAAATGCTGGGGGTGGGAAAGGGGAAAAGGCAGAATACTATAATGTAGAAACCCCAGCATTGCTTAAACACCTAAGTTATTTATACCAATCCAAATTGCAGAACACTCTCCTTTGCCAAATAAAAATAGAAACAACAAGATATTAGAGCAGTCATTTTACTCTCTGCCCTTCAGAAAAGTGCTGACATTTGTTGACCACTCTGAACTACAGCAGCAAAAACATAAAAGAACTCACAGAAACAAATTCAGAGATGCTGCACACAACTCCGAAGATCTGCCTTCCTATCTGCCTTTTAAGATACAGGATTGTCCAGCTCCTACAGATACTTTAAGACTATGTAAGCCAGTCAAAGTTTTAAAGCTGCCTTAATATTTCCCTTCAATTAAAAGTGTACCTGGTTTTGAGAAATGAAAAGTGAAAATATTGCAAGCACACACCATTTTAGTATTTCTGAGAAGTCTTTATGTTGTAAAAGCACTAATACCTCAAAAACCTAACCCAAAGGTACACAAGTGTTATCAAGTTAGCCATGCCAGTGCACTTAATGCAGTTTCAAAACAAGAGTTAACTGAAGTGCAGAAAGTAAAGCTACCCATTTGATTTTGGACTGCATATACTCACTACCTCTAACTCCTTTTAAAGTTACTTTTAGAACTTGATAAAAGGTTACATGTTACTCAAAATGTCATCATTATCACCAAACACTTCCCCTTATATAAAAACTGCAACATACAATAACGCAGGTAGAAAACTTCTCATCAAGACAAGATCTCTCTTCAACTGTTTTTAAATTTGCCCTTTTAAGAACTAAAAAATATTACTAATTTCCTTCTTGTTCTTATTACAGCTTCTGTTACAGATCCACAAACACAGCAAAACATACAGCTATTGCTCTGTGATCTAACACAAGTGTCCTTCTGTAGTTACCTATCACAATGACCACATAGAGCAAAGCAATGGTGAAAGGTGGCCACACACTTTATTTGCATAGTTTTAAAATACTGTTTCTCCAGTGCTCCATATTTTCAAGACAGAAGTGGTATTGCAAAACTAATCCAAGACAACCTTAAAAGCTTTCTGGAACAGTCTTCCCACTAGTGTAGAAGAACTGCTTCTAAGCACCAGAAAGTGTATATACCAGCTATCTCTGCACTGGTTCCCTACTGCCTTGCTTCTAGCACTCTTCAAATGTTTTGTCCCCGCCTCACTCACTACTTGCACTTTCACCAGACAGGTGCACAGTGTCCCTCTGTGCTTTTTCCATACTGGTGAGGGTAGCTGGAAATGGTGTGGTCATCAAATCTCAAGTTGAATTTGGAAACAAAAGTCATCCAACCTTCTTTGGCGATTCTGCAAATAACCATTAGAAATGCCCAACATTTTTGTGGGCTGTAAACTGCAGAGCATCCTGAGATGCTTGCCCTGCATGCAATGCATTAAGATTTGCCATGTGAACACATGGAATAAAAAACTACGTGGTTTAAAGCCATGCAGAGTTATGAGAAGTAACACAATTCACATCATATGATGTTAAATGGAACTTCTTTTATTTTTACCTATGTGATAGAAAAAAAATTATGGACAATGGAGACAAAAAATGAAAAGGGGATGATTTTTTTCTGACAGCACTAGCCAATTTTGAGAAACTCACACTCAGGGAGGAAAAAAAAGCCAGTATTCTGTTATTCATATATGTCTTGTCTTGTAGCTAGAAGACTCAGAAGTGGCTGTACTAGAAAAGCACCTAAATCCAAGTATCTACCTCATAATGTACTTTTATTAATAATAAAGTATTGATGTTGAAGGTCACTACATTTTAGGTACAGATACAGTTATCAAAAAGCAAAGACTTATTTGCAAAGGGTGGAAATGAAGACATACAGATGCGAGTAGCATTTGAACGTCAGCAGTTAGCATCTTTATATCTCACTGAAGCTTCAGTAAGCTGTAGAAGTTCCTAATAGCTATTGCAGGCTCAGAGCCACAGGAATCAAACAAAACAGGGAACCCTTGAAGGATATTTAAGAACTTGACTTGAAGAGCAGTGTGAGACATGGCTCACAACTAGGCATGTTCTGAGCTGCTTAGGCTTTGTAACCCAAAGGCTTCAGCTGAAACCACAGCAAATGAAGAAGTGGTGGTCATCCTACAGGGTAAGGCAATTCAGTTAGAGGCAAGCAAAGAACTTAACAGCAAACAAAGCACGGTTTACACGTCTTTAACAGTGCCTTGAGCACTGGGATGTATAGAATCTCAGAACACCTGCAAGAGTTAGAAACAAAGATGAATTATGCTAAAAATCATATAACACTTGTATTGGTTGTTTATGCAGCCACATGACCAGAATCAATGCTAGAATTCCTATCAAAGGCACTAACCTAGTCTGTAAACTCCAACTGTCTTGGGCATATGGAGCACACACACATAAACACAACATGCCATAATACAAAATGCCTTTCACAAATATTACTGCATATGATTTTTAGAAAGGCGAAGAACTAAAAAGCTCCAAAGAATAAACACTCGTGGTAAAAATACATAAGAGAACAGTGTGGTGTGTTCTGAAAAAAACATGAGCAATGGCAACAGAGAAAAGAGCAAATGAAAAGCATGCAGAGAAAGGTAGATCAGTTATACAAGCAGCAAAGCACTCAAAGGAGCCTTAGTGTATGAAAAGGCAGGAATAAGTAGGACCCAAAGCAGCACTATCATCCTCCCTACACTATTACTAGTTCTGAAATATTTAATAACTGTAGTGGGATCTTGCATGGAAAGAGTGTATGAACTAGTGAAGGTCTAACTTGTACATGCTAAGTCATGTCAAGCCATCACTAACAGGAACTTCTTTAAAACAAGGCAACAGCAATCTAATTTCACATGTCTGTAATATAGAGGCCACCGTAAATAGGTCCATGTGGCTGAGGCACTCTTTATGGCACTTCTCCACTTTGCCCAGATCTGTTATTTTACTAATCAATAAAGTTTGGTTATCTGAAGAAATAAACAAAAAATTCAGTATATTTTTGTTACTGAAAATCTAAGCTCAGTGGAAAATTGATCAGCACACAGTGAGTACTACTAGTTCAGAGTTAAGATAACAAATTTAAAATATCTAAGCTAATTGCTTACATAATTATTGTACCAGCTAGGAAAAAAAACATGCATTCCTTCTGTGCAGTGTGCAAATCAAGTTATCACTTATCTTAACGTCTTGCAGAGACTTAACTTCATTTAAAAGAGAATACGAAAGTAAAAAGTTAATATCTACCATGAACTGCTATATGCTAACTGATCAGCAGCTGTAGTTTCTCTGACAAAAAAAACAAGCCATCACTTTTTGGTAAAAGGTTCACAACTAAATTTAAAGCAGCTTATTTAACTGCAAGCACCACCATAACCAACTTTTTTTTTTTCAACAGAAGCCAGCTACATAGTCATAGTGTGAAACATTTTTCCTTCATCACAATGAAAATTTTTTTGCATCTTACCCAAGTGCTTCTTTTACAACAACCATGAAGTAGCTATGCTATTAATAAAGTCTCATAAAATCACTAGGTGGCTGAAAAGATCTCATGGCAAAAATCAGCATCCTAATGCTGGCTGCCTACTGAATTCCAAGCACAACATTTCAAACCGATTATAACTAAGAACTACCACTACAGCATTTAAACTGTGTACTTCAGTATGTTACACAACATTAAAAAGTTACTAAACGTACTAACTAAAATTCTGATTCTATAAATTTCATAAACTGCTAACATCACTTGCAGTAATAACTGTGCCATGTTTATGAACTATTAAGGCCTCTGTCACACATTTTTTTTTACTTGTTTTAATTTTAAAGACAGTAGAGCAATCACACCCATGGGAAGAGACCTAAGAGCCTGCTTCTCTAAACTGAAAAAAACAATAAAAACATCCACAAAAAAACAACACACCCTTTGCACTTTTCCTAGGAACTAAAACACACTTGCAAATATGCTACCTATACACAAAGATAACTTTCATCCCATGGTAAAACTGCTCAATAGAAAACCACCTCTAAACACAGACTATACTGGTGAAAAAAACAATTAAATGTGAAATTGTTGATACAGCTTCCTACTAAGCTAAAAACATTACTGATGCTGCTAGAATTTGCACTCCCTTATATTTCACAGTCCTGCATGCTGCCTCATAAAATGGATCTATTCAGGATAGCAGCAGTCCTGGATCTCCTGACGCCGAGTACTTCTACTTTAAGCATCAACTTTATTCCCTCTTCCACACCAAGACCTGCCCCATTGCTTCTACTGTGTCACTTAGTTTTCTACTCTTCGGGAAAGCCTTCCCGTACCTTAGCCCTCAGAATGACACGATGAACTATGTATTTGGGTAGGGAATGAGGTCCTGTTTGTCTGAAACAAAATTAGCGTGCCACGGCTGTTAATGTTGATTCCTCCATCCTATCCACACCCTCCTTATACACTTGAGAGGCGTGGAGCATGTTTGCAGCAATTTAACAAGAAAACGGGAGTTAAGAGCCTTGTGGTCTTAGGGCAAGACGCTCACGGCAAGCACCGCCGCCGGTCGGCCTAGGTGAGGAATGGAGGTACAACAGAGATGGGAGGTAGGACCTGCCTCCGCTGCCGAAGCGCTCCCAAGAGACTCACGGCCCGACCCCGCAAGCGGAGCAATAGCCAGAGAGGGAGCCCCGGCAGCGAGGCCGAAGGGCGCGGCGCGGGCAGCCCCACTGCGGGACGGTCGCTGTAAACAGTCCCACCTACAAGCAACGACCTCCACCGAAACAACCCCAAACGCGCCCGAGGGGCTTCTGCCCACAGACAGTGGCTCCCCTCGACTGTGACTGGGGACGTCAGCCCTGCGGCCCCGATACGGCACCGCGGTGCCCGAGATGCCCCGCAGTCGGCGGGGGCTGAGGAGAGGCTTCCACCTACGGGCAGCGGCGCTCACTACAGAACGCCGGGCCGCCCATCGTCAGCGGGTACCGGCACCCTGCTCCTTCTTCGCCTTCCTCTCACCGCCCACCGAGCCCCTGCAGCCGTTTCGGAGCACAAGGCCGCTCGTCGCCGGCAGCTTCACCCCACCCCCACCCTCCCCGCTGTAGGCACGCGGCAAGAAGCAGGCGGCGGCTCCCGCACCGTCAGCACCTGGGCCATACCTCGGCTGAGATCGAGGGGAACGTTCTCCTCACCGCTGTCGTTCCGACCTGCGGGAACGGGGAGAGAGAAGAGCGTTAGGCTGGCGGGGAGGAAGGAGACAGAGAAAGAGAGGGCGGCAAGGAACAAAGCAGGTGCCTGGGCACTGGCGTAGCGCGAGAGTCGGCGAGGGGCCAGCCTCCCGCCGCGGCCTGCCCGAGCTCCCTTACCTCGGATGCGGAGGTGCCTCAACGAGCGAGCTCGGAGACTCACCGCCATGTTTACGGCCCCTCAGTCACAACACCGGAAACCTCGCCCGCTCTCGCGAGGAGAAGCCCGCGAAGCCGCCGGCAGCGCACCCCGTCCCCTCCCGGCCCTTCCCCTCCCTGCGCCCCTGTCGCTGTGCCGCCGACAGGAGGAGCGCGGCGGCTCAAGGCAAGGCGAGGCGAGCAGCGAGGCCGTGGCGTCTGCGGTGTCGGAGTCGTGCGTGGTAGCTCCCATAAGGGAGCTGAAGTACTAGAGAGCGGGTGAGAGCTGCCGATTCGCAGCCTAACCGGTGGCAGAGGGTTCCAGCAGCCTGGGCGGACGCTTCTAGCGGTTCTGGGGCGGCGTGGTGGGCACTGGGGCGTCCAGGCCGCCCACCTCGCCGCCCTTACGCCTGCGAGGCGTGACTGGGTGAGAAGGAGCAGTGTTCTCTTAGTAGCTGGGACCGCCCCTCGCGTTCCCTGAGGGGATTCTTAGGCAGCTCAGCGCTGAGGGGAAAGAAGAGTGGTGGGAACGAAACGTTATCTGGTGAGCCTTCCCCGCCACGCTACGAAATGGGGCGAAATGCCTCCTTTTCAGGAAGACTTTGCGCATCTGGGAACTGGTTTCCTATATAACGGCAGCGTCACCACATCTGAAGACCGGTCTGTGAACTGAAATGACTGCTTTTCTTTTGGTTTTGTTTTTATGAGGTCTGCCTGCTTAGGTTTTCTTTTTCGTTTTTTCTTTTTCTTTTTTTAAATTTTATTTTTATTTGAGCTGCACTTGCCTTGTGATGGGATGGTAATCCACGTGGATGTGGCATGACCACTGGCTTTGTGCTCCGGATGTTTGCTGAACGCTTCATAATAGGCGAAGCAATTGAAAACGGGAAACAATTTGATTCCGTTCTCTGTGCGCAGTGGCTCTCTGCAGTCTCAAGTGCTGATCCTTACCTCGGTACTTGATAAAAAGAAGGGCGAGCATCTAAAAAACAAACCGACAAAACGCCAAACCAACCAATTTTAAATCTCATTAGAAGGTACCTATACATTTGTGTACACTTCTTCTTGTCTGTATTAGGCAAAACTTTAAATAAGCTTCAGGCTGAAGTAGACAAAGAAAAATCTTGCACTCAGCCTTCCCAAAATCTCAGGAACCAACACTGCAAATAATAATGGAAGTGTAAAAGTAGTCAGCTATATAAAAATAGCTTCACAATCTGGAAAAAAGTGTTTTCCTGTTTTGCAGTCAAATAATTTTCTACTCTTGAATTTACCTTTCTTTCTCTTGAGGCCTTTTATGGAATCATAGAATCAACCAGGTTGGAAGAGACCATGGCACTAAGTGCCTCATCCAGGCTTTTCTTGAACACCTCAAGGGACGGTGCCTCCACCACCTCCCTGGGCAGCCCATTCCAATGCCAATCACTCTGGCAATAACTTCCTCCTAACATCCAGCCTAGACGTCCCCTGGTACAACTTGAGACTGTGTCCCCTTGTTCTGTTGCTGCTTGCCTGACAGAAGAGACCAACCACCACCTGGCTGCAGCCTCCCTTCAGGTAGCTGTAGACAGCAGTGAGGTCTGCCCTGAGCCTCCTCCAAGCTAAACACCCCCAGCTCTCTCAGTCTCTCATCACAGGAAGAAAGGGACCTGGGGGTACTGATAGATAGTAGCTGAAGATGAGGCAGCAGTGTGCCCAGGTAGCCAAGAGAGCCAATGGCATTCTGGCCTGTATCAGGAACATTGTGGCCAGTAGGACAAAGGAGGTTATTCTCCCCCTGTACTCAACACTGGTCAGGCCACACCTTGAGTGCTGTGTCCAGTTGTGGGCTCCTCAATTCAAGAGAGAGGTTGAGGCGCTGGAAGCTGTCCAGAGAAGGGCAACAAAGCTGGTGAAAAGCTCCTCTGCCTTTTCCTCATCCTTTGTCACTATATTCCCCTCTCCATCTAATAAGGACTGGAGGTTGTCCTTGGCCCTTTTCTTGCCATTAATATATTTGTAGAAACATTTTTTGTTCTCCTTAACAGCCGTGGCCAGCCTAAGTTCTAAATGGGCTTTTGCCTCTCATTTTTTTTCCTACAAGACCTAGCAACATCCTTGGACTCTTCCTGGGATACTTCCCCTTTTTTCCAAGGGCGATATACTCTATTTTTTATCTTTAATCCCTTCAGCAGCTCCTTGCCCATCCAGTCTGGCTGCCTCCCTCGTCGGCTTGTCTGCCAATGCAATTGCACAGCTGCTCCTTTCTTTCTGAGTTAGTTCCTTAAATAGGCTGAAGTCTGCCCCTTGGAGGTGCAGCGTGGAGGTTCTGTTGATGCCACTCCTGGTTTCTCCATGTATTGAAAACGCTATAATTTCATGGTCACTGGACCCCAGGCAGCCTCCAACCACCACATCCCCTGCCAGCCCCTCTCTATTTGTGAGCAGCAGGTCAAGCAGGGCTGCCCCCCTGGTAGGCTCATGTAACAGCTGGGATAAGAAGTTGTCCTCCACACAATTTAGGAACCTTTAAGACTGCCTCTTCTCTGCAGTATTTAAGTCCCAGCAGATGTCTGGCAGGTTAAAGTCTCCCACCAGAACAAGGGCAGGTGATCTTGAGGCAGCCTCCAGCTGTTTAATAAATCAACCTCTCCTTTCTGATTGGGTGGTCTATAACAGACTCCAACCAGAATGTCAGCCCTTTTGGCCTTCCCATTAATTCTCACCCACAGGGACTCAACTTGTTCATCTTTAATCTCTATCTCTATGACATCCAGAGCATCCCTAATACACAGTGCCATTCCTCCACCCCTTCTCCCTTGCCTGTCTCTCCTGAAGAGTCTATAGCCATTGATTACAGCACTCCAATCATGCGAGTCATCCCACCATGTTTCTGTGATGGCGACAACTTAATAGTTTGCCTCCTTCACCAAGGCTTCCATCTCCTCTTGTTTGTGACCCATACTGTGTGCGTTAGTATACATGTACTTCATCTGGGCTGCTGCTTTTACCCCTATCTCTGGCCTTCCACCCTCAAACTCCTTCAGTTTTTTTTCTAGTACTATTATGTTTAACCCCCTCCCAACTACAACTTAAATGCACAGGAGCTTCCCAATAGCTGCATAATAAATAAATGCTACCGAGTGAGTCTGGCCCTTGCTGAGTCATACCATTGCTGCTATGAGGCACCTTCACCCTTTGAGAGCAGAGGACATTTTTGGATCTGTGTTTTGAGATTTTCCCATGTTTCCATCCCATTAGAAGTCTTTTCCTTCCATCACAAAGGTTTAATTAAAAAATTATAAAGGTTCCTTATTTATCAGATTTCCTGCACGTTTTCTTCAGTCCTCTGCTCCTGAGTACACAAGAGGAGAGAAATGTGGAGGGGAAAAAACAGCCAACCAACCAATCAAAACAACACAAAACACAGCCACTTTGTTCATTTTGAGAGGAGAATCAAAGAGAAAATTAACAACTTCTTCCCTGGTCTGATGCATTGTCTGTGTCACGTATTACAGCTGACGCAGTGTTAAGGCAGCCTCTTCAATGTACTCTTTTTGCCTCTCAATGCCTAAATTACAATAAATCACTAAGAATCAAATTAAGTGTTTTATTAGCCAAAATGGGGAGTCAGACCAGTTCAAATTTCCTTAACTTTTTATTTTATGTAAATACAAGGAAGTTAATTGCCTAAATCCAGGGACAGCAGTTTCCTGTGAGCTACTGGCATACTTCCTTTCCCACCTGAAAAGCACAGCATAGGAGAACACAACAACAGGTCTTCACTGTGATCTGGAGGCTTGTAGAGGGAGGTTAATCTTGAAACCATGGTAAAAGATGTAAAAATGTTCAGTGGTAGATAGGAGCTTCTAAAACTACAGCTATAATTTTGCACTACATGCAGATTTATATGCCAAATAATATTTTGCAATATACTGTAGAGGATACTATGTTAATTAGAAATATTCAAGATCTAAAATCTAGTACAACAACCAAAGAGAAGAGCTTTCCATTTGGGGGCAAATGGGTATGAGCAACAAGCTATGAGCAGAGCCTTAGCTGGTGTAAGTTGTTTAAACTGCACAGAAATTAGTAAAAATTTACAGTTTACACCAGTTCCAGCCTGCCATTTATATACATGTACAATTTGAAAACAAACAAACTTGACTGAAGCTGTGCAGATAAGAAGTTAACCTGTTGAATTCTGGGCTCCTCAATTCAAGAGAGGCATTGACATACTGGAACGTGTCCAGAGAAGGGTGATGAAGCTGATGAGAGGCTTGGAACACAACCCTGTGAGGAGAGGCTGAGGGAGCTGGGGATGTGCAGCTTGCAGAGGAGGAGGCTCAGGGCAGACCTCATTGCCGTCTATAACTACCTGAAGGGAGGCTGTAACCAGGGGGGTTGGAACTAGATAATCCTCGTGGTCCCTTCCAACCCTGACTGTTTCTATGATTCTATGATTAACGTAGTGCCTTTATATTCATCTAGAAATAAAAGCTGGAAATAAGTAAAATGTTAGTATTTCTTTGATACCCAGTAAGAGAAGAAATTAAAAATTAACATAGAGTGTTGTCATGGAGGGTAGCAAAAGCTTCCTAGCAGGTCCCCATGTTGTGCATGTTAGCGTCTCACATTGAAGGCCAAAGCATCGCAAAACCCAAAACAATCTTCAGAACCCATGAGAAGTTTCCTCCCTAGTGAAGATAAAAGGTAAACATCAGCCACTGTTTTCCAGCTCTCGGCCTTGGTTCTCATGCACACTGACCACCTGCTGATGGGCCGAACTTTGGGTAGTCTTACAGGTTGTTTTGGTAAGAACTGTCCAATTGTGCAGGTTGATTATAACTTTGTACCAATCTGTGAGAATAACGTAAAAAATAGCCTGAACCGGTGAGCACACCTCTTGTGAACATTATAAAATGGTGTGCCTGCCTGGATCGGGATGCTTGAGCCCGCTTGCTCGCTTGCTCCAGCCTGCCTGCCTGCCTGCTTTAGCCTGCTCCAGCCTCAGCTCCAGCTCGCGCTCGTTCCTGCTCCTGGTCAGCCTGCTCGGCACCAGACTGGCAACGCCTGATCCTCAGAGGCCGAGGGCCTGCTTAGGCCCGATCCTGACCAGGAGAAGGGACCACGCCCGAACTCAATAATATTTCAACCCTGTTGAACTGCTTAACAGTGAGTAACCAACGAACTCTTATCTAAAGACTGAGCAAACCTTTGAAGACTTAAAGAACTCTTAAATCACAGATTCTCTCTTATTTGCCATTTTCTGCAATGTTATCCTGCAACCTCATCAAAGAATTCACGTGGGTAGTTTAGTTTTGGGAAGGGGATCTCCGTATTTGAGCGATAAATCACTTGATCTTTACAAGTCAGCCTCGCGTGTTTTCCCCATGAATTTCCCATGAAACTGCACTCCACGACAAGTGTGTAGCAGAAAATTAAGCAAGAGTAACAATGAGTATCATAATAAAGCGACAACAATGAGCTGCGAAATAGCAGAATGTCAAGTGATGCAACAAGCCTTCCTGATCAGCAGGGCAAGTTTAGTTAATTAGTGCAACCTCTCATTTGGACACCCCTTTGTGTAAGATTTTTCACATTGTTCCACACTGCATAATCCTGTTGAAACTGTGAAAAGCAACGGTTGTTGAGTTTGGTTATGGTCAACATATTAATGATTGTGGAGGTCTCTTTCAACCTGATTGATTCTATGGTTCTATGATTCTAAATGCACCTGAGTAAAAAGTGTTTTAAAAACCCCACAGCTATTAAGTGTTTCAGTTCAAGTGAACTCCAATAATAATGTTGAAACTGTATGTAAGGATGATTTACTGTCACCTGATTCAAAATCCATATAGCAGCAGAAACTAATTTTTGTAAGTGTGTTTTTATTGGTTTTTTTTTTGTGGTTTTTGTTTGTTTGTTTCTTTGTTTGGGGTTTTGTGTGTATGTGTGGTTGATTTGTGTTTTAAACATTTTCTTTGGTTTAACATTTTAGTGTAACATTTTTGGTTTAGCATTTTCTTTGAGCACTGGCTGACCAAACAAAAGCTGTCTGACATTTTGATAGCAATCCTTTTGTCCACTGATACCATGATGTAGCCAGGTGGGGGTTGGTCTCTCCTCCCAGTCAACCAGCAATACAACAAGGGGATTTAGGAGGAAGTTCTTCGCAGAGAGAGTGTTTGGCATTGGAAAGGGCTGCCCAGGGAGGTGGTGGAGTTGCCGTCTCTGGAGGTGTTCAAGAAAAGCCTGGATGAGGCACTTAGTGCCATGGTCTAGTTGGTTGGTTAGGGCTGGGTGCTAGGTTGGAGTGGATGATCTTGGAGGTCTCTTCCAACCTGGTTGCTTCTATGATTCTATGACGTTTGTGGGTATCTGAGGTGCTCAGCAGTCAGTGAATGCCATTGGAACAGGATTCAGCCCCCTACAGTTAGTGAATATCGTTGGAGCAGGATTCAGCTCCCTTCACAGAAAAGGAATGGCATAGGAAAGAAGGGGGGGGGGGGGTTTAAAACATTTGTTTTAATTCAGATTTGCAGTTGTAAAATTAACATATATAGCATTTCAACTTAAGTCTGGAACAAAAATCCCCCAAATACTGATGGCAGAAGGAAAGTATGTCTGGCCTGATTTTGAATGCTGTGGGATAAAGAGAGCAGCATGCAAAATGCGAGAATTGTAAATCTTCTCAGTGGTTGATGAGTCATAAAACCTCTGCTAGTGTCACTGACAGAGTTAGGAACCTTGCTCATTAAACAAGCATTTAAACAGAGCAGCTTTTAAAAATGTGATAGAAGTGAAAGTGCCAGGGGCAGGAATGCAGAAGTAGGAGAATGGCTTGAAAGGATGAAAAGTAAAGGAATAATTCTAAGGAACAGGAAGTAATTGAGAAAGCAAGTAGAAGACACTTTCTGAGATGATGGAAGGAGGCAATGGCAACCAAAAACATGAAGAAAAAAGGTTGTCTTTGGATTAGTGCAGAAGAAGGTACTGGACTGGCCTCGGTGAACTGAAAGGTATGCGATGGTACTGTCCAGGACAGAACATGAAAGAAGCTGAGATGCAGAAGACATGAAGGGAGCTTGGAAGGATGCCTCTTCTGTCAGGAAAAAAAGACATGGGTCCCCTGCATTCTGTGTCTGTGTTTTGTGCACATTTTCCACCTGAAGTGCACTCACACTCAAGTGAAGGATAATCTAGATTCTCCTGCTTGAAAATCGGGAATCAAGCCAAAAAAAGAATTAAAAGGCAGGGGGAAAAAAGCCAGTGCTGATTTTGCTTTTCTTTGTCTCATGATTCTTGGCCTGTTGAATTTAGTAATGTTACTGCATTTTTAAAAAACAGTGGTATCCATCAAACTCACTTTTCATTCATGTATATGTTGCCTTTTTGTATACTCCCTTTCTGCCATGCAGTAAACATTTTAAGTGTAATCAATATTTATGTGCCTATGTCTGAAGACAGAAAATAAAAGTTTGCAGTATTCTTATCAGCAATGCCCACAGTATAGAAAGTCTCAAGCAAGAAGCTCTATATGTTTTAGTCCTTCCTCTCCGAGCACTATAGAAGGAGGTGAATGGAGGTACTTTCATAGAATCAAAGAACCAACCAGGTTGGAAGAGACCTCCAAGATCATCCAGTCCAACCTAGCCCTAGCCAAGCAACTAAACCATGGCACTAAGTGCCTCATCCAGGCTTTGCCTAAACACCTCCAAAGAGGGTGCCTCCACCACCTCCCTGGGCAGCCCATTCCAATGCAAATCACTCCCTCTGTGAGGAACTTCCTCCTAACATCCAGACTAGACCTCCCCCAGCACAACTCGAGTCTGTATCCCCTTGTTCTGTTGCTGGTTGTCTGGGAGAAGAGACCAACACCCATCTGTCTACAGCCTCCCTTCAGGTAGTTGGTAGACAGCAATGAGATCATCCCTGAGCTGCCTCTTCTCCAGGCTGCACACCCCCAGCTCTCCTCACAGGGCTGTGTCCCAGGCCTCTTACCAGCTTGCTAGAGTGAGCCACGGAGAAGCAAGGTTTTTGTGAGACTCTTGTCATTTTGTTCCACCAAGGTAAAGAAGAGGACCTGGAGCTACCCTGCTGCTCTACACAAGGGAAAAATGTTGCATTGGCATTCCGCAGTACCATGGCTAACCTGAATGACAGAGAGATAACAGACTGCTTGAGACTACTTAGAATGATACTTCATCTGCACTACTACCACTTTTCTTAGCTAGGCTAAGTGGCAAAGGTGGAGAGCTTTGAGGGGTTCGTTGCTATCTGTGCTTTGGCCTTCTATGAACAGGTCACAACATTAATAGATGATGGGTGAGCAACTGATGGCATTTACCTGGACCTAAGCAAGGCCTTTGACACTGTCCCACACCACATCCTGGTCTCCAAGCTGGAGACACCTGGGTTTGATGGGTGGACCACCAGATGGATAAAGAACTGGTTTGATGGCTGCACCCAAAGAGTGGCTGTCCATGGCTCCATGTCCAAGTGGAGGCCAGTGACAAGTGGAGTCCCTCAAGGTTCACTCCTGGGACTGCAGGGCCAACCAGAGCCTGAGCTGCATGAGGAGAAGCATGGCCATCAGGTGGAGGGAGGTGATTCTCCCCCACTGCTGTGCTCTGATGAGACCTCACCTGGAGTACTGCATCCAGTTCTGGAGCTCCCATTACAAGAGGGATGTGGAGATGCTGGAGCATATCCAGAGAAGGGCCACTGGGATGCTCAGAGGTCTGCAGCAGCTCTGCTATGAGCACAGACTGAAAGAGTTGGGGCTGTTCAGCCTGGAACAGAGGAGGCTCCCAGGTGACCTTGCGTCCTTCCAGTATCTGAATGGGGCCTCCAAAAGAGGAACTTTTTAGGCTCTCAGGGAGTGACAGGACTAGGGGGAATGGATCAAAGCTGGAGGTGGGTAGGTTCAGGCTGGAGGTGAGGAGGAAGTTCTTCATCAAGAGAGTGGTGAGAACCTGGAATGGGTTTCCCAGGGAGGTAATTGAGGCCCCATGCCTGGAGGTGTTTAAGGCCAGGCTGGATGAGGCTGTGGCCAGCCTGATGTCGGGTAGGGTGTCCCTGGGCATGGCAGTGAGGTTAGAACTGGATGATCCTTGTGGTCCCTTCCAACCCTGACTGATTCTATGATTTTATGATTCTATGATTGTGGTGTTGGCTTCTGATAAGCATTAATTGTTTCTCAAGGTCACGTATCCCCAGGCCATACATATGGGAGGGTTTAATGCTGGCAAAAGCCATAGGCCTACCTCAAAATTATGCCAACAGAACTCCTGTTGATGTGGGAGTTGGTGCAACCTCAAGTGATGCTAGTGGAGTTAATAATCTAGACCATTCTAGTCTGTCCTCAGTTTTTATTCAGTTTTGGGTTACAGTTTGAGCTATTAGTGGCTGTAGTCAGGTGGGGGTTGGACTGTTCTGCCAGGCAAGCAGCAACAGAGCAAGGGGACACAGTCTCAAGTTGTACCAGGGGATGTCTAGGCTGGATGTTAGGAGGAAGTTGTTGGCAGAGAGAGTGATTGGCATTGGAATGGGCTGCCCAGGGAGGTGGTGGAGGCACCGTCCCTTGAGGTGTTCAAGAAAAGCCTGGATGAGGCACTTAGTGCCATGGTCTGGTTGACTTGATAGGGCTGGGTGATAGGTTGGACTGGATGATCTTGGAGGTCTCTTCCAACCTGGTTGCTTCTATGATTCTATGAATCTGGTGTATGATTCTATCTGTCCCCTTTTTTTATTACTATAAACATTATGTATGTTAAATATGCATGCTAATAATTTAAACTCTGGATGTTTTCTCTCATCTTTCGGGGGTGTTTGATCAGAATTAAAGACAAAGAAGAGGGAAATAGTGAGTCCTAATCTAGGACTAAAAATATAATTAATTTAGCTGTAGCAGTTGGGGTTTGTATCCAGGATCAACAGCTATATGCCACAAATTGTTCTCTCTGCCTTTTTTTTTTCATACGCTAAAAATAGAGATAAATTTTTTCTGTCTCACAAATCAATTACTATTCATGGTAATCTGAGCTATCATTGTGATGAATGCCATGAGAAACTAATAATTGTGGGTGCAGCGTAAGCTTGGGAAGATTTGCACTAAATAAAGGAGTGGTTAGAAACTGAATGAGGTTGGCTGAACAACTGCCTTTTTTCTGTTTACTCTCATCCAACCCATGCACTAAATGAGGCGGGTATCCTGTGGAAAAAAATACTGAGCCATCATGTAATTATAGACTGCACACACAGCTAGATGAGTTATCCACACCAGAAGGCAGAGCTGAGGCTGTGCGAATAGAAAATAATTTCTTGCATCTCCTAGCGTTTGTGAGCTTCACTCTCTAGTGAAGCTACATGCAAAAGCCTTTCCTTGTAAGATGGTCTGGAACTGCTGAGCAGAAGTTGTATGAGTACCGCTTTACAGGTCTGTTAAGTTGTCTTGTTTGGCATAAAATACACACACAGAGATACATGCATGGAGTACTGTAGTGGTAGGGTTGTAAAGTCATGATTCAGTTCACACAGTGAATCTAGGTTCCTCCACTGAATTTCCTTCTTGCTAACACTCTGATCTCCACAACTGATGTGCGCAACTGAGGTGGATTATGCAGCAAGACTGCATACAGAGGAGGGTTTTGTTACTACTCTAGGAGGGGTAGTCAAGGGATCTGCAACTATGTGCACTGGGAATATAAACCTCTTATACAGGAATGCACAGGAGATCAACTGCATTCCTTCAGTCCAGAGCCTGCAGAAACAGTGGAGAAATTATTTAAAGCTGTTGAATCAGAGAAGTCTTTTTTTGCCATCCAAGTTTTGTTTTGCTTAACTTCTTTACTGGGACAGCAGAGAGGTATAACACAGATGGAAACCAACACTATTTGCCTTAACTGGGGCGTTCATGATGAAGTCTAAATTTTATGTCAATATTTTGATGTTTTTACTGCTGAACATCTTAGCAGGCACGGCCAAATACTCCAGGATTATAGACTGAGTTTGGAGAGGGGAAAAAAATACCAAGAGGGAGAACAGATTTCCTTTTCTTTCTTTATGATTTTTTCAAAACAGATAAATGCTAAAGAATAGAATAGATTACAGGTGAGAAAACCTGCAAACTTTATTAAACTAACTAAATAGAGATTTTCTGGAAGATTTGCTACTTACATTTTACTTTCTAGATAGCAGTTGCAGATAAACAAATGGCATATTGTACTTGTGCTGCCTTTGCAGCAATAATGAAGTTGATTTTCACTGTCAGCTGCTCAGTGATAATTTTTGGAGGTTATTGCTTAGATTATGTTGTTCCTACTTCGAGAAAGAAAAAAAGGAAAAACAAATATATCCACATTTCTTGCTAGAAAATACAGTTTTATTCAGAAGAAAGAAGACAATTCATCCAGTAATAGGTATCAGTAAAATAATGAAAATAAAACCTATACAATACAAGTAACTTTTCAGTATGCAATGCAAGTTAATACATTTCAACTTCCTGTGACTGTCACATTGTATTTGATCTGTGCAAACAATGTACAGATTTTCAGCTTAAAGGTTTATTTTTGGATGGGGTGTTTATGATTTAATGTATTATAATGCCTAGTTTGGTCAGTATAATCATCGAGGAAGCACAGTACCCACAACACATCAAGGCTGGGAACCTCAGAAAGGTATTTGAGGTAGGTGGCCAAAAAATTCTTACAAAGAATAAAGTTCACTTGTTTTTCAGGAAGACAAAGGAAGCTTGTGCTCTACTGAAATCCTTTAGTACAAGATAAATGATACTCAAAAGGGAAGGTCATTTGTCAGTCTTACTGCAACACATGAAGTTCTACTATCAGATAAAAATAGGATGAGGCCAAGCATATATGTTTAAATTTAACACAAACTCTTTTTGAGGTAATTATCCATGAAAAGCCTGAAAATATTTATCCTACTGTTAACTGAGAAGCTGTTGTCTGTTTCTGAATGTCCGTGTTCCCTCTCAATTTTATGGCATTTCAGTAACTTGATTCAGATACCTTCCTAAATGTCCCTGAGAGATAAATAAACCACCAACCAGACATACCACTGTACTTTAGATACAAGGTTAGGTTTAAATTTGGATGCTGCTGTTTACATGTGAAATTGGTATCTGTGTACTTTGACACTGGTCAAATAGCAAGTAAGGAACAGGGAACTCAGAATTGGTATCAGTATGCCATGATGCTGGTCAACTACCAAGTAAGGAACAGGGAAATCAGCTCTGTTCTATGGCTTTTCAGTGTAGGCCTTGATTTTACATGCAGTATAGAATAATAGCTTTTAGGCTATTTACAGCTAATGTTATGCTTGTTCTGCTCATGCCTCCTTAACTTACTGTATTTTAAACGTTCGGTAAAAGGCACTTCAGTAAGATGAAATCTCAGTTACACTGACACCAAAACTCAGTGGCTGTTTCATTTCTATAGTCTTATTTAGCCAAGTGTGATAGTACTTAGGACCTAGAAGGAAGGTAGAACTTGGAATCATAGAATCAGTCAGGGTTGGAAGGGACCACAAGGATCATCTAGTTCCAACCTCACTGCCATGCCCAGGGACACCCTACCCGACATCAGGCTGGCCACAGCCTCATCCAGCCTGCCCTTAAACATCTCCAGGCATGGGGCCTCAACCACCTCCCTGGGCAACCCATTCCAGGTTCTCACCACTCTCATGATGAACAACTTCCTCCTCACATCCAGCTTGAACCTACACACCTCCAGCTTTGCTCCATTCCCTCTAGTCCTGTCACTGCCTGATATCCTGAAAAGGCCTTCCCCAGCATTTTTTGTAGGCCCCCTTTGGATGCTGGAAGGCCACAATAAGGTCACCTTGAAGCCACATCTTCTTCAAGCTGAACGGCCCCAACTCTTTCAGTCTGTCCTCATAGGAGACGTGCTCCAGCCCTCTGAGCATCCTTGTGCCCCTTCTCTGGACACACTCCAGCATCTCCACATCCTTCTTATGTTGGGGCCTCCAGAACTGGATGCAGTACTCCAGATGGGGTCTCAGCAGAGCAGAGTAGAGGAGAATCACCTCCCTTGACCTGCTGGCCACACTTCTCCTGATGCAGCCCAGGCTCTGCTTGGCTTTCTGGGATGCAAGTGCACACTGCTGGCTCATGCTGAGCTTCTCGTCCACCAGCACCCCCAAGTCCCTCTCCTCAGATCTGCTCTCCAGGCAGTCACTGCCCAGCCTGGATTTGTGCTTGGGATTGCAAACACTTAGAAGAAAAAGATATTGAGCCAAGAAAAACCTGCTGCTGGGGTTTGTTCTCTTCTCTCTTCTTTGCAGACCTAACAGTGGAAAACTATAACCTTAACCTGAATCAAATTTCTTGCATATTAATTGTTCCGCTAAATGATAATAGGAATAAAAAAACAGAAACAATAATGCAAAGCAAGAGAAGACAAAACTCTGTAGTCCTAAAAGCTATTAAACGTGGATTTTTGTAGATGAGCTTTGTGTAGGGCTTCAGGGACATCCCTGGCTTTCACAAGCAGCGGCTTCAAAGAGAAGCTGAGTTGCAATGAAGCCCTAGCTTGCTTGAAATTCTGTATTATTCATTATCATAGATGGAATCTGAAATGGAAGTACACAACAAAAACATTAGTATTGTGTGGTACTTTGGCTTAAGGGTGAAGTTATTTGGGGTCATTTAATATACTCATTGTATTTTTTTACATGTTCAACATACCATCACCGATGTCATCATAGATCTCTCCTTCACTGTAAATTAAGAGAAGAAAAATAATGTATTCAAAAATGGAGCCATCAGATATGTATTACTGTTGCAGAGGGGTATTCTGCCACCTACGCCCGTTGTGGCGGAGGGGAGAAATTAATGAGTGCGAGATAATATTCTATAAAAATATATATTTATTAAACTCAATGTTCTGAACTCTCGCCACCCCCAACCACTGTAATATTAAAAGGATTCCACACGGTCATGAAAGACATTCTAGGATTAATACCACACTATAACTTATTAATTACTAGCAAACAGTTCAAACTGTAAACAGAGAGAGGGTTTTCCCCCGTGGCTTAATGCCACTTGCAGTCTATATACTATTTGGCCAGCAGAGTGGGCTGAAAACGCTTTCTGCTCTATGGCAGAGACAATAAATTATTACAGAGGCATTAAAGCATTCACTTACAAGTTTTGATTAATTATCAATCACCCTCTGGGGCTATGTCACAGCCTCTTACTAGTGTCCAGACTTCAGGGGAGTCTTTGCCCGTGGACATTGAGTCTGGAATCCTCCTGGCTTCAGGGGAAATAGTCTCTGACCTTGTGCTGCTGATTTCTTCTGGATGCTCTGTCCAGGGATTCTTAGGCAGGATCTCAGGTGCAGAGGCAGGATGCCGTGCTGTCTCAGCACAATGTAACGCTGGCCAGACAGGCTGATTGCGTGCAGACAACTGGAGTCTGCTTCCTGGTAACTCAGCAGCAGTGGCGCTCACCAGGCAATGATAGGCAGTGGGCATACAACAGTGTACACGGCTGCACGGGAGTCTGGGCTCCGTAGGTAAAGGCAGGCAATACAGGGTCTGGTCCTGATAACTCACCGCAGTGGCGTGCAAGTGTGCACAGCTGGCTGGGAGTCTATGGGCTCCACATATACATAGGCAGGCTTAAGTGAGCTCTGCAAGTGAGTACGCAGGCAGGCAAGCAATGCAGGGAGTCCCAGCACGTTGTTTACCTGTGTACCCCTATTTATTGAACGTGGGCCGAGATTAATGGCCCTTTGGCCACTAGAATGACCATTCAGGTTGGCAGTCAGCCAAACCTTACCATAATAGGCAAAAGCCACAATGCCTGGACTGTCCAAATATGGTGATCACATGGGCCTAGCACTAGGCAGGCATGAGCTGGACGTATAGGGGCTTACACAACGAGTTTACAAACAGAGGTCCTGGGCAGACCAGACTTAATGGCACCAGGCCTATTGTGCCCCTTTTATCCATTTAATGTGTTTACCTCTGGTGCAGGCAGAAAAACATGTCCAGGCAGGGCAAGGCATAAATAAACCTAATTTTGGGCCTACAGGCCCTCCACGACAATTACTGTTTGCATGCAGACACTAAATAGGGGAGCAGTACAGTGCAGAGTTGGTATCAAGTAATTAATTTGCTAATTAGAAGAATGTAACCTCCTAACAGAAGAGTGTTGAGCAAGATGGTCAGGTCAAGAGATTTTCAGTGAAGGGTAGAGCTGGCTATATTTCCTTCTAATGTGAAAAGCTTGCTGTGGTAAAAGCTTGGGGGTTTTAGTTGTGAAGTAGCTATCCTAACAAATCCATAGAGATATTTCCATAAAAGATTAAATACTGATTTTTTTAAATCAGAAAAGATGAATGAAACAAAACAAAACAAAAATCAGTATGCTCTTGAAATTCTTAATTGTTCCTGTACTTGGCAATGCTGTGAAGAATTTGGGGAATCAGCTTTTAAGGTAATGAATTTAGTTAATGTCTGTAAATGATGCACGTTCTGTCACTTAGACACATGTCCAAGCCTATGGAAGCTAATAAATCTCTTTTTACCTATAAATTGAACATGTGCTTAAGTGTTTGCAGACTTGAATTCTACACAAAGCCCATTGAAGGAAAGGGAAAGGCTTTGCGTGATGAAGGCTTTGGATTAGAACCTAAATGCTAAGCAAAACACAATGCTGAGCAACATTGGATCCAATCTACTCAATCCCAGCAACACTGAAATGAAAATAAAGCTGAACAAAAATTGGTCCAACTTAGTTAAGCATTTGGAAATGTCTTTGATGCACTTAATCACACTAATGTGCAGTTCATTGATAGATTCTAGTACAAATAATGCTGGCTTTATGTCATTTTTCGTGGTATAGATCAGAGTTTGTGGCTCTGGAAAACTTCCAGCATGGATGTATATAGACTAGTTCTTGAGAAATCTGTGCTCTGTAAAAATATCTCGATTTGCAGGACTAGGATGACATGCTAAAAATAGTCACTTCTCACTTTTTTTTAACAAACAGCTAAGAACAGAATTGACTGCTATAACAATTTCTCAAGAAGATAATTTTATACTTACTCCTGGACTAATCTTCTTTGTGAAGCATAGCCACCTGTGAAAGTAATATATAGATGTGTTTAGTCACAGAATCATACAACTTCAGAGATAGGAAAGGACCTCCACAGATTATCCAGTCCAACCTCCCTGCCAAGGCATCCTCCCCAGGGCAGTTCACACAGGAATGCATCCAGGTGGATTTGGAAAGTCTCCAGAGAAGGAGACTCCACAACCTCTCTGGGCAGCCTGTTCCAGGGCTCTGTCACCCTCACTGCAAAGAAGTTTCTCCTGATGTTGAGCTGAAACCTTCTCTCTGCCAGTTTGTAGCTGTTGCTCCTTGGCTTCTTCCTGCTGACCAGCAGGATTACTAGCTTTATTGTCTTTTTTTTCTCTTTAAGATACACCTCAAATGGAAAAGATAATAAATGGACAGCAATGTACAAGAGATATATCCTGGAGGGAAATTTTGCTTTGCCCTATTTTTGTTTAAAGTATGCTTATTTGCTTAGAATCATAGAATCATAGAATCACAGAATCAGTCAGGGTTGGAAGGCACCACAAGGGTCATCTAGTTCTATGGGCAGGGACACCCTACCCTAGATCAGGCTGGCCGAAGCCCCATCCAGCCTGGCCTTAAACACCTCCAGGCATGGGGCCTCAACAACCTCCCTGGGAAACCCATTACAGGCTCTCACCACTCTCATGATGAAGAACTTCCTCCTCACATCCAGCCTGAACCTACCCATCTCCAGCTTTGCTCCATTCCCCCTAGTCCTGTCCCTTGGGAGCCTCCTCTTCTCCAGACTGAACAGCTCCAAGTCTCTCAGTCTGTCCTCCTAGCAGAGCTGCTCCAGTCCTCTGAGCATCCTCTTGGCCCTTCTCTGGACACACTCCAGCATCTCCACATCTCTCTTGTAATAGGGGCTCCAGAACTGGATGCAGTACTCCAGGCGGGGTCTCAGCAGAGCACAGCAGAGGGGAAGAATCACCTCCCTTGACCTGCTGGCCACACTTCTCCTGATGCAGCCCAGGCTCTGGTTGGCTTTCTGGGCTGCAAGTGCACACTGCTGGCTCCTGTTGAGCTTCTCATCCAGCAGCACCCCCAAGGGCCTCTCCTCAGGGCTGCTCTCCAGGCAGTCACTGCCCAGCCTGTAGCTGTGCTTGGGATTGCCTCGACCCAGATGCAGGACCAAATTTTTTTTTGATAAATTAACTATCATATTGACAATAAGTATTTACCTAGTGGAAGTACTGTAGAGAAGCTATTTGTGAATTATTGTGCTGCTTTGTTACATCACTGGTGCAATCAGATAAACCTAAACACATTCCTCTGCAATATATTTCATCTCTTAAAAAAAGAATGTCTGCTGTCTTTGGCAAAAGTGTCCTACTGAAATACTTGTCAATTGGCACAATGCATACGAGGAGAAGTCACAACATAAACTATACATTTTTAACTAGACATTAGTATGTTGGTGCAAAATTAGGACAATTCTAAAGCAGAAATGTGATCTTGTACCACACTTGAAATTACTACACATGTTTCCTTCATTTATTCATTAGCAGGCTTAAGTAGTCACCCTGAAATGACAGGTTTTCAGTCATCCATATAAAATGTATAGGGTTTAGAATAAATTTACGAGCTTGACTTGTAAAGTTCCTTAAATTCCTGGGGGTGCTGCTGCTATGGGTACTTAGAGGAATCATCATTTGGAAAATATCCATTTTCTGCTAGTATTTCTGGTGGCAATTCTTCAGATTAGTCTAGCTGAATCTCCAGATCTTACTGTTTCATCTCAAGGAATTATTTCCAACTACACATGAAACAAATTACAACATAACTACAAAAACAACTACACAAGACATCAAAATATATTTTCCTTGTCTTTTTTTCCCTTTCTTTATTTTTTCTTCTTTTAATGCACAGTAATGTTTAGCTAAATAACCTTTTATTAGGTCTTTCTTACATCTAAGCATAAGGCACAGTGAACTAATATGGTCTGAAAAATTTCTGAGTTGTTACTATCTTAGAATCATAGAGTCATAGAATCAACCAGGTTGGAAGAGACCTCCAAGATCATCCAGTCCAACCTAGCACCCAGCCCTATCCAGTCTACTAGACCATGGCACTAAGTGCCTCATCCAGTCTTTTCTTGAAGACCTCCAGGGATGGTGACTCCACTACCGCCCTGGGCAGCCCATTCCAATGCCAATCACTCTCTCTGTGAAGAACTTCTTCCTAACATCCAGCCTAGACCTACCCCAGCACAACTTGAGACTGTGTCCCCTTGTTATAGTATCACACGGTATCTCCAGGGTTGGAAGAGACCTCACAGATCATCAAGTCCAACCCTTTACCACAGAGCTCAAGGCTAGACCATGGCACCAAGTGCCACATCCAACCTTGCCTTGAACAGCTCCAGGGACGGCGACTCCACCACCTCCCCGGGCAGCCCATTCCAGTGTCCAATGACTCTCTCAGGGAAGAACTTTCTCCTCACCTCCAGCCTAAATTTCCCCTGGTGCAGCCTGAGGCTGTGTCCTCTTGTTCTGGTGCTGGCCACCTGAGAGAAGAGAGCAACCTCCCCCTGGCCACAACCTCCCCTCAGGTAGTTGTAGACAGCAATAAGGTCACCTCTGAGCCTCCTCTTCTCCAGGCTAACCAATCCCAGCTCCCTCAGCCTCTCCTCATAGGGCTTGTGCTCAAGGCCTCTCACCAGCCTCATTGCCCTTCTCTGGACATGCTTCAGCACCTCAACATCTCTCTGGAATTGAGGAGCCCAGAACTGGACACAGCACTCAAGGTGTCTCCTGACCAGTGTTGAGTACAGGGGAAGAATAACCTCCCTTGTCCTACTGGCCACACTGTTCCTGATGCAGGCCAGGATGCCATTAGCTCTCTTGGCCACCTGGGCACACTGCTGCCTCATCATCAGCCTACTATCTGTCAGTACCCCCAGGTCCCTTTCTTCCTGGCTGCTCTCCAGACACTCTGTCTCCAGCCTGTAGTGCTGCTTGGGGTTGTTGTGGCCACAGTGCAGAACCCTGCACTTGGCCTTGTTCAGTCTCATCTCATTGGCCTCTGCCCACCCATCCAGCCTGTCCAGGTCCCTCTGCAGGGCTCTCCTACCTTCCAACAGATCAACACCTGCTCCTAGCTTGGTGTCATCTGCAAACTTACTGATGCTGGACTCAATCCCCTGGTCCAGATCATCAATAAAGATGTTGAACAGGACTGGGCCCAGCACTGATCCTTGGGGAACACCACTACTGACTGGCTGCCAACTGGATGTGGCCTTAGCCTGGTTGCCTTTCCTCATAGGATGAAGACATGGAAAGTTGTGTTGGTTTAGGGTTTTTTTGGGGGGGGTTGGGAATTTTTAGTTTAGGTTGTTTGTTTGTTATTTTATTCTTATCTTTTTAGAATTGTCTTTAAGAAGAATGCAATAATTTACAGGACTCCTGAAGTGTCCTTGGAATCATTTTACATTGTTTGACTAGTCTAATCTCTGTTTCTTATAATTTCCTCATGTGAAGTACATGAAAGCAAATTTTCTTCTCTTTTACAGTCATGGTGTACAAACAGAGTATGCCTGCAAGCCAGATGTGTTTGTGACAATCCTCCTAACACTGCAAAGCATAATCCAGACCCTTCTGAAAGATTCTAGCCCCTAAAGATGTGGGAAATATACACCTCCTGGTCTCACACTCTTTCATATTTACTAATCCAAACTTACACATTCAAAGTTCAAGTTTCTGACTAAAGCAGTCATGTTTATGTGGCTTCTGTAATAGGGAACAAGGCAGCAGGTCAGCACACTCCGTCTCAATTAGTCAGTACCACAGAAAGCTATGACACATCAAGCCAGCTGCTCTCTAACAGTGTAAAGGAAACTTAGAGAGGACACAACTTAATTTTCAGACACTCAAGTCAATTTATAGCCCATGTTTAAGCACAGTCTATGAAAATGAAAAAGACACAGCAGTCAGACCATAGCAAAAATAAGAAGGAGTTTGAGAGGGTAAATGAGAATTGGTTTCTTGCTGCACTGTTGAAATTTCAAGCAGTATAATAACAATTAAAATAGATAATAACAGAATACATTCCTAAGAACATCAGACCTTGCTTGAAAAGGTGGGAAGACATTATAATATAATGTGTAATCTAATATAATCTAATAAATTTAAAATAATCTAATAAATATAATTTATAATTTTGTTTAATTGCCAGTAGGCACATCAAGGTATGGAAGTGCTTCATAGTTTAATGATCAAATGGAAGAAGGCATGTGTAAGGAAGTATCAAAAAACACCCTATGAGGAGAGGCTGAGGGAGCTGGGGGTGTGCAGCCTGCAGAAGAGGAGGCTCAGGGGTGACCTCATTGCTGTCTACAACTACCTGAAGGAAGGTTGTAGCCAGGTGGGGTTGGTCTCTTCTCCCAGGCAACCAGCAAGAGAACAAGGGGACACAGCCTCAAGTTGTGCCAGGGGAGGTCTAGGCTGGATGTCAGGAGGAAGTTCTTCCCAGAGAGAGTGATTTCCATTGGAATGGGCTGCCCAGGGAGGTGGTGGAGGCACCATCCTTGGAGGTGTTCAAGAAAAGCTTAGATGAGGCACTTAGTGCCATGGTCTAGTTGATTGGGTAGGGCTGGGTGCTAGGTTGGACTGGATGATCTTGGAGGTCTCGTCCAACCTGGTTGATTCTATTATTCTGTGATCTGAAACTCTTAACTTGCAGCCTATCTGTCCTTCAAAAGCTTAAATCACAGCTTTAGGATATGAGAAATAGAGCAGCTAGAGCAAAAAAAAAAAAAAAAAAAATCTAACAGCACCTACCTTAAAAAACTGTCACTCACTTAACTAAAGTAGGATTCAGACTTCACTAATTAATTGTGAAAATTGACAGAGAGCTATTGAGATGTTTCCAGGGAGGATATTTTTATTTGTTTTGCTCTTTTATGCATAACAAAGCAGTATCTCCTGTCGGTTTTGAAAGGTTTTGAAGACTATGTGAGGAAAACAGCCAACATGAACTAGTTTCTACTTTCTTATTAGCTTGGTTTAAAAAAAATGAAGCACTGAAAGCTGCTTTTTGGAAAGTGGCTGCACTAGTGCAACCAATCCGTGTTTTGAAAAGCATATGTGTTGTTATGCAAGAAATTCTTCCTGACCTGCAGACCTAGCCAAGAAGAAGGCTGTATTCCAAACTGTAATAGTTGAGTACAGAGGGGAAAAAGATAGAAATATCTGACTCCACTTCACAGGTCTGTGGTATTGGACTGGATTCTACATATGTCAGAGGTAGAAAATTGTATGTGAGCAGAAGGATGCTGCTACAAGGCCTATGAGGGGAGACTGAAGGAGCTGGGGTTGTTTAGCCTGCAGCAGAGGAGGCTCAGGGCAGACCTCATTGCTGTCTACAACTACCTGAAGGGAGGCTGTAGCCAGGTGGGGGTTAGCCTCTTCTCCCAGGCAACCAGCAACAGAACAAGGGGACACAGCCTCCAGTTGTGCCAGGGGAAGTATAGGCTGGATGTTAGGAAGAAGTTCTTCACAGAGAGAGTGATTGGCATTGGAATGGGCTACCCAGGGAGGTGGTGGAGTCACCATCCCTGTAGGTGTTGAATCAAAGCCTGGATGAGGCACTTAGTGCCATGGTCTAGTTGATTGTCCAGGGCGGGGTGCTAGGTTGGCCTGGATGATCTTGGAGGTCTCTTCCAACCTGGTTGATTCTATGATTCTATGATACACAAAAGAGTTGTAAAGCATTGCAATAGGAGCACGTGAAGAAATTTGAACCATTGGTAGACTTCTCCAAAAATGCAAAGCCTTCTGACAATGCTCAGCCTGGCCATGGACTTCCAAGAAACACAGAAAGGCCTTGCACTGCTCCTGTAACAAATATTCCTGGCGATGGGGATGTATGCCTTGGATCTGCTAAGAGCTGGAGGGAAGGCTCCTAAACAGTTTCCCCACCAGCTTCCTGAAAAAAATATAAACTCTATATGGCAATCTAAAGTAAGTGTCTTGCCATTGATTTTCCTTTGTCCACAATCAATAGGAATTGCTTCCCAGGGGTGCAGGTAGGATTTTACTTTTACTTGATTCTGTGATGCATCATAGCTGTACTTTTTTTTTGGCAAATAGTCAGAAACAACAAAAACATCTGCTAATCATAGTTGGTCTGAAGCAAGATATTATGTAAGTCATCCTTTTCCTCACATTTGCTAAGCCTTGTCTTTTGGAGGTTTAGAGTTTTTAAGGTAAGCGTCTCTTAAAATACAATAATGGACTGACAACAGTCTGCCTCTTGTCAATCACCAAGTAAGGACAAAGACAAGCATTAGCCTCTGCATTATTATGGCAGTGGAAAGGACTTTTACACATCCTGATTTAATCATTCCCTGATGATTTTTATTTGTACTACAGCTTTTAGAAAAATCATAGAATCATAGAATCAACCAGGTAGAAAAAGACCTCCAAGATCCACTCTAGCACCCAGCCCTAGCCAGTCAACTAGACCATGGCACTAAGTGCCTCATCCAGGCTTTGCTTCAACACCTCCAGGGATGGTGACTCCACCACCTCCCTGGGCAGCCCATTCCAATGCCAATCACTCTCTCTGGCAACAACTTCCTCTAACATCCAGCCGGTACTTCCCCCGGCACAACTTTAGACTGTATATTAGGGATGCTCTGGATGTCAGGGGGGCAGAAATCAAGGATGAACAAGTTGAGTCTTTATGGGTGAGACTTAAGGCGAAGGCCAACAAGGCTGATATCCTGGTTGGAGTCTGTTACAAACCACCCAACCAGGAAGAAGAGGTTGATTTATTACTCTTTAAACAGCTGGAGGCTGCCTCAAGATCACCTGCCCTTGTTCTGGTGGGAGACTTTAACCTGCCAGACATCTGCTGGGACTTAAACACTGCAGAGAAGAAGCAGTCTAGAAGGTTTCTGGAATGTGTGGAAGACAACTTCCTATCCCAGCTGTTACATAAGCCTACCAGGGGGGCAGCCCTGCTTGACCTGCTGCTCACAAATAGAGAGGGGCTGGTAGGGGATGTGGTGGTTGGAGGCTGCCTGGGGTCCAGTGACCATGAAATTATAGAGTGTTCAATACATGGAGAAACCAGGAGGGGCATCAACAAAACCTCCACACTGGACTGCCCAAGGGCAGACTTCAGCCTATTTAAGGAACTAATTCAGAAAGTTCCTTGGGAAAAAGCCCTTGGAAACAAAGGGGTCCAGGAAGGTTGGACCTGCTTCAAGAAAAGAACTTACATTTTCCTTCTTTTTTCCTGCGGAGAACCTCGTTATCCTCTGCATCTTCCATCAATTCAGGGGACTCCCCTGGTTTAACTTCTAAGTCTTTAAATCCCAGAGTTCTCTGGGAAAGATTCCACACTGTGTTGGTAAGGTAAGGAATTTTAATTTCACCTCCAAACTGAAAGAAATGAAAAAAAAAAATAAATAGATGTCGGTTAAATACCACCAATGTAAATCTTATGATAAGGCTTTTTTTTTTTCATAGAATCATAGAATCAACCAGGTTGGAAGAGACATCCAAGATCATCCAGTCCAACCTAGCACCCAGCCCTATCCAGTCTACTAGACATTGGCACTAAGTGACTCATCCAGGCTTTTCTTGAAGACCTCCAGGGATGGTGACTCCACCACCTCCCTGGGCAGCCCATTCTAATGCCAATCACTCCCTCTGACAACAACTTCCTCCTAATATCCAGCCTGTACTTCCCCTGGCACAACTTGAGACTGTGTCCCCTTGTTCTCTTGCTGGTTACCTGGGAGAAGAGACCAACCCCACCTGGCTACAATGTCCTTTCAGGTAGTTGTAGACAGTAATAAGATCACCCCTGAGCCTCCTCTTCTCCAGGCTAAACACCCCCAGCTCCCTCAGCCCCTCCTCATAAGGTTTGTGCTCCAGGTCCCTCACCACCTTTGTTGCCCTTCTCTGGACACATTCCAGCACCTCAACATCTCTCTTGAATTGAGGGGCCCAGAACTGGACACAGCACTCAAGGTGTGGCCTGACCAGTGCTGAGTACAGGGGCAGAATAACCTCCCTTGTCCTACTGGCCGCATTCTTCTTGATACAGGCCAGGATGCCATTGGCTCTCTTGGCCACCTGGGCACACTGCTGCCTCATCTTCAGCCTACTATCTACCGGTACCCCCAGGTCCCTTTCCTCCTGGCTGCTTTCCAGCCACTCAGTCCCCAGCCTATAGTGTTGCTTGGGGTTGTTGTGGCCAAAGTGCAGAACCCTGCACTTGGCCTTGTTAAATCTCATCCCATTGGCCTCTGTCCACCTATCCAGCCTGTCCAGGTCCCTCTGCAGGGCTCTCCTACCTTCCAACAGATCAACACCTGCTCCTAGCTTGGTGTCATCTGCAAACTCACTGATGCTGGACTCAATGCCCTGGTCCAGGTCTTCAATAAAGATATTGAACAGGACTGTGCCCAGCACTGATCCTTGGGGCACACCACTAGTGACAGCTGCCAACTGGATGTGGCACCATTCACCACCACTCTCTGGGCTCTGCCATCCAGCCAGTTGATCAATATATTCCCATTTATTACTAATTTTTTTTGTTTGTTTCTGAATTAGGCACATAATTGTTTGTGCTACCTTTACATGCCCATGCTTGTCCTTTGGACAGCTTGGACCACTGTTTTTACAAGAAATAATAGTTCAAAGGCAAACTACTGGTTTATTTACAGATTAGAGAACACCATTCAGAGGGTTGAGGCTTTATGTTTTGTATGAGCAAAACTTACTTCAGTTTTTTTTCTGAGCTCTCTCTGTTCTCCTCCTATGTTTTTAGATGTTTGTTTATGTTTTCCAGAGCTTGCTGATTGTGATGATCTAAAACAAGAGGTTACAGATCAAAAAAAATTAGCAACGTGTTTGCGGTATTTACAACTTCTCTGATAATTGCAGTGAAAATGCATTTGCCTTCATATGTATTTAGTATGCTTTGGTTGCTCTACAAAACTAATACAGATAATACAATACAGAATTGGTATCACAGGAAATAAAAAATTGGGGTTGCCTTTCCTACTTTTTTTCTGATGTTAGTGTATCTATAAGACCACAGGATCACAGGATGCTAGTGGTTGGAAGGAACCCAAGGACATCATCTCATCCAGCCCCCCCAACCAGAGAGGGACAACACAATCTCATAGAGTCATAAAATCATAGAATCAGTCAGGGTTGGAAGGGACCACATGGACTGGCCAGTTCCAACCCACTTGCTATGGGCAGGGACATCTTACCCTAGATCAGGCTGGCCAAAGCCCCATCCAGCCTGGCCTTAAACCAGGCATGGGGCCTCAACCACCTCCCTGGGAAACCCATTACAGGCTTTCACCACTCTCATGATGAAGAACTTCCTCCTCACATCCAGTCTGAACCTACCCATCTCCAGCTTTGCTCTATTCCCCCTACTCCTGTCCCTTGGGAGCCTCCTCTTCTCCAGACTGAACAGCCCCAACTCTTTCAGTCTGTCCTCCTAGCAGAGCTGCTCCAGCCCTCTGAGCATCCTCTTGGCCCTTCTCTGAACACACTCCAACATCTCCACATGTCTCTTGTAATAAGGGCTGCAGAACTGGATGCAGTACTCCAGGTGAGGTCACAGTATCACCTCCCTCGACCTGCTGGCCACAATTCTCCTGATGCAGCCCAGAATCTCGTTGGCGCTCCGGGCTGCAAATGCACACTGCACTTGCAGAGATCACAGAAGAATGCAACCAGACAGGCCTTGAAAGTCTTCAGAGAAGGAGACTCCACAGCCTCTCTGGGGAGCCTCTTCCAGTGCTCTGTGACCTGTACAGTAAAGAAGTTCCCCCTTGTGTTGAGATGGAACCTCATGTTCTGCAAGATAGGTAAATAGGAAAAATTGTCTGAAGTATCTATCTGCTACAGCTATGAGAACTTCATATCTAACAAAAATACTTTAGGTAAATAGTAACCATCATGTTAGACTCTATAGAGAAGGGGCAACTTTTGTGAAGTCTGTGTATCTTTCAACAGCACACATCCTGTTGTGGAGGAAGCTGGAATGCCTTTCATACAGTGCGTTAGTCCTGTGCGCACACAGAAGACTTTGCATTAGAAGCTCCATCTCAAATGCTGTTGTTTTTTGTCACGTCCATGGTGCTGTGTTGTCTTGTGGTAATGAGCATGGAAGTGTTTCATGCCCTAACTGCTCTTCCTCATCCTGTACCTGGGAAGTTACAGTCAGAGTTTAGTTTTTAATCCTTACTGATCTCTGTGGGTGACAGTTTCACTGATGATGAATGTTACACGGATGTGTGTGGTAACCCAGATTCAGGTTAGGAGAGACTTGTTGTTTCCTTTGGATACACAGTTCAAAGAGCTCTCTCTCTCTAATGCCTCCAGACTAAATTTTATTGGACTCTGTAGCTCCACTTGAGTGGACATAGTGACAACAGAACATGGTATGTAATCACATTCATAAATGGACCTGTGCTCCAGCGATGGCCATAACTTCCTCATTCAGGAATTGAAGTTTTCTAGGCTGAGCTTGTGTGGTGGTTTCACCCAGGTCCCCTCAAGAAAGGCATAGAGTTCTCCAAGATGACCAGAGAGGTCCAGGAGGTGGACCCCAGAAATAATAATTTTGTTATTCAAGCCCATAATCCTGCAATCACTTTACAAGTGGGTAGCAATGCCAAACCTTTCTCTTATCTCTCTCCCTTCCTTCGGCTTTCCAGAGAAACTCTTATCTGAAAAAATCATGGGAGAGTGTTATGGAAGGCTAATAGGCCTAAAACATGTCCTGCTTGCCCCACCCTTCTGCTGATGGGGGAAGCAAGGGCGAGAGGAAAAAAAAAAGGCTGGGGCCATTATGTCCCCTTCCAAAGTGATAAACAGGTACCCACAGGTATTGATGCACTTGTGAGTGGCTTCCCCAGATGAGGGTGAGCAAGCCCTGGCTGCACCTAATATGGTCAGTTTGGCAAAGTGCCATTCTGGTTGGTGAATCTCTGTGGACAAAGGAGCCATTACACTCCAGCAAATGCTACAAATGAAGCTAAGTTGCAAGCAGTTAAGCTGCTCTGCTCTGCCCTGCCTCACTGCTTTGAGCTTGGACAATGTGTTCTGCTCTGCTCAGACAACATGGTCTGCCTTGTTCTTCAGACCAGTAGCCAGGTGGGGTAGGTCTCTTCTCCCAGACAACCAGCAGCAGAACAAGGGGACACAATCTCAAGTTGTGCCAGGGGAAGTATAGACTGGATGTTAGGAGGAGGAAGCTGTTGGCAGAGAGAGTGATTGGCATTGGAATGGGCTGCCCAGGGAGGTGATGGAGTCACCATCCCTGAAGGTGTTCAAGAAAAGCCTGGATGAGTCACTTAGTGCCATGGTCTAGTTGACTGGGTAGGGCTGGGTGCTAGGCTGGACTGGATGATCTTGGAGGTCTCTTCCAACTGTGTTGATTCTATGATTCTATGAACTACCTGGAAACTAAAGTGCTGCAAGTGTACCAGAAGACACGTTGCCTAGGCAGACCTTGAGAAGCATGTTGGAGAAGGGTGAAGAGAAAGCTTGCAGTCCCAGTTTTCAGACCACTGCACCCTAACTTCCTGCTGGAAGGACCTGCTGCTGCTGCTGCTGCAAACCATCACCGTTTGTGGGAACATGCTGAGCAGCTCCAGCACCACCACAAAGGAGCCAGGGACTAGCTCTAAAATTGACTCACCACCATGAGTAGAACAGACTTTCCCTAGGGCCCCAGGCTGCCTGGTTATAAGTGAGGCAGAGCCATTTTTATGGATAAACCTTTTCCAATTTTCTGAATCTCCTACATTACTGAATTGCCCAAAAGCATCCTTGTGAAGATTTTCCTGACTGAATTAGAACCCAGATGTAACTGGCTTGTATATAGTTTGTGAGTGGGGCTTTTCAGAAATAAAATAATTATATATTTTATAATTACTGCCTCGTTAATTGCCTCAACTAATTCAGGGAGTAACCTGCCTGTGGCCTTCAAGGCTGCAGCAAGTTTCTTGCTGCATGATCAGGCCTAATGGGAGACAACAAGGGAGGGGTGGGAGAAAATCATAGATTAATAGAATCAACCAGGTTGGAAGAGACCTCCAAGATCATCCAGTCCAACCTATCCCCCAGCCCTACCCAGTCAACCAGACCACGGCACCAAGTGCCTCATCCAGGCTTTTCTTGAACACCTCCAGGGACAGTGACTCCACCACCTCCCTGGGCAGCCCATTCCAATGCCAATCACTCTCTCTGTGAAGAACTTCTTCCTAACATCCAGTCTATACTTCCCCCGGCACAACTTGAGACTGTGTCCCCTTGTTCTGTTGCTGATTGTCTGGGAGAAGAGGCCAACCCCCACCTGGCTACAGCCTCCCTTCAGGTAGTTGTAGACAGCAATGAGGTCTGCCCTGAGCCTCCGCTGCTGCAGGCTAAACAACCCCAGCTCCCTCAGCCTCTCTTCATAAGGTTTGTGTTCCAGGCCCCTCACCAGCTTTGTTGCCCTTCTCTGGACACCTTCCAGCACCTCAACATCTCTCTGGAATTGAGGAGCCCAGAACTGGACACAGCACTCAAGGTGTGACCTGACCAGTGCTGAGTACAGGGGCAGAATAACCTCCCTTGTCCTACTGGCCACACTCTTCCTGATGCAGGCCAGGATGCCATTAGCTCTCTTGGCCACCTGGGCACACTGCTGCCTCATCTTCAGCCTACTATCTACCCATACCCCCAGGTCCCTTTCTTCCTGGCTGCTCTCCAGCCACTCAGTCCCCAGCCTGTAGCACTGCTTGGGGTTGTTGTGGCCAAAGTGCAGAACCCTGCACTTGGCCTTGTTCAATCTCATCCCATTGGCCTATGCCCACCCATCCAGCCTGGCCAGGTCCCTCTGCAAGGCTCTCCTACCTTTCAACAGATCAACATCTGCTCCTAGCTTGGTGTCATCTGCAAACTTACCGATGCTGCACTCAATCCCCTCATCCAGATCATCAATAAAGATGCTGAACATCTTTGAGCAGTGGGATTTGGTAGTCTAAAATGTTTGTGGCAGGGGGGAGCTTTTGAGGGAGTTCTCATGTATCCTGTAGCTGTATTAAGTGTGAAGGATTCACGCATTCTGTATTTTCCTGTTCACCTTTAACTCTGTATTCCACTCCAGTTCACCAAAAGCATTTTTATTTTACTGTCTTTGATAGTAAAATTGTTTTAGTTCTCTCTGTTCCCTAAAACCACAATGACTTTACGTCTACAATGCATTTCATGGTTATTGTACCTACCACTATCTATTTTCCTCTTAAAATACTGCAGCAGCTGAGATCAAGTACCTCTCTGCACAGTTACCACATTTCAAGAGGAAGACGACTTCATGCAGAGACTCTACAATTAAATACCTTTAGGCCATTCATTCACCTCTACCTCTTGTCCACCAGGGACTGAATTTGTTGAAATTCAAAGCATACTCATTAATTCTGTAGTCTAATTATTATTTCATTCTGAAATGAAGGCAGGAGCACTCAGCTGCCATTGTCAACCATAAGGTTACAAGAACTACAAAACCTGGCAAGACGAAGCAACTGCCTCTAGTTAATACTCTGAATATGTGTCACAGCATATCACAGATTTCCAATCAGGAGAGTAGTTCCCATTTAGGAGGAAGTTCTTCACAGGGAGAGTGATTGGCATTGGAATGGGCTGCCCAGGGAGGTGGTGGAGTCGCCATCCCTGGAGGTGTTCAAGCAAAGCCTGGATGAGTCACTTAGTGCCATGGTCTGGTTGAATGGATAGGACTGGGTGCTAGGTTGGAGTGGATGATCTTGGAGGTCTCTTCCAACCTGGTTGATTCTATGATTCTGTGATCTCACCAGGACCACACAGAAACATGCAGGTTGGAAAAGCCCCTCAGGATCACCAAGTCCAACCTATAACCCTACTCTACAAGATTCACCTTAAACCATAACCCTAAGAACCACATACAAAAGACTCTTAAACATATCTGGGGTGAGTAACTCCACCACCTCCCTGGGCAGCTCATTCCAATGCCTGAACACTCTGTCTGCGGAAAACCTTTTCCTAATGTCCAATCTTAACCTACCCAGTCACAGCTTGAGGCCATTTTATCTCGTTCTACCACTATTTACCTGTGAGAAGGGACCAGCACCAACCTCTCCACAATGTCCCTTTGGGTCGTTTTAGACAGCAATGAAGTCTCATCTCAGCCTCCTCTTCCTCAAATTAACCATCCCCAGCTCCTTCATAATATTTACTCTCTAGGCCCTTCCCCAGCTTCATTGCCATCCTCTGGACCCACTCCAGCACCTCCACATCTCACTTGTATTGTGGTGCCCTGAACTGAAACAACAGAACTGATCACAATACTTGAGGTGTGGCCTCACCAAAGTCAAGTCCAAGGGGACAACAGCCTCACCTCCCTACTCCTGCTGCCTACAGCATCTTTAATACAACCCAGGATGCCATCTGCCTTCTTGCCTGCCTGGGCACACTGCTAGCTCACATTCAGCTCCTGTCTATTACAACTCCCAGATGCCTTTAGCCAGGCAGCTCTCCAGACACACCGCCCCAAGCCTCTAGTGTTGCTTGGGGTTGTTGTGACCCAAGTGCAGGTCCTGGCATTTGGCCTAATTGAAACTCATCCCATTAATATTGGCCCATTGATGCAGCCTATCCAAGTCCCTCTGAAGAGCCTCTCTACCCTCAATTAAAATAAACACTGCCACCTAACTTGGTGTCATTTGCAAACTTACTGCTGACACTCTTTATGCCTGACTCAAGGTCATCAAGAAAGATGTTAAAGAGAAGTGGTCCCAACACAGATCCCCAAGAAACACCACTAGTGCCTGTCTGCCAATGGGATTTAACTCTTTCTGCACCCTTTGCACTTACTCAAGCTCAGGCAGTGGAGAAGGGAAGTCTGAGGAATCTACGTCATCATAAACATCATTGTCTCCTTGATCTGAAACGACAATGTTTAAAAGAAGGGAAAAATCATTACTAAATCCTTGAGTATTGACTACATTGTGTTGTAATCCATGTCAGTATAACTAAATTGATAGAAATTATGGCAATTACTGTAGCCATTCACTGGCTGCAGTAACTGCAGGTTCTGTGGTTTTCACAATCCACTGTGTAAAGCAAACACCAGCCAACATTTTCAGGATAAGACTATTCATAATAAGAGGTATTCACTGATGTTTTAATCTTCTTAAGCTGGAGCAAGTTTTAGCACATGTTGGTTAATGCAATAGCCTTTAATCTTCAGCCTAATTAGTCCATTTCCCACTGTGTTGTATCAAAGTGTATTTTTGGGGTTTGATTTTAATGCACACTTAGGCACTTCTATAGCACTCTGGTTTGGTGTTGCTCAGAAGTGAGTATGAATCATATGTGCGTTAGTTTTCAGATTATCTTGCAATGCCCAAGCAGTGAAAGAATTCCTATCCCAATAACACACTTTGCATCACTGATAAAGAGGAGGGAATTGTTCAGCTCATCAAATCAATGACCAACTACAACTACCTGAAGGGAGGTTGTAGCCAGGTGGAGGTTGGTCTCTTCTCCCAGGCAACCAGCAATAGAACAAGGGGGAACAGTCTCAAGTTGTGCTGGGGGAAGTCTAGGCTGGATGTTAGGAGAAAATTGTTGCCAGAAAGGGTGATTTGCATTGGAAAGGGCTGCCCAGGGAGGTGGTGGAGTTGCCATCTCTGGAGGTGTTGAAGAAAAGCCTGGATGAGGCACTTAGTGCCATGGTCTAGTTGATTGGGCAGGGATGTGTTCTAGGTTGGAGTGGATGATCTTGGAGGACTCTTCCAACCTCATTGATTCTATGATTCTATGATTCAATAGGAGGTAAAACATTTAAAGTTTGGTTCAGGTGACAGCTTCAAAAATTGTAAGAATGTGCTTTTCATTCCATGGCTGAACAGATATTTCTATGTTGCCTTGCAAACATACTGCAAGCAGTGATAATAATTACAAGAATCTTTTTATTTCTGAAGTCTTGCATTAAGTACTTCTTTCCAATTGTACCTGTTCACACTCAATGTCAAACAAAAGGAACTAGGGGAAGTCTCACACAGAAAAAACACAGCTTCTTTAAAAACACATCAAATGATGTTCTAGAGAGCTTGCAGTGTAGTCTGCAACCAAATCAGTCACGATCTTTGAAATTCATTTTCTGGAGCTGGATAAGGAATGGGAAACCCTATACTTTGGATGTGTTTTTGTGTCTAACAGAACCATAGGATGGTTTAGGTTGGAAGGGACCTCAAGGATCATCCAGCTCCAACCCCCAGCCATAGGCAGGGGCACCTCCCACTAGAACAGGTCACTCAAGGCCTCATCCAACCTGGCCTTGAACACCTCCAGGGAGGAAGCAGCCACAACCTCCCTGGGCAACCTGTGCCAGTGTCTCACCACCCACTCTGGAAAGAACTTCTTCCTAACATTTAGTCTAAATCTCCCCTCTGCCAGTTTAAACTCATTCCTCCTCATCCTGTCATTAGAAGACCTTGTCAATAGTCCCTCCCCAGCCTTCCTGTAGGCCCCCTTCAGATACAGAAAGGCCACTATAAGGTCTCCTCGAAGCCTTCTCTTCTCCAGACTCTCATAGCCTGTCCATGATATGATATGGAGTAATGCATACAGGAAAAAAATATGGAGACTGAACAATAAGGTATTAGTTACCTTTTTCAAACTGTTCCATTGAAGGAGACCTGCTGCAAAGAAGAAATAAAAACTTATTAAGAATTTATATCACATTACTATGCTTTTGCATAGTTTAAATAACTTTAAAAGATTAAAACACAAGGGCTCCAAGTAATCTCCAGACATTGTGAAGCTCCATTGAGACCAGCAATAGCCATGGACAAAGTATATTTTTACCACTGAATCAAACTAAACTGGTGCAGGACTGAATGAAAGATCATAGAATCACAGAATCAACCAGGTTGGAAGAGACCTCCAAGATCATCCAGTCCAACCTAGCACCCAGCCCTAGCAGTCAACTAGACCATGGCACTAAGTGCCTCAGCCAGGCATTGCTTGAACACCTCCAGTGATGGCAACTCCACCACCTCCCTGGGCAGCCCATTCCAATGGCAATCTCTGTCTCCATCAATAACTTCCTCCTAACATCCAGCCTAGACCTCCCCCAGCACAACTTGAGACTGTGTCCCCTTGTTCTGTTGCTGCTTGCCTGGTGGAAGAGATCAACCCCCACCTGGCTACAGCCTTCCTTCAGGTAGTTGCAGACAGGGAATGAGGTCTGCCCTGAGCCTCCTCTTCTGCAGACTAAACACCCCCAGCTCCCTCAGCCTCTCCTCATAGGGCTTTGCTCCAGCCCCCTCACCAGCTTCATCACCCTTCTCTGGACACATTCCAGCACCTCAACACCTCTTTTGAATTGAGGGGCCCAGAACTGGACACAGTACTCCAGGTGTGGCCTGACCAGTGCTGAGTACAGGGGCAGAATAACCTCCCTTGTCCTACTGGCCACACTGTTCTTAATACAGGCCAGAATGCCATTGGCTCTCATGGCCACCTGGGCACGCTGCTGGCTCATGTACAGCTACTATCTACCAGTACATCCAGGTCCCTTTCTTCCTGGCTGCATTCCATCCATTCTGTCCCCAACCTGTAGCGCTGCTTGGGGTTGTTGACGGTAAAAGTACCAGCTGCAAATCTAAACTCTAGGCAAGAAGAGGAGTCTTTGCATTTTTCTGTTTGGCATATTATTCCAAAAATTTGGATTAATGTGACTCAATTTACCAGCTTATCTCAGCTATATTGTCCTGGTAAGCAAAATACATTTTAACTAAGCATACAGCAAACCAGAGTGGCACAAAAATCACCTATTATTTTGGTGCTTTTCAGCAACACTTTTTTTGGGGGGTACACTTTTAATTACTTATGCAACAAGTACAGCTTCTTAAAGGAATAATTATATTATGCAGGTGAAAAGAAAGGAGGTCAGAGTTTCTGCAGAAAAATACCATCCTGAGCTGAAATTTGATGCACAATTCCTTAGGCTGCTGGGAGAGCTCATTAGTAGCATGTGATCAGTGCTTTATTAGAATTAGTTAATGTGCACTGTGATTTCCTGACAGGCTCTTACAATGAATTTCCATTATCTTCTGCCACATTGAATTTGATTAATTTTTTTTTCCTCATACACTTTCCTTTTGACATCTTTGACCTTTAACCTCTTCATGATTCCTCAGGACCAGATATCATTCTTCATGCTGTGATACAGACCTTTGGAGCATGCATGGAATTGTAAAAATGTAAATTGTAACATTCTTTCTAAAAGGTCCAGTTCAAATTGATGCACATAATTCCCAGGCACTAGTGGTGTTCCTTGGGGATCTGTGTTGGGACCACTTCTCTTTAACATCTTTCTTGATGACTTTGAGTCAGGCATAAAGAGTGTCAGCAGTAAGTTTGCAAATGACACCAAGTTAGGTGGCAGTGTTTATTTTAATTGAGGGTAGAGAGGCTCTTCAGAGGGACTTGGATAGGCTGCATCAATGGGCCAATATTAATGGGATGAGTTTCAATTAGGCCAAATGCCAGGACCTGCACTTGGGTCACAACAACCCCAAGCAACACTAGAGGCTTGGGGCGGTGTGTCTGGAGAGCTGCCTGGCAGAAAGGGATCTGGGGGTTGTAATAGACAGGAGCTGAATGTGAGCTAGCAGTGTGCCCAGGCAGGCAAGAAAGCCGATGGCATCCTGGGTTGTATTAAAGATGCTGTGGGCAGCAGGAGTAGGGAGGTGAGGCTGTTGTCCCCTTGGACTTGACTTTGGTGAGGCCACACCTCGAGTATTGTGTTCAGTTCAGGGCACCACAATACAAGTGAGATGTGGAGGTGCTGGAGTGGGTCCCGAGGAGGGCAATGAAGCTGGGGAAGGGCCTAGAGAGTAAATCTTATGAAGAGCAACTGAGGGAGCTGGGGATGGTTAATTAGAGGAAGAGGAGCTGAGGGGAGACCTCATTACTGTCTACAGCTACCTGAAAGGTGATTGTGGAGAGGTTGGTGCTGGTCCCTTCTCACAGGTAAATAGTGGTAGAACAAGAGAGAATGGCCTCAAGCTGTGACTGGGTAGGTTTTGACTGGACATTAGGAAAAGGTTTTCCGCAGACAGAGTGTTCAGGCATTGGAATGAGCTGCCCAGGGAGGTGGTGGAGTTACCCACCCCGGATATGTTTAAGGGTCTTTTGTATGTGGTTCTTAGGGTTATGGTTTAAGGTGAATCTTGTAGAGTAGGCTTACAGGTTGGACTTGGTAATCCTGAGGGTTTTTTCCAACATGGATGTTACTGTGATTCTGTGATAACACTCATTAATGCCAACAACTTATGTACTACCGATGAGGAGACTTTCTTTATTGCTAAACTATAAGTATGTATCTTAAGTTATTTGTAGATACTAAGACATATCTGTAGGTATAAATATTACTCTGCTCAGTCTTTTGATGTTATTCAGCAAAATGATATTTTAGTTTATTTTCATTTCAGAGCTACTGTGTCTAGTTTGGGATTTGGGGATTTTCATGACTGCAGCTGCTTTTGCTGACATGCCCAAATTAAATGCAGAACAAAACCTGTACAAATGACAGAAGAACACTTTCTTTTAGTTTTACAAATCTATTGTGATGTGTACCTGTGATGGTTTGGGTGTTCCCCACCTCCCACACACTTTGGAAATCACCCAGACTAGACTCAGTCACCTCTGGAAATTGAATGAAGCTTATTACTTACAGCTTAGCAGAATATACAAGCAGATATTTACAGTATATGCAGTTATGTGCAGAAATGTACAAGCTAAAAGGTAATACAGAAACACAACAGCCCTCCCAGAAACCTCAGTCCCCAGGAGGGGCTTTCCAACTGCCCTTCCACCTTCCCCCTATACCTCTCAAATTTATCCCAGTCCCAAGGAAGAATGAAGGTTCGGCCAGGGGGTTAGGAAGCAAAGTGGATTAGTCAGAGAGACAGGGTGAGGTTAGAGAGAGATGCATCTCAGAGCTCCCCAGCAGAAGAGGTGACTTATCTATGTTTGGATTCTTGTTTTTATACATGTCATCAAGCCTATGAGTGAGGTAGACATCAGCCTTGTTTTCCTTTCACAGCCTCTAATCTTGTTCTTCTCACCAAAAGATTCTATCCGGCTTCAAACTAGCACAGTACCCAACTGTCCTGGAGTCCTGTACCCCTAAATTCCTCTCCTGCCCGGACTTCGGGGGGAAAGGGGAAAAGCCGCCTGGTTTCCCTCCCCTCTTACCTGCCCTGCAGCCGTGAAGGGGGGGAGGACTGCCCCGTGAGTTCCCGCGCTGGAGCCAGGCTGGGATTGGCCGTGCGCTTTCGCGCCTAAGGTGTGGTAACTCTGCCCTTTGTCTAGCCAAGGTTATAACTATTGGGGGTCTTCCCGCCTTTGGGGTTCCCGCTTTGGAGTTTGCCTGTGCCTGGACGTATGTGTCTGCCTGAGCTCACACACTCTCCTTGCCTTGGCTGCAGAGATCTTCAAAGGGACTGTTCCCTATTGACACCTTTGTGAGCCTAATGGTCCTTGACGACTCTTAATCGTTCACCTGCAGCCACTGAAAGGTGGAGAAGGACAGACCTCGAACAAGCCAGCCCCATCATGAGTTATTTGGCTCAGCTTAACTTTAGTAAGAAACCGCTATTAATTAGTAGCTAAAGCCTTTTCCAACTTCTGACTTCCAAAATGGTCAGATTATTGATAGTGTCCCTGTAGGTAATTCTCATGCAACTGAATCTGCTAATTAAACTAAATTAATCTTTGTATATGTAGTTTTGGGGGCGGGTTTTGGGAAATAAAATTAACTATTTTTGTATAATTTCCCGACTCAGCCACATATTAATTCCTGCCTCTGCAACACCAACTGTCCTAATACTTGCTGATTAGTATAACTTCTTCAAAAATACTAACAACTTAAATGAAAATACTACTGAAGAGAATGACATAAAATATATAGAAACATACCTAGCTACATCATCTTCATCATGAATCCCATGATACATTTCTTGTTCAGAAGGAGGAGGTGGGAAATCATCTTTAACAGATCAGACAGTGAATTAACGGATTCATATTTAACACGACTGAACAGAGCATTCATTACCGACCTCCTAAATATGTCAGATGTGTGTGTGCAGTTTGTGTAATATCCTTGCAAACAGAATCTTTCTGTAAACCAGCACAGCCTATTTATTGAAAAAGTGATTTAGACTTCTCCCAGTTGGGGTTACCATACTGTGTATGGTACTGCCAATCACAAGAACACAAATACTGAAAACAAGTGTTCTTACACTGAATTCAATTAGGTTCTAAATGTCTGGGTTTGGCCTAATCAGTATGATCACTGATGACTTCTAAATTTGTGTGTGTGACTCAGGTGATGATTGGAGATGTAGAATCATAGAATCAACCAGGTTGGAAGAGACCTCCAAGATCATACAGTCCAACCTAGCACCCAGCCCTATTCAGTCAACTGGACCATGGCACTAAGTGCCTCATCCAGGCTTTGCTTGAAGACCTCAAGGGACGGTGACTCCACCACCTCCCTGGGCAGCCCATTCATTCCAATGCTAATCACTCTCTCTGTGAAGAACTTCCTTCTAACATCCAGCCTAGACCTCCTCTGGCACAGCTTGAGGCTGTGTCTCCTTCTTCTGTTGCTGCTTGCCTGGGAGAGGAGACCAACCCCACCTGGCTCAACCTCCCTTCAAGTAGTTGTAGACAGCAATGAGGTCCTCCCTGAGCCTCCTCTTCTCTAGGCTAAACAACCCCAGCTGCCTCAGCCTCTCCATGTGAAGATAACACTGTCAGCGAATGACATCCACAGAAGCCAGAGGAAAGGGCATGTAAACTCCAAATTTGGTCTCAGCTGACCTTTGAGTCCCACTTCCTTCAGTGCAGTGTGAGCTCAGTTTCCATGTCCAATTCTACCCACTGATCAGAGTAATCACTGAAATCTGTACTTAGCTGGCAGCAGCTTCATTTAGCACTGCCAGAGGATGCTTGTGCCATGACTAGTATCTAAACTCTGAGAAAGATGAGCTGTGCTCTTGTGATCAACAGAGAATGCCACATAAATACATGTGCTACCAAAGGGGAAACTGGCTTTGAATGTGTATTCTTGACAGTGTGACACTACTGCAGCCACACCGGTTAGGACTCCAGTGTCCCCTTAACTGTCTGAAAAATGCAGCCTTAATTAGAAGTATCACTGAATATTTCAGAACTGCATTTCTCCTGCACACACTCTCTTGTTCATGCCAATATTTTGCCAATTATTTTTATTATGTTTTTAGGAGATGATTCACCTTCACACACAGAGAGAAATTTAGAAGTCATCTTCTGGCGTGCTTCTGATTCACAGTATCTCAAGACCAATCTTCTGTCTTGCCCAATTTCCCATAGGTGGGAAGAAAGTTAATTTGGCCACTCTGTTCTCTGTTGCTTGTTAGCTACCACTTACCATGCTTATGAATAATTGCTACATTATTTGGAAGCTGCAGAGGGCTGAATTTTAAGATAAACAGTACACAGTGAACATTTCCCCCAAAAGCCTCTGTACAACTTACTTCCAACTCCACTTCGATCACCAGACTGACTGCAAAGGGAAACAAGAGACATTTTAGAGGGGAACAGTCATCTCTTGGGAAAAAAAACCCATCACAATCACCTATCACTTTTATAGTTATTAATTCTAAACCTTTTGTCTTTGGCACCAGTCTCCATGGCCAGCTGAGCACTACAAATTGTTCACTGGACACTCAGGCACATACTTCTGTGCTCTATATGGCCAACAGCTAAATGCACCAGTTCTATTTTGATCTCAGTTTTCACCACACTCACCCTAGCATCTTAGGGTCAAATAGTACTTGCATTCCAAGTAATTCTAAAGTGAATGTGTTGTCTGATTCATAACTGAACTGGCTTTAAGAGGAGGAAGATTAATTTGTTGTAGAGTTAGGTAAACCAGGGGGAAAAGACTTGTTTGTGGTTTTTTCTTTTACTACTTGGTTGGTTTGTTTTGTTTCCCTTCCTCCCTATTCTCCTTTTTGAGAAAGAAGTAATTATAGATCAGAAAAGAGTGTTTTAAAATGGCTTTCATGCTAATTTAGAGAGAAGATCACTGTGGTAGTTTTGCGTCACAGAGAATTTGGGATTTACCCCCAGAAAGTAATTTACCAGGCTTACACAGAATTTGGAAGTACAATGAAGTTATTATTTACAAAAGTAGGCTAAATATAAAAGGAAATAAACATATACAAATATATATATTCATATACAATGAGACAATAGCCCAGCTACCCACCCTGGTCAGGAACTATTACCGGGTAACAGGGTTAGCTCTTGCAGCTCCCAGTCAGTGTTCATAGAATCATAGTAACATAGAACCAACCAGGTTGGAAGAGACCTCCAAGACCACCCAGGCCAACCTAGCACTCAGCCCTAGCCAGTCAACCAGACCATAGCACTAAGTGCCTCATCCAGGCTTTGCTTGAACACCTCCAGGGATGGTGACTCCACTACCTCCCTGGGCAGCCCATTCCAATGTCAATCACTCTCTCTCTGGCAAGAACTTCCTCCTCACATCCAGCCTAGACTTCCTCCAGCACAACTTGAGACTGTGTCCCCTTGTTCTATTGCTGTTTGTCTGGGAGAAGAGACCAACCCCACCTGGCTACAGCTTCCCTTCAGTTGTAGACAGCAATGAGGTCATCCCTGAGCCTCCTCTTCTGCAGGCTGCACACCCCCAGGTCCCTCAGCCTCTCCTCACAGGGCTGTGTTCCAGGCCTCTCCCCATCTTTGTTGCCTTTCTCTTGACATGTCCCAGTATCTCAACGTAGAATCATAAAATCATAGAATCAGTCAGGGTTGTAAAGGACCACCAAGATCATCTAGTTCCAATCCCCCTGCCATGTGCAGGGACACCCAACCTAGACCAGACTGCCCACAGCCTCATCCAGCCTGGCCTTAAACACCTCCAGCCATGGAGCCTCAACCACCTCCCTGTGCAACCCATTCCAGACTCTCACCACTCTCATGATGAACAACTCCCTGCTTACATCCAGCCTGAACCTACCCATCTCCAGCTTTGGTCCACTCCCCTTAGTCCTGTCACTCCCTGATATCCTGAAAAGCCCCTCCCCAGTTTCTTTGTAGGCCCCCTTCAGATCCTGGAAGGCCACAAGAAGGTCACCTGGGAGCCTCCTGTTCTGTAGACTGAACAGCCTCAACTATTTCAGTCTGTCCTCATAGGAGATGTGCTCCAGCTCTCTGAGCATCCTTGTGCCCGTTCTCTGGACACACTCCAGCATCTCCACATCCTTCTTGTAATGTGGGCTCCAGAACTGAATATAGTACTCCAGGTGGGGTCTCAGGAGAGTGGAGTAGAGGGGGAGAATCATCAACACAGGAGAGTAAAGCAAAGTTCAGAGGAGTGCAGAAAAAAAATATGAGAGAGAGAAGAACACACCGCAACTATATAGAAATTTTCAGAGCAATGGAATGGGATAAATCGATCTCTTATATTTTGTTCAGCCCCTTTGAGAGAGTAGAGTCCATCCTCTTGGACTCTCAAATTCTCTGGAAAACTTTTATTTACAATTTAGGACCCTTGTCCTAAAACTGTAGCAGTTATCAATATAATCTTCAGTAATGTAAATAAGTTTAAATTAATGTAAATCAAGTGGCAATGTTTTATACATAAAGACACGAGGCAAATTCTCTGTAAGTCAATGAAAGCCAATGGCATCCTGGCCTGCATCAGGAACAGTGTAGCCAGCAGGACAAGAGAGGTTAAGCTTCCCCTGCACTCAGCACTGGTCAGGCCACACCTGGAGTACTGTGTCCAGTTCTGGGCTCCTCAATTCAAGGGAGATGTTGAGGTGCTGGAATGTGTCCAGAGAAGAACAATGAAGATGGGGAGAAGTGTGGAGCACAGCCCTGTGAAGAGAGGCTGAGGGAGCTGGGGGTGTTTAGCCTGCAGTAGAGGAGGCTCAAGAGTGACCTCATTGCTGTCTATAACTACCTGAAGGGAGGCTGTAGCCAGGTGGGGGTTGGTCTCTTCTCCCAGGCAAGCAGCAACAGAACAAGGGGACACAGTGTGAAGTTGTGCCAGGGGAGGTCTAGGCTGTCTGTTAGGAGGAAGCTGTTGGCAGAGAGAGTGATTGGCATTGGAATGGGCTGCCCAGGGAGGTAGTGGAGTCACTGTCCTTGGAGGTGTTCAAGCAAAGCCTGGATGAGGCACTTAGTGCCATGGTCTAGTTGGTTGGACAGGACTGGGTGCTATTTTGGACTGGATGATCTTGGAGGTCTCTTCTAGCCTGCTTGATTCTGTACTTCTATGATTCAAGCCAATGAAGGCACACATGTTCATAGAACATTGCAGTGGTTTTAAGGCTAGCAGCAGCTGAACTCTATGCAGCTGTTCACACAACTGTCCCAATACTCCCTTACCTTTCCCCCTCCCCATGAACTGGGAACGAGACATAGGGAGTGAAATGAAAACACCGTGGATGGGCTGAGGTAAGAGGAGTTTAATATAAGAAGACAAATAATGGATGAACATCAGGAGTAACAACAGCACTAAAGGAATAGAGAGAAATGAGTAGTATAAAATGTGATGTGCTCTCACGAGGTCTGCAAACCAAGGAACCTGCTGCACCCGAAAAAACATTGACACTGCTCTCACCAGCCAGCCCCTTCTTACCTCCCTACCCTTTGTGTATAGGGGCATGATGATTATGGTATTGGATACCCCAATGGCTGATTCAGCTGGCTATCCTGTATGGCCTCTCTGAACTTCTTGTGATGAAAATTAACGCTATCATAGCCAATCCTGAGACAAATAGTCCACATTGTCAGTATCCATTACCAATTTTCAATAAAGCTTTCTTTAGTAACAGCTAAAGGAGGAGTAGGTAAAGTCTCCAACCCTTACTGGATGCAGAGGCAAACCTAGTGACTAAGGATGAGAAGGCTGAGGTTCTCAGTGCCTATTTTGCCTCAGTCTTTAGCACTGAAATCAGCAGTGCTGTGGACACCCAACCCCATGAACTAGGAGTCAGGGAGGGAAATCAGAATGAAGTCATCACAATGAAGGAGGCAGTGGTCAGTGATCTGCTATGGCACTCAGATGCACACAAGTCTATGGGGACAGATGTGGGTGCTGAAGAAGCTGGCAGATGTGCTGTGTTTGTATTTACCTGAAATCCTGGCTAACTGGGGAGGTGCCAGTGGACTGGAGGATGGCAAATGTGACACCTATCTACAAGAGAGGAGGAAAGGAAGATCTGGGAAACTATAGACCTGTCAGTCTGATTAGGCAAGGTCATGGAGCAGAGCATGTCTAGCATCAATACATACCATATAGGGACCAACCAGGGGAGCAAGATCAGTCAGCATAAGTTTATGAAGGGCAGGTCTTGCCTCGTGAAACCAATCTCCTTCTATGACAAGATGACCTGGCTGTGGGCTGAGGAAAAGGCTATGGACATTGTCTACCTAGACTTTTGAAAACCCTTGACACTCTTCCCCACATAATTCCTTTGGAAAAACTGACTGCTGGTGGCTTTGATGGGCACAGCTCTGCTGGATAAAGCACTGCTGGATGAAAGGGCCCAAAGGGCGGTGATCAGTGGAGTTAAATCCAGCTGGTGGCTGGGCACAAGTGGTGTTCCTCAGGGATCTGTGTTGGGAGCACTTCTCTTTAACATCTTTATTGATGACCTCAATCCAGGCATAGAAAGTGTCAGCAGTAAGTTTGCAGATGACACCAAGTTGGGTGGCAGTGTTGATCTGCACGAGGGAAGAGAGGCTCTTCAGAGGGACTTGGATAGGCTGGATCAGTGGGCTAACATTAATGGGATGAAGGCGCATCCTGGCTTGTACTAAAAATGCTGTGTCCAGGAGCAGTAGGGAGGTGAGGCTATGGTCTCCTTGGATTTGTCTTTGGTGAGGCCACACCTCGAGTATTGTGTTCAGTTTTAGGCACTGCAATACAAGAGACATGTGGAGGTGCTGGAGCGGGTCCAGAGGAGGGCAATGAAGATGAGGAGGAGTCTGGAGAATAAATCTTATGGGGAGAGGCTGAGGGAGCTGGGCATGGTTAGTTCGGGGAAGAGGAGGCTGGGGGGAGACCTCATTGCTGTCTACAGCTACCTGAAATGTGATTGTAGAGAGGTTGCTGCTGATCTCTTCTCACAGGTAAATAGTGGTAGAACGAGAGAGAATGGCCTCAAGCTGCGACTGGGTAGGTTTGGACTGGACACTGGGGATATGGTTTAGGGTGAACCTTGCACAGCAGAGTTATTGGCTGGATTGGGTGATCCTGAGGGTCTTTTCCAATCTGAATGTTTCTCTGGTTCTGTGATGGCATTCTTGCAGTGGTTTCAACAACAATTCATGCTCGTGAACTGAAAGGAATGCTGTTAATCACTAGGGAAGATTAAAATGTCAAAATGCAGCTTAAAGGATTGAATAAATCTGAGCAATTCATTCATCCTTCCAAGTTCCTTCCACTGCTATTTCAGTATGCAACAGTATAAGCACTCTTGCTTGCTTCTGAATTCAAGACATTTTCCACATTCTTTCATTGAGGTGGCTAATTGTAATGCCAGTGAAAAGGACTGGCCAAAGATACTTCTTCAATGAAATCCCTTACCTAAAACCCAGAACAATTACAGCAACTTTTCTGGCTAGGCTATGATGCTATGATACCAATGTGCAGGGAGGAAAACTGATATTGAAATTCCTGGAAAAATGTCATGTGCAAAGCTATATTAGTAGCTGAAAGAATTCTATCCCGGAGGCAGAGTCTTTCTAAATGCTGTTTCTGGAGATTGTGGGGATGTTCCAGCAGCTAGCCAGCTGTGGTCTCTTCATTCCAAAAAGGCCTCTAAGTCAAGGTACTGAGAAACAGTAAAAGCAGGTGCAATAGCTGAGTGCTTCAAGACTGTTGTCCTGCAAATTGCAATCCTCTACATCCATGTGCAGATCTGCTATCTTAATCCTGGGGTATATATTTCTGCATATAGGAATATATAGTGACGAATGATGTCTGGTTTGCTGACTCACATAACAGGAGCAGACTTTTGTATGTGATCAGGTAACTGTCATGGAGGGCCTGTAGGTGTGAAAAGAGGCTTATTTATGCCTTGCTTACCTGGACATGTTTTTCTGCCAGGACCCCTGGTTGTAAACAGTTTGTGTAAGCCACACACACCCAGCTCGTGTTTCCCTGGGGTAAGCCCATGTGATCCCCATATTTGTGGAAAGTCCAGGCAAGTGGCTTTTGCCTATTATGGTAAGGTTTGGCTGACTGCCAACCTGATTGGTCACTCTAGTGGCAAAATGGGCCATTAGTCTCGGCCCACATTCAATAAATAGGGGTACACAGGTAAACAACATGCTTGGACACTCAGAACCTCGTGCTCTGACTCACTTGCAGCTGCCTGCCTGTGTACCTTAGTTGCAGAGCTCACTTAATCATGCCTATATATATATATATATATATATATGTGGAGCCCATAGTCTCCTAAGCCAGCTGTGCACACTTGCATGCCACTGTGTTATCAGGACCAGGTCCTGCATTGCCTGCCTTTACCTATGGAGCGCAGACTCCCAGCAGCCACGCACATCCTGCATGCCTGCTGCCTGTCATTGCCTGGTAAGCACCACTGCTGCTGAGATTACCAGGAAGCAGACTCTGAATTGACTGCAATGTGATCGGCCTGTCTGGACAGCTTTAGACCATGCTAGAGACTGCACAATATTCTCCTCCTGCACCTGAGATCCTGCCTGCTAAGAATTTCTAGACAGAGCATCCAGAACAAGTCAGCAGCACAAAGGCAGAGATTGCATCCTTCACCAGGAGAACAAGGTCAGAGACCATCATTTCCCCAGAAACTGGGAAGATTCATCCTTTCCCCTCAAGCTGGGAGGATTCCAGCCTCGAAGTCCACGGGCAGAGCTCCCCTGTAGTTTAGACACTAGGCATAGGCTGTGACGTATCTCTGGAGGGTGATTGATAATTAATCAGGGTTGTGAGCAACTGCTTTAATATCTCTGTAATATAAGTTGCCTCTGCCATAGAGCAGAAGCAGTTTCCAACCCTCTCTGCTGGGCAAGTAGTGTATAGACCCCAAAAGGTATTTGCCTCGGGGGAAAACTCCTCTCTCTGTTTATAGTTTGAATGTTTGCTGGTTAATTAATAAGTCACTGTAGATATTTCATCCTAAAATGTTTTCATAACCGTGTAAGAATCCTTTTAATATTAATATACAGTGGCTGGGGGTGGCAAGAGTTCAGAATATCCATCTCATAGGCCTTATTTTTAAGACTGAACACATTAACCACACTCTTCTGAGGGTTCACCCTAGTCGTGCTTCCAGATGTCTGTTTTCTTTAAAAGGAAAGAGGTGGTAAGACTGGTAGACTCACAGTAAGACTCATGAGAGCAATGAGGGTAGTCAGGAATTGCCTAGTGCAGTGAATATTCCCAGTGCTGTTAGAGTCTTCAATTTCTGCATGTTACTTTAAAAGGCAGTATAGGAAAAGAGAGGGAGGGAAGAGAGTTGCACTTCCTGCAGGTGATTTGTAATCATGCACATTTCATATTTTCACAGAATCACAAAATGTCAGGAGCTGGAAGGAACCTCCAAAAATCATACAGTCCAACTCCCCTGTAAAGCAGGATCTCCTATACTACATCACACAGAAATGTGTCCAGGTTTTTAATATCTCCAGGGAGGGAGACTCCACAACCCCCCTGAGCAGCCTGTTCCAGTGTTCTGTCACCCTCACAGGGAAAAAATTCCTCCTCATGTTTACTTGAAAATTCCTTTGCCTCAACTTCTACCTACTGCCCCTTGTCCTGTCATTGGGTATCACCCAGCAGAGCCTGGCTCCAGCCTCCTGGCACTCACCATTACAGGTTGATAAACATGAATGAGGTCACCTCTCAGTCTCCTCTTCTCCAAGCAGCACAGCCCCAGCTCCCTCAGCCTCTCCTTGTAAGAGGGATGTTGCATTCTCTTAAGCATTTTTGTGGCTCTCCTCTGAACTGCAACACTCTAGCTCGTCTGCAAATAGCATGGGTGGCGTGTTCGTATGCGTGCTTATAGATGCTGGATTCCAGAACTCATTCTTGTTCCTCTGACTATTTCAGTCTGAATAGCTGAGTTAAAAGTTTCTAATATAAATGGCTATTCTGCCATGACAAGAGTCTGCTTTGTTGTTGTAAAAGCAGTCATAGAGATCAGCCTCTGAGGTCAGCCTCTGGCAGTTTAGCAGAGGGGCAGATTGTTACGAGATATGTAAAATTATTAATTGATATTAATTTTGATATCCAGGTGAAGATTGTTAATAACTATGAAAATTGTTTATTAACATTAAATCTTGCCAGAAAACTTATTAACAGTGTTTGGAGAGCATGGTTTGGGTGCTTATACACACAGGGAACAGGAAAAACAAGAATACTTTAAGAAGTAGCTAGCAAATGCAAACTAGCAAAAATACTTCAGTGCAATACTAGCGAAAAAACTTTTAAAAATAACCAGAAAAACTGGAAAAAAAACCAGACTTGATGGGTGGAGCACTGCTGGATAGGGAATTGTCTGGATGGTCACTTGCAAAGAGTGGTGATCAAGGGAAAAACGTCCACCTGGAGACCAGTGACAAGCGGTGTCCCTCAGGGGTCAGTGCTGGCACCAGTGCTGTTTAACGTCTTTGTCAGCAGCAATGATAGAGGAATCAGTGCACCCTCAGTAAGTGTGCAGATGGCACCAAGCTGTGTGGCACAGTTGACTTGCTAGAGGGCAGGGACCCATCCAGAGGAACATGGACAGGCTGCAGAGGTGGGCCCAGGCCAACCTCATGACATTCAACAAGGCCAAGTGCAATGTCCTGCACCTGGTTCGGTACAATCCCAGGCACAGATACAGGCTGGGTGGGGAATGGCTGAGAACAGCCCTGAGGAAAAGGACCTGGAGGTCTGGGTTGATGAAAAGCTCTACATGAGCCTGCAGTATGAGTGTAGCCCAGACAGCAACTGTGTGCTGGGCTGCAGAATGACCAGCAGGGCAAGGGAGGGGACTCTGCCCTTTTACTCTGCTCTTGTCAGACCCCACCTGCAGTCCTATGTGCAGCTCTGGAGCCTCCAACACAAGAAGGACATGGAACTGTTGGAGTGAGTCCAGAGGAGGGCCACAAAGATGATCAGAGGGCTGCAGCAGCTCTGCTATAAGGACAGGCTATGAGAGTAGGGGATCTTCAGCCTGGAGAAGAGAAGGCTTCAAGAAGACCTTGTGGCAGAGCGGCGCAAGGAGGATGAAAGGTTGTGGAGTATCAGGGAGGCCATGTAGGAGATAAACTGTTGGAGCCAGGCTCTGCTCTCCCTGAAACAGAAACAGGGGCACCCATCTGGTTGTACTCAGGATTGGAGAGTCCCTGTATCCTGCCCCTGTCAGACCAGAAGCAGTAAACTGGATGAAGGAAATTAATGTAGTCTGCCTCACGGTAAAGGCAGCAGACATCCTCCTTCTTTGCCCATCTCACCCTGCCAGGTGCCACTGAAAACAGCTATGAGGCTCTGGTTGGGAAAGGCCAGCCAAACAAAGACTTGGGTGATGGGCATCCTACACCCATGGTATGCCCACACTCAGGAAAGTCTAACACCTCTATCACAACATCATCCACAGGATAAAGAAGAAGGGTTATAATCATAGGTGACTCCCTTCTGAGGGGAAAAGACGCTCCACTGTGTTGTCAGGCCCTTGTCATAGGGACATGATCTGTCTTCCTGGAGACTGAGTTAGGGACATCACTAGGAAACCTACTCATTAGTGATCTTCCATGTAGGTGGAGAGGACTGTTAGCCCAAGAGCAATTAAGAGAGACCTTAGGGCCTTGGGACAAGTGATGAAAGATTCTGGGGCATGGGTCATCTTTTCCTCTGTTCTTTCAGTCACAGGCAGTGAAACTAGAGTGAACAATCAAATCCAATCCAATCCATTAATACATGGGTCCACAGCTGATGTCACCACCACAAATTTGGGTTCTTCAACCATAGTATGCCCTACACAGCACCAGGGTTGTTGACATCAAGCAGGAGACATCTTTCTTGAAGAGGGAAGAGATTCATCACTCAAGGAGTTTTCAGGGCTGATTGACAGGGCTTTAAACTTAGATGTGAAGGGGGGGGGGGGGCAATATCATGTCTTTTATGTGAAAAGGTAGGGGACAACACATCAGGGGTGGTGGGATGTGGGCCAGTGAGGGCCTTCAGCCCATTGCCATGAAGCATGCTGTGGAAACAACAGCATGCCCCAAGTATCACAGAGTCATAGAATCAAGCAGGTTGGAAGAGACCTCCAAGATCATCCACTCCAACCTATCCCCCAGCCCTAGCCAATCAACTAGACCATGGCACTAAGTGTCTCATTCAGGGTTTTTTTGAACATGAGCCAGGGCCTCCTGGGGTAGTAGCACCAAATAAGGAAACATTAAAGGAACACTTTAAGGGAATTAGGGGCTGTTTGAGAGTCCCTCTACAGGAATGCACACAGCACGGCAACAAACAGCAGGAATTGGAAGCTACCTTGCTGCTGGAAGGCTACAACATAGTGGCTATTATTGACACTTGGCGAGACAAACTGTGTGACTGGAGTGTGGTTACAAGCTCTTCAAAAGGGGCAGAATGGGAAGGAAGGAGCAGAGCTGCTGCCTTCTATGTTAATAAATGGATAGAGTGTGAAAACATGTTCCTGAAGACTGGCCAAGAGCAAGTTGAAAGCTTATGGGGGGGAATTAGAGATCAAGGCAATAAGAGGAGCCTTGTGGTCAGAGTCTAATGCAGACCCCAATCAAGAGGAGCCCATTGATGGAGCATTCCTACTCCAGCTACAGGAGGCATTGCACTCACAGGCTCCTATTCTTCTGGATGATTTCAACCACCCCAGCGTTTGTTAGAAAAATATCAGTGATCTGTAGACAATCCAGGAAGCTCGTGGGCACCTTGATGACAACCTCCTGAGACAAGAAACAGACACTGCTACCCAAGGGGATGTGACACTGGATCTGTTGGTCACTAATGCATGCAAGGTTATCAGCAATGTCAAGACTGGAGGCAGCCTGGGCTGCAGCAGTCATCCACTGGTGCAATTCACAGTGGTAAGGGGCGCTGTGGAAAAGGTCTTGGGAGTTCTGGTGGATGAGGAGCTGCACATGAGCCAACAATGTGCACTGGGAGCCCAGAAAGCCAGCTGCATACTGTGGTGGAGAGTCCCAAAAGGTCACAAAACAGGCTTGAGCATCTCCTGTCTTGTCCAGACATGTTTACCTGCCTGTCTGCATTGCAGCCAGAGGTGGGAAAACAGGACCAAAGAAACCCAGACAACCTAGTCCGGTTTAATCTGGTTGCATGAGAGGGGTTTCATAAGGCCCGCACCCCTGTCACGTGCAAGGCGTATGTGCCCCCCATTTTTGGAGGAGAACAGCCTGTGGGTTCTTCCTTTTTTGAGTATATTTGGGTGATTGCCAAAGGTGATTGGGTGATAGTGTGTCCAGTGAGACCATTAGCCTCAGGCATTGTCCTGTAAAGAGGGTGAGCAGGTGAATAAGGGGCTTGCGTGCTCATTCGTTCCTCACTCACCCGCTGCTCGCCTGCCAGCAGCTGATTCCACGCCGCAACCCAGGTGGAATTTGCCACAGGCCTTCTATTGAATATTTTCCTGTGTACGTTTTGGGCCACAAAGACTGAGGACTAGTGAGTGTCCTGGAGTCCTGTACCCCTAAATTCCTCTCCTGCCGTGGCTTGAATGGGAGAGGGAAAGCCGCCTGGCTCCTCCCCCTCGCCTGCCTCGCAGGTGTGAAGGGGGTGAGCAAAGGGGTCCTGCCCGCATGAGGAGTGCCTGTGCAGTGCCCGCACTGGGATCTGGCTGGGATTGGCTGTGCGCTTTCGCGCCTAAGGTGTGGTAACTCTGCCCTTTGCCTAGCAAGAGTATAAATTGGGGGTCTTCCCACCTTTGGGGGTTCCTGCCTTGGACTTGGTTACTGCCTGGACATTCGTTTCTGTCTGAGACTCCCCCACCCGCCCTCGCTCGCCTAAGGTGAATACAGAAAGCTTCAAAGGATTGCTTCCCCATTGACACCTTTGTAAGAGCTGAATACCTCTTAACGACTCTCCCACAGCTTCTGCAGGAGAATGAGAGAGACAAACCTCACCAGGAAGCCAGCCTGATTGTGAGTTATTTTGGCTCAACTTTATCAGTAAGAAACCTGCTATTAATTAATAGCTAAAGCCTTTTCCAACTTCTGGCTTCCAAAATAGTCAGATTATTGATGGTATCCCTGTAGATGATTCTCATGCGACTGAATCTGTTAATTAAACTAAATTAATCCTTGTATATATACTTTTGGGGGCGGGTTTTTGGGAAAATAAAAATAACTTTTTTTGTATAAATTCCCGACTCGACCACATATTAATTCCTGCCTCCACAACAGTGAGTATTCTGAATTCTCTTTATTCAAATTGCTAAAAGAATTTGGTTAACCTCACAAGCAGTGAATAAAGCCACAAACCCATTTCAAAGACATTTCTAAAACCTTTCAAAATTCCATTGTCTATAGACATTCTGTAAGATAGTTCTGCTAAGCGCATCCAAGAACTTGTGTGGAGAGTTGTAAATGAGTTTGGGGGGAATTATCTTTGTATATATTAGTAAATTATCTAATAACTTTTGAATCGGCCTCATTGCATTTCACCCCAAAGTCAGATTTCAATTAGCCCCTTCATAAAACGCACACAGAGAGGTTTTGGATTCTCCTTCTCTGGAGTTACTTTCAAGACCTATCTGGATGTGTTCCTGTGCAACCTGTGCTAGAGGCTATGGTCCTGCTCTGGCAGGAGGGTTGGGCCCAATGATCTGTGAAGGTCCCTTCCAACCCCTAACATCCTGTGAACCTGTGATCCTGTGAAAAGAAGCATCGACTTCTGGAACCCTGAACACAGGAAGAACATGGCCATGAGGAACTGGGTCCAGAGGAGGGCCACGAAGATAATCAGGGGTCTGAACCACCTATAAGAAGGCTGGAGAGGGACTGTTTACAAAGGTCTGTAGTGGTAGGATGAGGAGCAATGGTTTGAAATTAAAGAAGAGTAGATTTAGAAAGAATGTTAGGAACAAGTTTTTTACCATGAGGGTAGTCCAACATGGGAACAGATTGCCCAGGCAGGTATTTGAGGCTATTCAAAGTCGGGCTTGACAAGGCTCTGAATGATCTGATCTGGAAGATGTCCCTGCTCACTGCAGGGGATTTGGAGTAGATGACATTTGGAAGTGCCTTCCAACCCTAACCCTTCATGATTCTCTGATTCCCCTGTCTAGGCTGGCTGAGGTGAAGCATTGGTTCCTTGTCATGCATTCCTTATACATACCTGCTAATGCTGTTCTGCTCTCCGGTATCATTCATTTCTTGGTCTACATCCAGATATTTCACAGCAGTGCTAGCAGATAGCTGTTGTATTCTTCTCAAAGAACCAGAATCAATCTCCACCAGGGCTGTTTTAATGTATCCATCTAAATGAATGAAACCATGTAATTAGGCAGAGATAGTTTTAAAGGTCGTGGTAAAAGGATGGGTGTAACAGAAGATTCAGAATCAGTGACCGAATTGTTTTGTATGATCCTTGACAACTTTTGAAGCAACGCCTCGTTCCAAGCAATCTCAGCTTGAGTTTCCAGCTGCAAATCTCAGATTTGTTTCAGATGTCTCCCCAAATCCTTCTCACTTCTTGTGAAGTTAACTTCACCTTTATTTGTTTTTCACGTACGGCAGAGGAATTTTCTACGCAGGCCCCAGAAATTAGGAGGCAAACTCCCTTTTCTCACCTAACCTTACGACCACTGCCATCTCGTGGCATCTTTTAGGGCAGTCCATGACACAAAGCTGACAAATCGGTCACTAGGAGGGAGGGACATGGATTTTCTACAGGTTGGTAGAAACATTGTCACTGCATTTCTATTGTCTTGTTCCTGGGTCTCAGCTAAAGACGTCTGGTTATGCCCTTGGGTACAATGACTCCGGAGAAAACTCACCAGAGCAGTTGTGCTGAGATTGGGAATTGTGTCTCTGCTGAAAAGAGTGCACAGGAAAGAGTACAAATGGGATTTCTCAAGGGTGAAAATGCTCATACATTTCTGGAAAACTCCTCTGCTTCTGACAGAACCCAGGTATTGGTGTGTTTCACCTCAGATCCACGTTAACATTTTGCTTTTATTTAAATGATCAGTTCTGGGCTCCTCAATTCAAGAAAGATGTTGAGGTGCTGGAACATGTCCAGAGAAGGGCGACAAAGCTGGTGAGGGGCCTGGAACACAAACCCTATGAGGAGAGGCTGAGGGAGCTGGGAGTGTGCAGCCTGCAGAAGAGGAGGCTCAGAGGTGACCTCATTGCTGTCTACAACTATCTGAAGGGAGGTTGTAGCCAGATGGAGGTTGGTCTCTTCTCCCAGACAACCAGCAACAGAACAAGAGGACACTGTCTCAAGTTGTGCTGAGGGAGATCTAGGCTGGATGTGAGGAGGAAGTTGCTGGCAGAGAGAGTGATTGGCATTGGAATGGGCTGCCCAGGGAGGTGGTGGAGCCACTGTCCCTGGAGGTGTTCAAGCAAAGCCTGGATGAGGCACTTAGTGCCATGGTCTGGTTGAATGGCTAGGACTGGGTGCTAGGTTGGAGTGGATGATCTTGGAGGTCTCTTCCAACCTGCTTGATTCTATGAACTGATTTCCCTCTGTCATTTGGTCTTCTTTACAGAGCTTTGCTGGATTATGAACACTGAAAGGTGAAGCACTGGTGAAACAAATTGGGCTGTACTGCTAACACTTGTCACTGAGAAGCCTTGTACAGTTTAAAGTTTTGCTAACACAAGAATTGGTTTGTGAAAAGTAAATTAATTAATGATAAATCAATTAATTGCTATCATATGCTCAACAAAATACTCCTCTCAATCCTCACCAAGATTTGCCTTCCTCTGTTCAAAAAGATCTATCAAAAAGACTTGTTTACTAAACAAAGTGCCACAGAAAAGCTGATACGGGACCCTTCCCTTGAGATCATCTTGGCCAAAACCTTACCCAAGCAAGATCCACTACAGAAGGTTGCCCAGCATCATGTCCCTCAGGTTTTGAAGATCTCCGTGGATGGAGACTCCTCCACCTCTTTGGGCACTTTGTTCCTTTGCTTGGTGATCCTTACAGGAAAAATGTTAATTAATGCTCAGACAAAAATTTGTATGTGCCCATTGCCTCTTGCACTGACACTGGGCACCATTGCTGAGATCCTGGATCCATTTTCTTTACACCTTTCCACCAGATATTTATGATGAGGCCTTGAGCGACCTGTTCTAGTGGGAGGTGTCCCTACCTGTGTTGGGGGGTTGGAACTAGATGATCTTTGAGATCAATTCCAACCTAAATCATTCTATGATCCTATGAATAATTACAAAATGCCCTCTGAGCCTTCCATTCACCAGATCCACTGATGAAATTGATGCAATTTGAGAAACATCTTGGATTTCAGATAAAATAGAATCTTGCAGTCAGAGAGTTTCCATAGGAATAGAAACAAGACAAGTGCTTAAAATAGAACCTTGCATTATCTGCATTTAATTTTAGGAACACCAGTGTTATTTTTAATACTAAGACATGACAAAAATGTGATCCTTGTTACTTGCACAGAGCCACATTCTGATGCTATTTGAATCATAGAACCATAGAACGTCAGGGGCTGGAAGGGATCTCGAAAGATCAGCTGGTCCAGCCCCCCTGCCAGAGCAGGATCACCTAGAGCAGATCACATGGGAACACATCCAGATGGTTCTTGACTGTCTTCAGAGAGGGAGACTCCACAACTGCCCTGGGCAGCCTGTTCCAGTGCTCTGTCACCCTCATAGGGAAAAACTTCTTCCTAAGGTTCACATGGAACCTCCTATGCCTCAACTTCCACCCATTGCCCCTTGTCCTGAAGGCTGACATGGAACTACCTCTCATGAAGAACCCAGTGTATTGTTCCTAGCTTATTCTATTGCCTGTAGATGTTACATTATGTTGCACAATAACTTCTTACTATGAACTAAGCCTCATATGCCAGCTAAAGACAGGAGTGTAAATTATGGCAATTATTAACTCTGGTGACTGATGATTCAGTGCTTGTAAGGCTACTCCTTGGTGTAATGCTTACATGTTTAGAGTCATGCACCAAACCCACTCAGAAGCAGAGTAAAAAAAACCAGAAACTCACAACATCTTTTGCTCCTGCCAAGCCACTTTCCTTCTGGGTTGTCTGTGAGGCGAATGATTTCGATCTGATCTCCCTGTTTGACAGTCAGCTCGTTCTTCCCTCCCTTGTGGTCAGCACGAACTCGTGCCTGATGAAGGGCTTGGATGGGTCCTTTTAACTTCAGAGAAGAAGAAACAAAACAAATCACAGATGTGTAAAAATGGACTTCTTTCACAAATATTCATAAGGAGGAGAAAGTAACTGTAATGATGATTATTGGTTTAATTGACATTTAAAATAGTCTAGGCATGACTTCTGTCCTCAACTACACAGTCTAAATACTAAACAAAAGTGAAAAGAGAAGGCAACAACACAGCAGCAGAGCAGCTGAAGAGTGACCCCAACAACTAAAAGACTAAAATCAACAGGCTCATCTATGGAGATCTTCACAGGTTCATAAAGCAGATGAGTTAAATTCCGGTGGGCAGTTCCACACATTTCCAGCAGAACTGCTCATATGAATCAACGTGAATAAATCTACCACTTAACGTTCTGTGTTTACAGTTCCATTCTATAAGTGAATGAACTGAATGTGCAAGTACTCACAAGAAATGGTTATGAGAATGCAGGATCTTCTTTGTGAAATCTTGTAATGATTTGGGAGTTACTCTATCCAACCTCCCCCCCCCCCCCCCCCCCCAGTGACTAGACTCAACCAGTTGGAAGTTAAGGAATGAAGTTTAGAACAATATATAGGCAGATATATACAATACACTGCAATATTTACATCTACATACAGAAATAGACAAGTTAAAAGCAATAGAGAAACACAATATCCCTCCCAGAAGTCAGTGCCCAGGAGAGGCTCCCAACCACTCTTCCACCTTCTTCCCACACCTTTCTCTTATCCCACAGCCTGCCTTACATGCAAGGTGAGTTGGGAGGATTGGCAAGGGGGGTTAGAAGCAGAATGTGATTAGTTGGGTTACACAGATCCAAGCAGAGCAACAGAAGCCTAGGAAAAAAACCACAGACATAGACAGACACTGACAGGCACCAACAGATGGACTCTCTCATCGATGTTTGCATCCTTGTTTTTATACATCTCAGCAAACATATGAGTGAAGTAGACATCACCATTGTTTTCTTTTCACAGCCTGTAATCTAGTGTACTCGTTAAAATATCCCAATTAGCTTCAAACCAGCACAAATCTTTAGTATGCTATGAAAAAGCCATTTTGGATTTCAGTATTTGTGGCTGTAAGATACATAGAATCATAGAATCAGCTGGGTTGGAAGAGACTTCGAAGACCGTCCAGTCCAACCTAGCACACAGCCCTTACCAGTCAACAAGACCATGGCACTAAGTGCCTCATCCACTCTTTTCTTGAACATATCCAGGGACAGTGACTCCACCACCTCCCTGGGCAGCCCATTCCAATGGGAAATCACTCTCTCTGGCAGGAACTTCCTCCTAAGACCCAGCCTAAACCTGCCCCAGCACAACTTGAGACTGTGTCCCCTTGTTCTGTTGCTGGTTGTCTGGGAAAAGAGACCAACCCCCTCTTGGCTACAACTTCACTTCAGGTAGCTGTAGACAGCAATGAGGTCACCCCTGAGCCTCCTCCAGGCTGCACACCCCCAGCTCCCTCAGCCTCTCGTCATAGGGTTTGTGTTCCAGGCCTCTCACCAGCTTTGTCGCCCTTCTCTGGACACATTCCAGTATCTCAACGTCTCTCTTGAATTGAGGGGCCCAGAACTGGACACAGGACTCAAGGTGTGGCCTGACCAGTGCTGAGTACAGGAGCAGAATAACCTCCCTTGTCCTACTGGCCACACTGCTCCTGATGCAGGCCAGGATGCCATTGGCTCGCTTGGCTACCTGGGCACACTCTCGCTCATGTTCAGCTACTATCTACCAGTAACCCCAGGTCTTTTTCTTCCTGGCTGCATGTGATTTTGCAGGTGCTTGTGGCTTTTGACAATTATAGACTAGATCAGAAATAGTAAGCTCTGTAGATGTTGAAGAAACAGGAAAGAAAATATGCACTAAAATATATTTGTTTGCATTTAAGAACAGTAACATAATTCCACTGGCCACCAGAGAGCATTTTGCAGTCTGGAAGCCTTCAGTGCTCTTATGTCTAAACTTCACATAAGTGAGAAATAGACTTGGGCCTGACAAATGCCAGCTAACTCATTATCATGAGCTATTAATATTTTCCTTTAATATTTGCTCCTCAGTAAATGTCCGTCACTCCACAGCAGACCAAGGCCATGACATGAGAGAATCATTGAGCCTTTACTGTGTACAGAGTGTAACAGCCAACTAAAAAGAGCACAAAGCTGCCCACTATGTACAATGACACTGAAATAAACAGGCATTAATTAACTGAAAATGTCTAGTTAATTTATATATATATATATATATATATATATATATATACATACAAGCCAGAAGGAACTGCCTTAACATTTTGCCTCTAGACTTTGGCAGCGAGTGTAGATTTCGTACATATGTCCTATTCTCTTCCTCCCCATTTAGATCAGAATTCCCTTAAGGCCCCTCTAAATCAAAGCAAGGGCGATGTGTCCCAATACAGTGTTGAAATCTCTTACAGGCTGGATTCCGGTGAAGCAAAATCCCCACCAAATGTAGGGGCTCAAATTCTCATTTTCATGAAGGATTTTTGATGCCATTCTAGCAATGTAAATGCTTTTTAAACAGAAAAGTGAAAGTGAGTGATTTTAAGTGTTTTTTTTTTTTTTTATATAGAAATAATGTGAGAAGATAATTTAATGAAAACTATGCAAGCATTGCAAAAAGATCTTTGGCTGTAGTCACACAGAATTAACCAGGTTTGAAAAGGGCTTCAAGATCATCGAGTCCAACCTATCACCTAACACCTTCTAATTAACTAAACTATGGAACTAAGTGCCTCATCCAGCCTCCTTTTAAGCACCTCCAGGGATGCTGACTCCACCACCTCCCTGGGCAGCCCACTCCAATGCCAATCACTCTTTCTGTGAAGAACAGGTATATAGGAAACACAAAAGCATATCTTAAACCTTTACTCAGAATTAATCCAGGTGCTTGAATTGTCTATAGTAAGAAATAGTTTTGAAGCCAGATAAAGAGTGTGGTTTGAACCTGACATTTCTAAGTAATGGTTCTTAACATGTCTTTGGCCAGATTATGAAACAAAAAGCTTACATTAAACTTTTTCCTTATTTCCTGCTCTTGCTTTTCTTTTTCCTTTTGTTGTTTCTTCTCTAGGTCCATTCTTCTCTTTTCTTCCTTGTCCATCTTGTTTGCTTTTCCCCTTGGTGATCTGAAAGTGCATTGCCAGGACTGAATATAGATGTGAAACAGATCTTCTTAGAGCGTAGCTGCCCAATGTTAATAAAGAAGTACATGTGAAGGAAAGACTTCTCCCAGTGAAATCAAATCTGTGAATTTTATACTCTAGTACTTGTCATGGAGGGGTATTCTACTGCCTATGCCAATTTGTTGCGGAGGGGAGAAATTAATTGGTGTGAGATAATAGTCTATAAAAATATATATTTATTAATAAAAATATATATTTATTAAACTCAATATTCTGAACTCTCGCCACCCCCAAACACTGTATTTAATATTAAAGGGATTCTACACAGTCAGGAAAACATTCTAGGATTGATATCACACTATAACTTATTAATAAGTTATTAATAAGAGCGAACATTCAAACTATAAACAGAGAGAGGAGTTTCCCTGCAGCTTAATGCTGCTTGGGGTCTACACACTATTTGCCCAGCAGAGTGGGCTGGAAACTGTTTCTGCTCTATGGCAGAGGCAACAGATTATTACAGAGGCATCAAAGCATTTACTCACAATTCTTATTATCAGTCACCCTCTGGAGCTACGTCACAGCCTATGCCTAGTGTCCAAACTTCAGGGGAGTCTTTGTCCATGGACTTTGAGGCTGAAATCCTCCAGTTTCAGGGGAAATGACTGTCTCTGACCATATGCTGCTGACTTCTTCTGGATGCTCTGTCCAGGGATTCTTAGGCAGGATCTCAGGTGCAGAAGGAATATGTGCCATGCAGTCTCAGCATGATGTAACACTGGCCAGACAGGCTGATCACGTGCAGACAATTCAGAGCCTGCTTCCTGGTAACTCGGCAGCAGTGGTGCTTACCAGGCAATGATAGGCAGCGGGCATGCAAGGTGTGCACTGCTGCTGGGGAGACTATGGGCTCCATATATACACAGGCAGGCTTAAGTGAGCTCTGCAAGTGAGTATGCAGGCAGGCAAGTAATGTGGGAGTCCAAGCTATGCAGGGGGAGGGTTGGAGCACGTTGTTTACCTGTGTACCTCCATTTATTGAATGTGGGCTGAGATTAATGGCCCTTTGGCCACTAGAATGACCAATCGGGTTATGGCAGTTAGCCAAAGCTTACCATAATAGACAAACACCGCAGGCCTGCATTCTCCCAGATATGGTAGTCACATGGGCCTAGCACTAGGCAGGCAGGAGCTGGGCATGTGGGGCTGACACAACATGTCTACAAACAGGGGTCCTGGCAGACCAGACTTCATGGCACCAGGCCTATTGTGCCCCTTTGATCCATTTAATGTGTTTACCTCTGGTTTGGGCAGAAAAACATGTCCAGGCAGGGCAAGGCATAAATAAGCCTATTTTCGGGCCTACAGGCCCTCCACAACAAGTATGGCTGCAACAGATAGAGAAAACTTCTACCTCTTATATTGCATACTTCATTTAAAATGGCTGTTCTGAACAGGACAGTATGCCAGAAAATGTTATCTGGCTCTACATGTGTGTGTCCAAACATCGCTGAGTTAATGTGGGAAGCAAGTTTGGAAGCTGGTAGCAGTCTGAGTGTTCTGGCACTGGCTGCAGATGGTAAGCACTTACCTAGGCCACTGAGCATTGATGCAACCTGAACTGAAGCCTGAGCTACCTTCGGACTGTGGTTTTAAACCTAAATGCAACCTACTTCTGCAGTCTGTGCAAATGACAGTCAGTCTTCTGCATTGCATCACAAAGAGATCTGGGCTCTGGGATGTAATCAAAACTGTAACTACAGCTCTGCCACTTGCTGCCAGCAATCTAGCTAGAAGAGCTTTGCAGTTCAAACTCCGTGAAACTGACTGAGCAAGTGTCCTGGATTCCTGTATACCCCTAAATTCCTCTCCTGCTGTGACTTGGTTCTCCCCATCCTCGCCTGCCCTGCGGGCATGAAGGGGGTGAGCAAAGGGGTCCTGCCTGCACGAGGAGTGCCCTATGCAGTGCCCGCGCTGGGATCGGGCTGGGATTGGCTGTGCGCTTTCACGCCTAAGGTGTCGTAACTCTGCTCTTTGTCTAGAGAGGGTCTTCCCGCCTTTGGGGGTTCCCACCTTGGAGTTCGTTCCCGCCTTGGAGTTCATCCCTGCCTGAGCCTTCATAACTGCCTGAAACTTCCCCCTCCCAACCCCACCTGGTGCTCTGCTCCAAAAGGATTGCTTCACCCATTGACACCTTTTGTAAGAGCTGAATACCTCTTAATGACTCTTCAGCAGCTTCTGAAGGAGAACGAGAAGGACAGGCTGCAACGAAGTCAGCCTGATCGTGAGTTATTTTGGCTCAGCTCCGCTTTATTAGTAAGAAAACACTATAATTTAATAGCTAAAGCCTTTTCCAACTTCTGACTTCCAAAATAGTCAGATTATCGATGGTATCCCTGTAGATATTCTCAAGCAACTGAATCTGTTAATAAAACTAAATTAATCTTTGTATATATAGTTTGGGGGGCTGGTTTTGGGAAAATAAAATAACTATTTTTGTATAAAAATTCCTGACTCGGCCACACATTAATTCCTGCCTCCACAACAGCAAGGCCCCCTCTTCCTTCCTTTTTGATACTTTTGTTAAGCTGATATGCTCAAATTATATGAGAAAACCAAAAAAAGGCTAAAGATGACTTAGGCATTCTGCATCTGAAATGAAGCATTTTTGTATGGTAACATTAGACTGTTACTTTGAGGGAACTTGAGCTTCTCTTTGGCTGTTGTCATACAGTAAATCTCATACGTTTAGACATCAGCAGGGCAAGACACTTCTTAAAGGGCTCAAAGGCAGAAGAATGAGCAGAGTTCATATGCTGTTGCTGTAGCTATGCCAGGGGACTCAGGCAATGAGAAGTGTAAATCTAGCTCTCATAGGAGCTCTAAGTGCATTTATCTAGAAAACAAGAAAAGTAAATGCAGTCCCCCTTTCAGGGTGGCTGCCCTATCTGGGATCATAGTACCCTAGGAACTGAGCCTTTTTTACTTTCTAGGTTATAGTTCCAAACAGTGATCCAGACATGTTGCATAGATCAGAAATCAGATTTCTCTTATCTCAGTTGCACTATTAAATATCATATAGGTTACTACCTCATTGCACTTATTTCTTCATACATCTCCACATCACTTTCCTGGCCCTGCAGAAAAAAAATAAATCAGTTTTCAGGAAAAAAATGAGTTTTCAGATACATTTCGAAAGACATGAAGAAGGTGGACTTGCTATCTAAGCTTCATACAAACAATACAAAAAAAGTCACAGCAAAATGTGAATAGAAATTAACTTCATCTTCCCAAACCAAGTTACCATATTAGTCAGACCAGCTGTTTACTTTTTTTTCCTGACTTTGTGTCATGGGGTGGGAACTTCCCTTCCCCCAAACAAAAATTTAGCAGACCATATCATGTGGCTTGAAAGTAAGATAAAGGTCTCCTTACAGAAAAGCCAAATTTACAAGCATATATACACAATATACTTACAAGTCTTTACAATTATATACAATTGAGAAATAATACAGGAATTGATTCTATGATTCTATGATTCTATGAATCCAAACCTCTCTCCCAGACAAAGAAAAGAATCCCAGAATGGGCCAAACACTACACCCTCTCTCTCCCCAAAACAGAAAACAATCATGAAAACTTACATAGAATCATAGAATCAACCAGGTTGGAAGAGACCTCCAAGATCATCCACTCCAACCTAGCACCAGCCCTCTCCAATCAATTAGACCATGGCACTAAGTGCCTCAGCCAGTCATTTCTTGCCACCTCCGGGGATGGTAACTCCACCACCTCCCTGGGCAGCCCATTCCTGATGGGCCAATCACTGTCTCTGCCAACAACTTCCTCCTAACATCCAGCCTAGACCTCCCCTGCCACAACTTCACACTGTGTCCCCTTGTTCTGTTGCTGGTTGCCTGGGAGAAGAGACCAACCCCCATCTGTCTACAACATTCCTTCAGGTAGTTGTAGACAGCGATGAGGTCACCCCTGAGCCTCCTCTTCTGCAGGCTAAACAACCCCAGCTCCCTCAGCCTCTCCTCATAGGGTTTGTATTAGCCAAGATTAGTGGAAGAAGTTAGAGCAAGGTGAAAGAGAAGCAAAGAAAGAAGTGCCCCAGAGCAAAGAGCAAAGGATTGATTATACTTTGGCTTTTATATCCCTTTTAGCAAACCAATGAACGATATAGACTTTATAGTTATTTTCATTTTACAACCAATGATCTAATTTCTCTCATTAGAATATTCCAATCAGCCTTAAACCACTACACTTTGTTTCCACAATACCACAGCTGTGACCTCCTGGATTGTTACAGTCACAGCAACATACTCGATTACTCTAAGGTGGAGGTTTTAAGTATGATGTTAATCCTGGAAAGTCTTTACCTGTATTGATGATTGCACTGCCATGATGAAGGTACTGGGGTTGACCTAGGACACTAGGGATCTAAATGGGACTTAGGTTAGTATCCCAGAGACCATTTTGGTTTCAGTGCAGCTGTGTATAGAATCATAGAATCAATCAGGTTGGAAGAGACCTCCAAGATCATCCAGTCCAAGCTATCACCCAGTCCTGTCCACTCAACCAGGTTGGAAGAGACCTCCAAGATCAGCCAATCCAACTCATCACTCAGCCCTGTCCAATAAACTAGACCACGGCACTAAATGCCTCATCCAGTCTTTTTTTTCAACACCTCCAGGGATGGCTACTCCACCACCTCCCTGGGCAGCCCATTCCAATCTAAAGACATTGATACAAACCTGTGCTTAACAGAAACAAGTGCTTCATGACTAGAACAGAGAAAGATCCTTGCTTCTGGAAAAATTCAGTGAATTTCAGTGTCGGTAGAAACAGAAAAAGTGGGCTTGTTGTTTTGTTGGGTTTTTTAAATCATTTTTTGGCATTCATCCAGCTTTGGTAATTAGTTTCAGTTTGCCCTGCTGACCTTGTTTTTTTTCTCTTTTACAATGAGCAAGTGCTTCTACAATTTACTGTCAGTGTACTGGATTAATTCTGCAATTAATTTTCTAACATGTGGAAGAGATTTTACTAAATTAATAACTTTGTGCTAACACTGGTAGTCTTATCATCATCTAACAGAGGAAAAGAACACAGATCTGCACTGGTGAGCAAGAAGCTTCTGGAAAAGGTGGAAGAAGGAAATGTGAAGAAAATGACTCATCAGTTGGAGTAATGCAGGAGTATGTAGGGATGCAAAGAGGAAGGTGCTCTCTGAATTAAATCTGGAAATCATAAAACCCTGGGGTGCATTAAGAACAGCATGGCCAGCAGGTTGAGTCATAGAATCATAGAATTAAACAGGTTAGAAGAGACTTCCAAGATCATTCAACCCAACCTAGCATCCAACCCTGTCCAACCAACTACACCATGGCACTAAGTGACTCATCCAGGCTTTGCTTGAACATCTCCAAGGACAGCAACTCCTCTACCTCCCTGGGCAGCTCATTCCAATGCCAATCACTCTCTCTGGCAACAACTTCCTCCTAACATCCAGCCTAGACCTCCCCTGACACAACTTCACACTGTGTCCCCTTGTTCTGTTGCTGCTTGCCTGGGAGAAGAGACCAACCCCCACCTGGCTACAGCCTCCCTTCAGGTAGTTATAGACAGCAACGAGGTCAGCCCTGAGCCTCCTCTTCTGCAGGCTGCACACCCCCAGCTCCCTCAGCCTCTCCTCACAGGGCTGTGCTCCAGGCCTCTCACCAGCTTCATCACCCTTCTCTAGACACGTTCCAGTATCTCAACATCTCTCCTGAATTGAGGAGCCCGAAACTGGACACAGGACTCAAGGTGTGGCCTGACCAGTGCTGAGTACAGGGTGGTCCCCTCCCTCTCTACTCTGCCCTAGTGAGGTCACATCTGGTGTAGTATGTCCCATACTGTGTTCTGGCTCCCCAGTTCAAGAGACACAAGGTACTACTGGAGAGTCCAATGGAGAGCTAGAAAGACAATGAAGAAACTGGAGTGTCTCTATTGTTTGGAGACCTGGATAGGAGACCATTTAGAGTGGGTCTTATTAATGCCTAGAAATATCTAAAAGGCAGGTAATATGAGGATCAGGCCAGACTCTTTTCAGTGGTGCCCAGAAAAGGGGCAAGAGAACACAGGAAGTTCTTCTTAACCATATGGAAAACTACTTCACTTTGAGGGTGACAGATCCCTGGAACAGGCTGCTGAGAGAGGTTGTATAGTTTCTGCCTCTGGAGACTTTCAAAACCCATTCAGACACAATCCAGTGCTACCTTCTTTAGGTGAACCTGCTGTAGGAGAGGATCTCTTGAATTCCCTTCCAGGACCTCTCATTTTGTGATTCTGTGATTATGGAAGATAACACTTACCCCGTCTGTGTCTCTATGACCTATATGACAAAACAGAAAAGAGAGTATTTATTTTTGCTGTACAGAAAGCATTCTAGCATGATGTACTTACAAACTGCTAATAATGCCAGTGATATTAGCTAGAAATATGTGCAGGCTTCTGGCTTTTAATGACAATATGAATGCAAAGTCCAGAGTTCTTCCATATTACTATAGTACACTGCAAACCAGAAGTACCTACAAACCAGGATATTTTGGTATGTATTGTTGAAAGTGGAAAATGAATTTTGAAGCTTCTTTGGCAACATTGATGAATTTACCTGTGCTATTTGGTTACAAAAAATATCTATACATGAAATAATAGTATATAATGTTATAAATCTAAAGAGAATCATAGAATCAGAGAATCAGTCAGGGTTGCAAGGGACCACAAGGATCATCCAATTCTAACCTCCCCTGCCAATAGGCAGGAGCACCCTAACCTAGATTGAGCTGGCCAAAACCTCATCCAGCCTGGCCTTAAACACCTCCAGCCATGGGGTCTCGACCACCTCCCTGGGCAACCCATTCCAGGCTCTCACCACTCTCATGCTGAACTAGCTCCTCATGTCCAGTCTGAACCTACTCATCTCCAGATTTGCTCCATTCCTCTTAGTCCTATCACTACCTGAGAGCCTGAAAAGTCCTTCCCCAGCTTTTTTGTAGGCCCCCTTCAGATACTGAAAGACCACAAGAAGGTCACCTGGGAGCCTCCTCTTCTCCAGAATGACTCCCTAAGTCTGACTTTGAACAACTTGCTTGTCATAGTCCACCAGCTGAATAAGGAGGCCAGGCCAAGGTCTCTTTTGGAAAGCTAGCCTCTACTTTGGGCTGGGGGGCAAGAAACTGAGTTTCTCACTTACTTCTTACTCTGCAGGTAGTTAAGTAAGAAAAGAGGCATTTAGATTCAGCTGCATAGTTCAGGTCACTGTATGGCATGGGTGGCTAACACTCTATACAATGCATAATGTGCCTGGTACAGGTCAAGTCCTCCCAAGCAAAGATCAGAAGGCAGATTGAAATTGTTTCTGCCTCAACCTGCTTCTCTGGCTGCTCCTGGTACAATAGACTGGCACATTGCCTCACATTGAAGCCAGACCAGAAAGAGACTTTAAAAGCACAGTCAACAATTATTTTATTTAATCAAGTATAAAGCAATGCCTGCTTCACTGGAGAGCACACAACCTCAACTGTGAAAGAGCAGCTTTGATGCTGGTTCAGGTTTGAAATTCTGGTAATTTATAGTCCCAGCATGTTCCTAACAAAAAAACCAACCAAACAAAAAACCAACCCACAACAACAACAAAAACCACAAAAAAAAAAAAGGGGGAAACAGTTACTGAGTTACTCAGTTAATGAGTCTGTCATATTAATCATAAAGCAGTAACTGTTACAAGACAACCATTCTCACCCCTACTACTGCAGAACTAGTACAACTATTTACACAAGCTGCCACTGAATACAAAGTGCTTTTCCTTATCTTTATAAATAACAGAGTTCTTAGAGTTTCTCATAGCTCCTGTTGGTTAAAATACATGTACCTTACCCCGTGAAACAAATTCCACATCATCATAATTTTCCTGGTTGTCTGAAGTGCTGTAAATACAAAAGAGAGAACATGTGAAACCTATGAAGATGGTTTTATGATTTAATTTTCAGTCATCATTGTTCTGATCATAGAATCATAGAATCAACCAGGTTGGAAGAGACCTCCAAGATCATCCACTCCAACATAGCACCCAGCCCTAGCCAGTGAACTAGACCATGGCTTTGCTTGAACACCTCCAGGGATGGCGACTCCACCACCTGGGCACACTGCTGCCTCATCTTCAGCCTACTATCTACCAACAGCCCCAGGTCCCTTTCCTCCTGGCTGCTCTCCAGCCACTCTGTCCCCAGCCTGTAGTGCTGCTTGGGGTTGTTGTGGCCGAAGTGCAGAACCCTGCACTTGGCCTTATTCAATCTCATCCCATTGACCTCTGCCCACCCATCCAGCCTGGCCAGGTCCCTCTGCAGGGCTCTCCTACCTTCCAACAGATCCACACCTGCTCCTAGCTTGGTGTCATCTGCAAACGTACTGATGCTGGACTCAATCCCCTCATCCAGATCATCAATAAAGATATTGAACAGGACTGGGCCCAGCACTGATCCCTGGGGCACACCACTAGTGACAGCTGCCAACTGGATGTGGCACCATTCACCACCACTCTCTGAGCTCTGCCATCCAGCCAGTTCTTGATCCAGCACAGAGTGAATCTGTCCAAACCATGAGCTGCCAGCTTGGCTAGGAGCTTCTCGTGGCAGACAGTGTCAAAGGCTTTGCTGCAGTCCAGGTAGACTACATACACAGCCTTCCCCACATTCACCAGGCAGGGAACCTGATCATAAAAGGAGATCAGGTTGGTGAGGCAGGACCTGCCCTTCCTAAACCCATGTTGGCTGGGCCTGAACCCTTGGCCATCCTGTAGGTGCTTTGTGATGGCACCCAAGATGATCTGTTCCATGACCTTGCCTGGCACTGAGGTCAGGCTCACAAGTCTGTAGTTTTCTGGCTCCTCCTTATGACCCTTCTTGTGAATGGGTATCACATTGGCAGCTTCCAGTCTTCAGGGACCTCTCCAGTGAGCCAGGACTGCTGATAAATGATGGAGAGTGGCTTGGACAGCTCAGCTGCCAGCTCTCTCAGCACCCTAGGGTGGATCCCATCCGGTCCCATGGACTTGTGGGGATCCAAGTGTCTCAGCAGGTCCCTTACTGCTTCCTCATGGATTAGAGGGGGACTGTACTGGTCCCTGACTCCATCTGTCACCTCAGGAGTCCAGCTGTGCTGGAGACAACCTGTCCCACTAGTGAAGATTGAGGCAAAGAAGGTGTTAAGCACCTCTGCCTTTTCCTCATCCTTTGTCACTATGTTCCCCTCTCTATCTAACAAGGACTGGAGGTTGTCCTTGGCCCTTCTCTTGCCATTCATATATTTAAAGAAACACTTTTTATTTTCCTTCACAGCTGTGGCCAGCCTGAGCTGCAAGTGGGCTTTTGCCTCTCTAATTTTTCCTCTACAAGACCTAGCAACCTCCTTGAACTTCTCCTGGGACACCTCCCCTCTTTTCCAAAGGTGATACACTCTCTTTTTAATCTTTAATTCCTTCAGCAGCTCCCTGCCCATCCAGCCTGGCTGCCTCCCTCGTCGGCTCATCTTCCGGCTCAGTGGCACTGCCTGCTCCTGTGCCTTCAGGAGTTCTTTCTTGAAGCAGCTCCAACCTTCCTGGACCCTTTGTTTTCAAGGGCTATTTCCCAAGGAACTTTCTGAATTAGTTCCTTAAATAGGCTGAAGTCTGCCCTTGGGCAGTCCAGTGTGGAGGTTCTGTTGATGCCCCTCCTGGTCTCTCCATGTATTGAACACTATAATTTCATGGTCACTGGACCCCAGGCAGCCTCCAACCACCACATCCCCTACCAGCCCCTCTCTATTTGTGAGCAGCAGGTCAAGCAGGGCTGCCCCCTTGGTAGGCTCACGTAACAGCTGGGATAGGAAGTTGTCTTCCACACATTGCAGAAACCTTCTAGACTGCTTCTTCTCTGCAGTGTTGAAGTCCCAGCAGATGTCTGGTAGGTTAAAGTCGCCCACCAGAACAAGGGCAGGTGATCTTGAGGCAGCCTCCAGTTGCTTAAAGAGTAATATATCAACCTCTTCTTCCAGGTTGGGTGGTCTGTAACAGACTCCAACCAGGATATCAGCCTTGTTGGCCTTCGCCTTAAGTCTCACCCATAATGACTCAACTTGATCATCTTTGATTTCCACCTCCATGACATCCAGAGCATCCCTAATATACAGAGCCACTCCCCCACCTTTCCTCCCTTGCCTGTCTCTCCTGAAGAGTCTGTAGCCACTGATTACAGCACACCAATCATGTGAGCCATCCCACCACGTTTCAGTGATGGCGACAATATCATAGTTTTCCTCCAGCACCAGATCTTCCAGTTCCTCTTGTTTGTTACCATACTGTGTGCATTAGTGTACATGCACTTCAGCTGGGCTGCTGCTTTTACCCCTAGCTCTAGCCTACCATCCTCAATTCCCTTTGATTTATGATGGTTTTATTAGCTACTTCATACAATGGCTATACAGTCTGTGGGGTCATAGAATCACAGAATCAACCAGGTTGGAAGAGACCTCCAGGATCATCCAGTCCAACCTATCACCCAGCCCTGTCCAATCAACTAGACCATGGCACTAAGTGCTTCATCCAGGCTTTGCTTGACACCTCCAGGGATGATAACTCCACCACCTCCCTGGGCAGCCCATTCCAATGCCAATCACTCTCTCTGGCAACAACTTCTTCGTAAGACTCAGCCTAGACCACCCCTGGCACAATATGAGTCTGTGTCCCCTTTTTCTGCTGCTGGTTGCCTGGGAGAAGAGACCAACCCCACCTGGCTACAACCTCCCTTCAGGTAGTTGTGGGTTCTATATGCTGCTTAGGTACCCACAATATTTTCCATGTTGATCCTGACTACAATTTGTTTTTTTTCACGTGAGGCCACCCTGATCCTGAATATAAAAGAAGAAAATGTGCCAAAGGTACTCAGGTACTATAGACATGCATATAGGATGAAAAATATAATAGGTAGATGGACTGAAAATAATCTCTTGGGCTTTTCAACCTTCTTCACAGGTGTGTGCTTCTTACACAATGCACCAGACTTCTGCTCAATGAGAAATATAATTTGCTTTGCTTAGAAGGCTTAAAGTCCAAGCAACAGACAAGAGAAAGTGTGGTATAAGATTAGGCCCAAGAAAGAGTCTCTGATAACAGAAAGCCAGGGCTGACAGTCACAGTCAAAGAAGTGTAATCAAAGAAAGGACTTGATGGTAGAATGTGAATTATTAAAATTGGGTTGAAATTCCCAAAACAAGGTAAAAGAAGGTGTCAGCACTGGGGCACACATTTTCAGCAGAGGCTGGAGTCCAGGAAGCATGCAGGAATGTCAAATCAGAATCACAATGTGGAGGTAAGTTTTTGAGGTCCCTGTCTTTGACTGAGTGGTGATTGCAGCTCCTGAGGCTGGCCTAGCAGGGCTGGTCAGGCATTTCCCACATCTCTCAGCATAGGAGCAAGAGTGCTGTATGGATACGAAATGATCTGCATTGAAATACAGTATGAATGCTGACACACACCTCTCTAATGCCAAGCATGTCCTCCCACTTGCTGCTGTTTGTGGTCATTGCTGGCCAGAGAGCAGCTTGTTATTCAGATTCAGTTTTGACAGTTGTCCAGACTGCTTTAACTCTTTGTTACTGGGAGGCTCCTCTTTTGTACTAATGTCCTGGAGTACTGTATTCCCCTAAATTCCTCTCCCTCTGTGGTTTGACTGGGAGAGGGAAAGGCACGAATGCACCTGTTTCCCCCCCCACCCTGCAGGCATGAAGGGGGTGAGCAAGGGGCCCTTCCGGCATGAGGGGTGCCTGTGCAGTGCCCGCGCTGGAATCGGGCTGGGATTGGCTGTGGTCTTCACACCTAGGCAGTGGTAACTTTGCTCTTTGTCTAGGAAAGGTATAAATATTGGGGGATTGCCCACTCTTGGGGTTCCTGCCTTGGAGTTCACCCCTGCCTGAACGTTCGTGCCTGCCTGAGGCTTCTCCCCCCACCTCGCCTGGCCTGTATAGATTCTGGAGCAGGAGCCCCTGGTGGGAGGAAGGCTTCCCACCATTGGCACCCTTTCTGCGCCTGAATACCTCTTAACATCTCTTAACGACGGCATCAGAAGAGAGAGGGAGAGCACAGGTCACTGGACCAAGTCAGCCTGACTGTGAGTTATTTTGGCTCAGCTTTATTATTAAGTGGGAAACGCTACTCATTTAATAGCTAAAAAGCCTTTTCCAACTTCTGACTTCCAAAATAGTCAGATTATCGATGGTATTCTGTAGATTTTCTCAAAGGAACTGAATCTGGTAACTAAAACTAAATTAATTTCTGTACATAGTTTGGGGGTGGGCTTTTGGGAAAACAAAATAACTCTATTTTTGTGTAAATCCCTGACTCGGCCACATTAATTCCCTGCCTCCACAACAACTAGCTCAAAACAGGCATGGGGCATGGTAGGAGATGGAAAATGGTGTGAGACCTCACTCCCCAGAAACCTAGGACTCCTAGAGCTTTAATCTGCTGCTACATGAGCTAAGCAAAAGAGAGAAAAAACATAAGAATATGAAGAATCTGAGGGTTGTGTTTGTGTTCACTTACATTGATTCGGAGCTGGGCTTGATGCTTCTGAGAGGCAGGCTAGGAACTTCTAGGGACTGAAAGGGTAGGTGAGAGGCTGATGAAGTAGATTGCAGCTCCCTAGCAGGGAGTGATACAGGCATAGCTTGGGTGAGCGCTGCTGCAGGAAGTGCTCTATTTTTCAAAGCTTTAGTTTTGGCACCTGAAAAATAAAAGTGGGACAGACTGAACATATCAAGTAAACAGCCAAGGAAAGAACTTCATTGTTTACATGAAGTATTAGGATAAAGTATCAATATTCCACATACTACAGAGCAAATATGTAGCTCTGAACTTGTCTTATCATACAAGACTAGAGAGACTCTGCCTAGGAGAAGGTATTGTCTACAGAAAGCCTTGATAAAATATCTTTGCCAAGACATGAACAAGACACAAAACCTGTCAGTTCATAAAATCACAGAATCGTAGAATCAGTCAGGGTTGGAAGGGACCACAAGGATCATCTAGTTCCAGCCCCCCTGACTTGGGCACGGACACCCTAGCCTAGGTCGGGCTGGCTACAGCCTCATGCAGCCTGGCCTTAAACACATCCAGGGATGGGACCTCAACCACCTCCCTGGGAAACCCATTACAGGCTCCCACCACTCTCATGCTCAACAGCTTCCTCCTCACCTCCAGCCTGAACCTACCCATCTCCACCTTTGCTCCATTCCCCCTAGTCCTGTCACTACCTGTAGCCTAAAAAGTCCCTCCCCAGCTTTTTTATAGGCTCCCTTCAGACGATAAGGGAAGGCCACAAGAAGGTCACCTGGGAGCCTTCTCTTCTCCAGACTGAACAGCCCCAACTCTTTCAGTCTGTCCTCACAGCAGAGCTGCTCCAGCCCTCTGAGCATCCTCTCGGCCCTTCTCTGGACGCACTCCAGCACCTCCGCATCCCTCTTGTCATAGGGGCTGCAGAATTGGATGCAATACTGCAGGTGAGGTCTGATCAGAGGGAGAATCACCTCCCTTAACCTGCTGGCCACACTTCTCCTGATGCAGCCCAGGACCTGGTTGGCCTTCCAGGCTGCGAGTGCACACTGCTGGCTCACGTTGAGCTTCTTGTGCACCAGCACCTCCAAGTCCCTCTCCTCACCTCAGGGCTGCTCTCCAGCCACTCACTGCCCAGCCTGGATTTGTGCTTGGAATTGCCCTGACCCAGATGCAGGTCCTTGCACTTGGTCTTGTTGAACCTCATGAGGTTGTCTTGTGCCCACCTCTCCAGCCTGTCCAGATCCCTCAGGTGTTCATCAAGTTTATCAGGTTCATCAAGTATATAAGGTCTTGTGATTTAAAACTAAATTATCACTGAATTCTACATCTGCAGAATTTGACATGGTGAAAGTATTGCTGGAGTTTTCCTTGTTCAGAGACAGAGTATGAAGGGAAGGGATAAGAGTTGTTTTGGCACTGACTGAGAGGTGTACAGGTCTCTTTATGACTTCAAATATGTTTGTAACAAGATGTAAAAATGTTGGTCTTAATTTTCCAGCATACCCATCCTGTAAAAGTGGCAGTTGGAGAAGCTGCACAGAAGCTACACTCTCAAGAAACAGGTGCAGCCTTGAAAACATAATGATGCAGTGCACCAGGCACAGAAGCCATAATTACATGAGTGGGTTGGTGTGTGTATGTTGCACTGAACTCAGGCTCCAAGTACAAGCCACAATCAAACCATACTAAACCATAGATTTGAAGGATCATGTTGAGAGAAGTTGCTTTTTGGATGCTGTGATGTTAAAGCTGGAATTTTGTTCCATTTATCATAAGTGGATTAAAAGCTACTCAGAAAGAATTCATTCTCAGCTGTATGGAGGGAAGTGCAAAAAAATCTAAGGAAGAGGAAAGCAGAAAGAAAAAGCAAATCCACAGTTTGATTAAAGCCAATTACAACTGAAAAATCCCAAACCCTAACCCTTGTCTTCTGGAGACCTGCATACTGGAGATTGAACTGGCTTGATGGCTGCACTCAAAGAGTGGCTGTCAACAGGTCTGTGTCCAAGTGGAGGCCAGTGACAAGTGGAGTCTCCCAGGAATAAGTCTTGTGCAACATTTTTGTTGTTGCCATGGACAGAGGCATTAAGTGCACCCTCAGCAAGTTTGCTGAAGACACCAAGCTGTGTGGTGCAGCAGCCAGGCTGTCCAGAGGGACCTGGACAGGCTCAACAAGACCAAGTGCAAGGTCCTGCATCTGGGTTGGGGCAATTCCAAGTACAAATCCAGGCTGGGCAGTGACTGCCTGGAGAGCAGCCCTGAGAAGAGGGACTTGGGGGTGCTGGTGCACAAGAAGCTTAATGTGAGCCAGCAGTGTGCACTTGCAGCCTGGAAGGCCAACCAGGTCCTGAGCTGCATCAGGAGAAGTGTGGCCAGCAGGTCGAGGGAGGTGATTCTTCCCCTCTACCCTGCTCTGCTGAGACCTCATCTGGAGTAGTGCATCCAGTTCTGGAGCAGCCATTACAAGAAGGATGTGGATGTGCTGAAGCATGTCCATAGAAGGGCCACAGGGATGCTTGGAGGGCTGGAGCAGCCCTCCTGTGAGGAGAGACTGAAAGAGCTGGGGCTGTTCAGTCTGGAGAAGAGAAGGCTCCCAGGTGACCTCCTTCTTGTGGCCTTCCAGTGTCTGAAATGGGCCTACAAAAAACTGGGGGGGGGGACTTCTTGGGCTATAGGTAGTGACAGGACTAGGGGGAATGGAGCAAAACTGGAGGTGGGGAGGTTGGGACTGGACATGAGGAGGAAGTTGTTGAGCATGCGAGTTGTGAGAGCCTGGAATGGGTTTCCCAGGGAGGTGGTTGAGGCTCCATCCCTGGAGGTGTTTAAGGCCAGGCTGCATGAGGCTGTGGGCAGACTGACATAGGCTAGGATGTCCGTGCCCATGTCAGGGGGGTTGGAACTAGATGATCCCTGTGGTCCCTTCCAACCCTGACTGATTCTATGATTCTATGAAAACTTGTCAAGGAAAAGAAACTCTCACCATGTTTGAAAACAACAGCTTAAACACAGAACAACAAACATTTGGTAATGCTAATGTTGAGACTGAATGTTACAAAAGTACTGATGAAGCTTTCTTTAGCTGCTTGGGAGTCTGAAATTCTGTTATTGGGATAGTCAAGAGAATTGCTAAATAATAGAAAGACACCTGGAAATCAAAGTGAAATTACCATGCCTTGACAGGTGTTTTTTTTTTTTTTTTTTGCTTTGGCTTCATGCATGCCTGAAGCAACTTGTTAACACACATGTCAACAGCAGTGCATTTGAATCCTGATAAGTTTCTCCAGTACTTAAAGAGTTTTGAGTACTAAAAGTCTCAACACTGCTCATTACACAGGTGAATTATTTGGGTTTTATTTTATTTTATTTTATTTCAACTTTTTAAAGAACATTCATCACAGTATCACAGTATCACACAGTATCACAGTATTATCAGGGTTGGAAGTGACCTCACAGATCATCAAGTCCAACCCTTTACCACAGAGCTCAAGGCTAGACCATGGCACCAAGTGCCATGTCCAATCCTGCCTTGAACAGCCCCAGGGACAGCGATTCCACCACCTCCTCGGGCAGCCCATTCCAGTGTCCAATGACTCTCTCAGTGAAGAACTTTCTCCTCACCTCCAGCCTAAATTTCCCCTGGCGCAGCCTGAGGCTGTGTCCTCTTGTTCTGGCGCTGGCCACCTGAGAGAAGACAGCAACCTCCTCCTGGCCACAACCACCCCTCAGGTAGTTGCAGACAGCAATGAGGTCTCCCCTGAGCCTCCTCTTCTCCAGGCTAACCAATCCCAGCTCCCTCAGCCTCTCCTCGTAGGGCTGTGCTCAAGGCCTCTCCCCAGCCTCGTTGCCCTTCTCTGGACACGCTCAAGCATTTCAATGTCCCTCCTAAACTGGGGGGCCCAGAACTGAACACAGTACTCAAGGCAAAAATAGACCCTTAAAATCTAAGATATGCCAAGATCAAATATTTATGGGATCACATATATTTTTAGTCATATTTATTTTAATCACTTTAATCAAATACACAGCCAAAAATCAAGTGAAATGATCCTATCACTCAGTACTTAGGAGGCTACATTATAGTTAATGTGTGCTGGAGAGAGCCCAAAAGAGAAGAGATAGAAAACATGAATTCCTGAAGATATGGGGAAAATAGTGTTTTTTAAGGGAAATATGGTAAGACTGATTGTGGTGGAGGGGCAGCAGCCCCAAAACTGAGGCTTTTCTATGCCTCTGCATGCCCAGACATGCTCTTCTGCCAGGACCCACGAGGCAGCAGATAAGTTGCATAACACACACACGTCCAGCCCATGTACCCCTGAGGTCCGGGCAGGTAATCCCCTATTGAGAGGGTCCAGGCATGTCTCTATTGCCTATTGGGGCAAGGTTTGCCTTATGGCCAACCTGATTGGTCATGTTAGATGTCCAATGAGCCACAAATCTCAGCCCAGAGCCTATAAAGAGGGGTGCATAGTAGCACCACGTGTTCAGAGGTTCAAACTGCTCATTAGTTTAGAGCACATAGACTCAGCTCTGATCCACAGCAGCATCCTGCTGCCCTGACCCGCTTGCATTGGCCTAGACACAGGATCAGGCCTCACTCACTCGCAAGCATTGCAGAGGCTTAGACCTCATTCATTGATCTCAAGGTGCAGCCAAGCTATCTGCAAGCCCTCTGAGAAGCAGAGCACATTCATGCCTGCACCATACATATATGGGGAGCCAAGAACCCCCTGCCTAGCCTAGAGCTATCTTGATTCAGCTATGGAGTTAAATCTCCCTGCAGCACAGCATGGATATTGCCTGCCAGCTATTCTGTAACTCTGGAAAGACCCAGAGCCAGCAGACCCCTTTCCAGATGGTTTGCAAACCTGCGAAAGCAGCCTGCTAGCTGCCCAAATCGTGTCAAAAGCTACACGGATGAATCCTTCTCCTGCATCGGGAAAAACCTGCCAGCTGATCATCCCTGGACACACACAGCATCCAGAAGAAAGGCAGCACCGAGGCAGAGACTACCTTCACCCCAGAAGAGAAGGTTAGAGAGATACTGTTACCCCAGAGACTGGGAAAATCCTTATCAATTCCCCTTGCAAGCCGGGACAAATCTCCAGCTCCATCAAGTCCCCAGAGACTGGGCACACGCTGAGGCAGATTCTCGTAAGGGTGATTAATGATTAATACTTAAGAGCTCCACACATAAGTAAGCTTTAATTCTCTTGTAATATAAGTTGTCTCTATCTAAAGAGCACACACAGTTTCAGCCCTTGCTGGGCAAACACTAGAGTTGTTAAGAGGCATTAAGCCTAAGACATATTTCTCTCTGTCAATAATTGTTGATAATTTGATATTTCCACTTAATAATCAATCCCTGTAGATATCCCAAGCTATTTTCATAATCTTGCAAACGAACCCTGGATTTCAGAGTGGTTGGGGTGGTGTAAATTTGTAAATATTAATTTTAATAAATAATTTTATAAAAATAAAAACTGCCTCAAATTAATTTCTCACCTCCCCCTAACAGGGGAGGAATAGAGAAAACCCCTCCATGACACTGATGTAGAGCAAAATAAATACTTAAGACCCTGTTGAAGGAGAAAGGAATTTTAACCAAAAAAAAATTTATTAATTTCCATGGTGGACAAGGCAACAATCTTGAAAGGCATGGTGAGGGTAGAATTTCCACACCTTAGAGTCCATGTTAAAGAGTATGGGATAAAGTTATGCCACAAGTTCTAGAACAGTTGTTCTTACTCAACACACAGAGAAGGACAAAGCATTTGTCCAGAGAAGGGCACCAAGGCTGGTGAGGAGGCTGGAACACAGCCCTGTGAGGAGATGCTGAAAGAGCTGGGGGTGTGCATCCTGGAGAAGAGGAGGCTCAGGGCAGACCTTATTACTCTCTATACCTACCTGAGGGAGGTAGCAGGCAGGTGGGGGTTGGCCTCTTCTGCCAGGCAACCAGTGACAGAACCAGAGGACACAGCCTATCCATAAGGCATTGATACCACTGAATTTAACCAATATCAGAGAATACTTTTTGGTCACTTTAAAGACCTATCTTTTTAAATCTCATCTCAAGAATTTATTTATTTATTTATTAACTCCAAATTAATTTGTAGCTGTTGCTGTAATCCCTCCATTTTTTCCCCCAGCGTTGTAACAACCTGGCAGTGTAATTCTACATAGCAGTTACTTGTCTGTCACATACAGTGGTGAAAATTACAAGGGATTTTTCTTCTGGCTACACATCTACTGATCGCATAGAAGGGATTTCACTGTTTTCTCCAACTGTCATCCTTCATCCTGTTTTGGAAGTGCAGACAACTTAAGACCCATCAGTAAGAAGCCTTTATTCAAAACCTGTGTAACTATGTGAAGATTCTGTCAGGGTAAAATTCCAAGAGTGGAATAGGCTGACAACCAGCATACATTAGACTCTTCTGTCACACCATTGTCCTTACTTAACTGTAGGGTTGTTCATGGTGTCTGGATTTTTTCTCAAGGCATTGCATTACTTCATTTGGCAGCTATGTTTTACATTTCTTTATTCTATACATATATTTTTATCTGAGTGAGTCAAGATTACAAACAACTGTGCTCTTGCTATATGTGAAGTTCTAAGGACTGTGTGTTTGCTTTTAACTCTTCACAGTCTTTATTCCTCCACAGGACTTTGTCAGCTACAATCTCTTAGTGTTCTAAAATCCATGATAAAGATGAATAGCTCTGACACTCTAAGCATGCATCTGCAGTTGAATTGTTTTAAGCAGATTCTTCATCCAGTTCTGGAGCCCCCATTGCAAGAAGGATATAGACGTGCTGGAGTGTGTCCAGAGAAGAGCCATGAGGATGATCAGAGCAGCTCTGCTATGATGATAGACTGAAAGAGTTGGGGCTGTTTAGGCTGGAGAAGAGGAGGCTCCCAGGTGATCTTATTGTGGCCTTCCAGTATCTGAAGGAGAGGGACTTTTAAGCTATCAGGGAGTAACAGGACTAGGGGAAATGGAGCGAAGCTGGAGATGGGTAGGTTCAGACTGGAGGTGAGGAGGAAGGTGTTGAGCATGAGAGTGGTGAGAGCCTTGAATGGGTTGCTCAGGGAGGTGGTTGAGTTCTCATCCCTGGAGGTGTTTAAGGCCAAGCTGGATGAGACTTTGGCCAGCCTGCTCTAGGGTAGAGTGTCCCTGCCCATGGCAGTGGGGTTGGAGCTAGATGATCCTTCTGGTTCCTCTCTAAAGGTCTCCCTAGAGCCTTCTCCTCTCAAGATGGAGCAGCCACAAGTCTCGCAGCCTGTGTCCATAGAAGAAGTGCTCCAGCTCTCCAATCCTCTTTGTGGGCCTCTTCTGGACTCCCTTGATCAGTTTGAAGTCATTTTTGCCCTGGGGGCACCCACGAGAACAGGACACAGTACTCCGGATGTGGGGAGTGCTCATGAGAGTACAGTGGAAAAATCACCTCTCTCATCCTGCTGGTCACATTTCCTTGGATACAGCCAAGGATACAGTTATAGTCTAAAGCAAGTTTCAGGGCATGATGAGGAAAAGAGATCCATTCTTACTCTGCCAAACTCGTCAGTGCTGTCTTGAGATGGTGTATTACTCTGTCTTGAGATGCTGATACCAGAAATGCATGTCAAACTGATGGGACATCCAGGAGTTCCTGGAATCCTTACTGGAGTAACGCATGCAACAGGCAGTTCTTGGATGGATAGGAACCCTACCTACTTTGGCTAGGGCCTGTTCTTCCCTGTCCCTTTAAATATCATTAAATAAATTTGGCTTATGTAAGGGTGATATGGGCTCAGTGCTATCTGAAAGGATGTGAGATTTAACACGGCCAAGTGCAGGGCTCTGCACTTTGGCCACAACAACCCCAAACAGCACTACAGGCTGGGGATAGAGTAGCTGGAGAGCAGCCAGGAAGAAAGGGACCTGGGGGTACTGGTAGATAGTAGGCTGAAGATGAGCCAGTAGTGTGCCCAGGTGGCCAAGAGAGTCAATGGCATCCTGGCCTGGATCAGGAGCAGTGTGGCCAGTAGGACGAGGGAGGTTATTCTGCCCCTGTACTCAGCACTGGTCAGGCCACACCTTGAGTGCTGTGTCCAGTTCTGGGCCCCTCAATTCAAGAGAGATGTTAAGGTACTGGAATGTGCCCAGAGAAGGGTGATGAAGCTGGTGAGGGGCCTGGAGCACAGCCCTGTGAGGAGAGGCTGAGGGAGCTGGAGTGTTCAGCCTGGAGAAGAGAAGGCTCAGGGCTGACCTCATTGCTGTCTAAACTACCTGAAGGGAGGTTGTAGCCAGGTGGGGGTTGATCTCTTCTCCCAGGCAACCAGCAATAGAACAAGGGGACACAGTCTCAAGTTGTGCCAGGGGAGGTCTAGGTTAGATGTTAGGAGGAAGTTGTTGCCAGAGAGAGTGATTGGCATTGGAATGGGCTGCCCAGGGAGGTGGTGGAGTTGCTGTCCCTGGAGGTGTTGAAGCAAAGCCTGGCTGAGGCACTTAGTGCCATGGTCTAGTTCACTGGCTAAGGCTGAGTGCTAAGCCTGACTGGATGACCTTGGAGGTCTCTTCTAACCTGCTTGATTCTATGATTCTATTTATCACCTCTCTAAATACCAAAGTAATGCACTTCTTGGTATAAAGATGAAAAAAAGTTCTAATTATCTACCTGAAAGCAATAGAAACAGCCAAAGAGGAAAAAAAAAAAAAAAAGGAAACAAAAAACCCAAAACCCAAATTAAACATTTTTAGCACTTACACCTCTAGTTCAACATCCATTGACTGAAGATACAAACCCTGATGATTAATTCAACCTGTCTTGCAATAGAATGTGATTAATTTGCACAAAGCTTTTAACTGGCAACAGTGACAAATAATGAATTTGATCATCTCCCTTGAAGTGGGAAACTACCCCATCCTGGCAGAGGCTGATCCAGCTTCAGCTATTCATAATTATCTCACACCTAAGCTGGACTGCAGATGTAATGTATATCTGCTTTTAAAGTCAGTAGTGCTTAAAAAATTCCAGTTAGCTCAGAGCAGCTGTGTTGCATCTTATCAGCAACAAGCTGTCTTGCAAACAGATTAGCTTGGGCTCCATTCCTTATACAGTATAGACTTAACAGGAAAGATTTAACTGTTAATTATGTTGGTTTTGCTCTCAGGTTGTGGCATCTAGGCCATCCACTGCCTCAGCTCAGAAACTTCTAGTTGAAGGTTGCATACTAAACAAAACTGAAACTGAAGAGCAATGAATACCACATTACCTTCAGTTCCAAGTTCGTTCTGATTAGTTTATCACATTTTTATTTTAATAAAAAGGACTTTAGGATTTGCCAGGCAGTTACACAGTTGCAAGTTTTGCACTTTAAAGGAAGTATCCTCTTATAAAACAAAATGGTTCTGAGTTATGCTGCAACGGCAGCATCAGTTTTCAGTTTTACTGTAAAAGGCTTCACCACATCTATGTGCAAGATGTGGGAAGGTTTTTGGGTTTTACTGAGAGTTTGGGTAGAGCCTGCAACATCTGCAGCAGCTGATCACCCACTTCCTATTTTATTCATAACGTGCAGAGAACATTTTTGCTCTGCTCCACTTCCTTAACCTGCATATTTATTTAGATGAAAGCTACTGTCTCAAGTTTCACGGTTACAGTCCTTTGTAGTGGCTCAAAGCAAGCAGGTAAACATAGCATCACTGAAGCTCAGTGCTTTTGGACAGCAACAACAAACGGGCAAAGATTACTGGAGGCACTGCTCACACCTTTAAAACAAAGACCACAGAATTTATTATTACTATTATTATTATTATTTCAAACTTTTATTGCCTGTCTCTTCTTTCATTCTTCTTAAATTTTTATAGTTTTACTTTTCTTATCTTATTCTCATATTGGTCAGGCCACACTTTGAGTGCTGTGTCCAATTCTGGGCTCCTCAATTCAGGAGAGACGTTGAGATACTGGAATGTGCCCAGAGAAGGGCTACAAAGCTGGTGAGGGGTCTGGAACACAAACCTTATGAGGAGAGGCTGAGGGACCTGGGGGTGTTCAGCCTGGAGATGAGGAGGCTCAGGGCTGATCTCATTGCTGTCTACAACTACCTGGAGGGAGGCTGTAGCCAGGTGGAGGTTGGTCTCTTCTGCCAGGCAACCAGCAACAGAACAAGGGGACAGAGTCTCAAGTTGTGCTGGGGGAGGCATAGGCTGGATGTTAGGAGGAAGTTGTTGTCAGAGAGAGTGATTGGCATTGGAATGGGCTGCCCAGGGAGGTGGTGGAGTCACTGTCCCTGGAGGTGTTCAAGCAAAGCCTGGATGAGGCACTTAGTGCCATGTTCTAGTTGACTGGCTAGGGCTGGGTGCTAGGTTGGACTGGATGATCTTGGAGGTCTCTTTCTGTCTGGTTGATTCTAGGATTCTATCTCTCACTGTTACCACTTCCAGTCACAATCAATTGCAAAGTAGATTTTTAGCAATATATATCAACTTAGAGAATGGGGCACTTTCAGCCAGTTTGTATCATTCTTACTGAGATCTAAGATAAAATTATTGTTGTAATTTGTTTTCATATTATTTTGGGAGATATGGACAGGTTTCAGAATAATTGCAGCTTGGGTACAATGGAGCTACTTCTGTACTGTGACCTACCTATGCAAGCAAATGACAAAGGTTCATAAAAAATGCTTCTTCATGTGAACCAAAATAATGCAGGAAATAAAGTGATTTTAACAAAAATAAAACAAGGAAGAATAATTAAGCAGAATAATATTACCCAGTTCCATCAGTTTTACATTTTTTCTCTCTAGCAGTCACCTTCCATGCTAAATGTATGCACTAGTTTGAGCCTAGCTGGGATATTTTAGTGAGAAGAATTAGATTATAGGCTGTGAGAAGGAAACAGTGGTGATGTCTACTGCACTCATAGGCTTGCTGTAATGTATATAGACAAGAACATAAATATAGATAACAGAGTTGCTCTCTGGCTCTGGCTGAATGCACTTCTCTTCCTGACCTGCTGTCTGTGTAACTAATCCATCTGCTTCCTAACCTCCCTGGCCAATTCTCCACTCACCTTGAACATAAGGCAAAGTCTGGGATAAGATAGAGGAGTGGAAAGAAGGTGGAAAGGTGGTTGGGATCCCCTCCTGGGGACTCAGGTTTCTGAAAGGGCTGTTGAGTTTCTGCATTACTTTTTTAAACTTGTACATCTCTGTCTATAGCTGTATATATTGTAATATATGCTTGTATATTGTGCTAAGATGTAAATATAAAGCTTCATTCTTTAATTTCCATCTTGGCTGAGCCTAGTCTGGGTGACTTTCTTAAGTGTGGTGGATCAGGTAACACCCAAACCATCACACTGTACAGCTGTCTTAGAATCATAGAATCATAGAATCAACCAGGTTGGAAGAGACCTCCAAGATCATCCAGTCCAACCTATCCCCCAGCCCTATCTAGTCAACCAGACCATGGCACTAAGTGCCTCATCCAGGCTTTTCTTGAAAAACCTTTTTTAATCCTTCTTTTTGTGGTGTCAGCACTCCTTCAGAAAGACTCTTTTTCATGTATGGTGTAATCCTAAAGATGTTATTTAAAATCCATTGAGCACTGATCCTGCTGAAGAGTGGACACTGGTTTCTAATGCAGGGGAAAGAGAGAAAGGGCTGTCCTTAGAAGAGAGCTGAAGAGGTTTTGCATTTATTTTCACTAAAAACAACATGGAATCATAGAATCAACCAAGTTGGAAGACACCTCCAAGATCATCCAGTCCAACCTAGCACCCAGCCCTAGCCAATCAACTAGACCAAGGCAATGAGTGCCTCATCCAAGCTTTGCTTCAACACTTCCAGGGATGGTGACTCCACCACCTCCCTGGGCAGCCCATTCCAATGGCAAATCACTCTCTCTGTGAAGAACTTTCTCCTGACATCCAGCCTAGACTTCCCCTGGCACAACTTAAGACTCTGTCCCCTTGTTTTGTGGCTGTTTATCGAGATTTTGTAGTTGCTTTCAAGCAGATTCCACCAAGTTAAGTACTTGGCAGACCTGTGTGATCATAGTTTCAAATTTCAGGTAAATATATCAGGGACCAATAATAATAGACACCAATCTGACAGAAGCCTTGAGGGTCTTAAAATTTCCACAAGCACTCTCACTTCAACACATTGTTGCTGTTTAAAAATCAGCATTTTAGCTATGCATATCAAAGTTCTGGTGTTATGTTGCGCATTATTAGCATACTGTGATGAAGTCATAGTCCTGATCATTCCTCAACATGTATAGGGTTTTATGGTGTGTGTGATGTTTTGGGTGTTACAAGCCCCGCCCCCCCTTCCCTCCCCCTGCCCCCCCTTCCCCCCCCCCCCCCCCCCCACCCGCCCCCACTTTAGAAATCACCCAGAGCAGACTCAGCCAGCTCTGGAAATTGAATGAAGCTTATATTTACAGCTAGCATAATATACCAGCAGACATTTTATATAGATATATATATATAGAGAGAGTATGAGAGAGAGAGAGTTATATACAGAAATACACAAAGTTAAAGGTAATACAGAAACACAACAGCCCTCCAAGAAACCTGAGTTCCTAGGAGGGGCTCCCAACTGCCCTTCCACCTTCTCCCACCCCGCTGTACCTTAATCTTGACATTCTCTTGTGCCCAAGGAAGAATGAAGGGTTGGCCAGGGGGGTTAGGAAGCAAGTGGACTAATCAGAGAGATGGAAGGTGAGGTTAGAGAGAGAAAAATGCAGCCCACAGGCTGGACAGAGAACGACTAACTTATCTGTGTTTAGATTCTTGCTCTTATACCTCTCAGCAAACCTATGAGTGAAGTAGACATCACCACTGTTTCCCTTTCACAGTTTGTAATCTAGTTTTTCTCACCAAAACATTCTAGCTAGCTTCAAACTAGCACAGTGTGCTATGGTTCACCTGTGCAAGCAGAAGCATCACATCCTTACATACAGTTACCACCACACACCCCTGAAGAGTGTTGTTTGATAACATCAACTACTTTTAGTATCCTCTGTCTTAGAAACAGGTGGTTCAGCTCTAGTTACAATCTATTTTATCCACTTACACCTTAGTACTGAGTCGTTGTGTAACTTTGTCCAATCTAGCACTGAGGAAAAGAAAAAAATCTACATTGACCTTTGCAGTTCAGATTTTGCAGTAAACAGATGTGAACATCCTGTGACAAAAAAAAATCCTCTATTCTTCACAGCTTTGAAAGTCTCTGTTTCATCTTGTCATCAAGTATGAGCAACAGATGACTGGTTCTAAGGGGCTTTACAAAAACAGCTAAGACATAGACTTATAGAATCATAGAACTGTCAGGGCTGGAAGGGCTCCAACTCCCCTGCCATGGGCAAGGACACCTCACACTAGATCAGGTTGCTCAGAGCTCCATCCAGCCCAGCCTTAAAAGCATACAAGGATGGGGCTTTTACCACCTCTTTGAACAACCCATTCCAGGGTCTTACCACCCTAAGGCAGAAGAACTTCTTCACAGAATCCAGTGAATCTACCCACTTCTAGCTTTGCTCCATTCCCCCAGTCCCATGACTACCTGACGTCCTAAAAAGCCCCTCTCCAGCTTTGCTGTAGTCCCCTTCAGATACTGAAAGGCCACAAGAAGGTCTCCTGGGAGCCTCCTCTTCTACAAAGTAAACAGCCCCAACTCTCTCAGTTTGTCCTCATAAGAGAGGTGCTCCAGCCTTCTGATCATCCTTGTGGCCCTTCTCTTGATGCATTCCAGCACATCTAGATATTTCTTGTAATAGGGGGTCCAGAAAAGTATGTAGTACTCTAGGTGGGGTCTCACTAGAGTGGAGTAGAGGAGGAGTGCTGGCCACACTTCTATTCATAGAATCATCGAATCAAGGAGGTTGGAAAAGACCTCCAAGATCTTCCAGTCCAACCTAGCACCCAGCCCTATCCAGTCAACTAGACCATAGCACCAAGTGCCTCATGCAGTCTCTTCCTGAAGACCTCATCCAGTCTTCTCTTGAACACCTCCAGAGACAGTGACCCCACCACCTCCCTGGGCAGCCCATTCCAATGCCAATCACTCTCTCTGCCAACAACTTCCTCCTAACATCCAGCCTACACTTTCCAGGGCACAACTTGAGACTGTGTCTCCTTGTTCTATTGCTGGTTGCCTGGCAGAAGAGGCCACCCCCCACCTGGCTACAGCCTCCCTTCAGGTAGTTGTATGCAGCAATGAGGTCTGCCCTGAGACTCCTCTTCTCCAGGCTAAACAACCCCAGCTCCCTCAGCCTCTCCTCACAGGGTTTGTGTTCCAGGCCCCTCACCAGCTTTGTTGCCCTTCTCTGGACATGTTCCAGCACCTCAACATCTCTCTTGAATTGAGGGGCCCAGAACTGGGCCCAAGACTCAAGGTGTGGCCTGACAGGTGGCCAGCTCCAGAACAAGAGGACACAGCCTCAGGCTGTGCCAGGGGAAATTTCGGCTCGAGGTGAGGAGAAAGTTCTTCACTGAGAGAGTCATTGGGCACTGGAATGGGCTGCCTGGGGAGGTGGTGGAGTCGCCGTCCCTGGGGCAGTTCAAGGCAAGGTTGGATGTGGCACTTGGTGCCATGGTCTAGCCTTGGGCACTGTGGTAAAGGGTTGGACTTGATGATCTGTGAGGTCTCTTCCAACCTTGGTGATACTGTGATACTGTGATACTGTGATACCAGTGCTGAGTACAGGGGCAGAATAACCTCCCTTGTCCTGCTGGCCACACTGTTCCTGATGCAGGCCAGGATGCCATTGGCTCTCTTGGCCACCTGGGCACACTGCTGGCTCGTCTTCATCCTACTATGCAGCCCAAGATCTGGTCAGCTCTCTGGGCTGCAAGTGCACACTGTTGTCGCATGTTGAGCTTCTCGTACACCAGCACCCCCAAGTCCCTCTCCTCAAGGCTGCCCAGCCTATATCGGTGCCTGGGATTGCCCTGACTCAGATACAGAACCTACTGTCACTAGGAGTGGTGCTTGATTGTTAACTCCTTTATTCACTGAATCTTGTGGTAATGTTGATAATGCACTTGGCATTTTATATTTCTCCTTTTTGTGCCCTACCCAAATCAAATGGCCATGTCACTTTGTGGGTACAAAATAGAGTACAACCTCACAAGGACTGCAGATACTACCATAAACCAAATTAGAAATAGTGAGGATTATCTTGTATTTCTTCTTTTCTCCTGAGTTTGGCAGAGTTACCTGTTGTTTCTCCCAGAACAGTTCGAAATATTCTCCCTAGCTGAAGCCCCAGTACTGATCAGTCACAAAGTGCTCAGAAGTGTGCGGAGTGTGCCTTTAAAGGACTTTCAGTAGTAAGCTAGTTTGAGCCTAGCTGGGATATTTTGGTGAGAAGAATTAGATTATAGGCTGTGAAAAGGAAACAGTGGTAATGTCTGCTGCACTCATAGGCTTGCTGAGATGTATAAAAACAAGAACATAAATAGAGATAACAGAGTTGCTGTCTGGCTCTGGCTGAATACACTTCTCTTCCTGACCTGATGTCTGTGTAACTAATCTGTCTGCTTCCTAACCTCCCCAGCTAATTCTCCAAACTGTAAGGCAAAGTATGGGATAAGGTAGAGCAGTGAGGAGAAGGTGGAAGGGCGGTTGGGATGCCCCCTGGGGACTCAGGTTTCTAGGAGGGCTGTTGTGCTTCTGAATTACCTTTAACTTGTACATTTCTGTCTATAGCTGTATATATTGTAAATACCTGCTAAGCTGTAAATATAAAGTTTCATTCTCCGATTTCCAGATTGACTGAGTCTAGACTGGGTGATTTTCTTAAGTGTGAGGAGGTGGGTAGCACCCAAACCATCACAAGTAGATGCCCATCTGCTATCAATGACATGATTTTTTTTTTCTAGCAGAGCCCTTTTTGCACTTTGAGTGTTCATGATAAAAGAGTATCGTTAGTATTATTTTCTGAATCTAGAAAACACATGCACCTCATTGATTCTGAGCTGGCACACATTTGTTTTTCTCTCGGGGCAAATTGCTATAAAGGGATACAGAGAGAGCGGAATGGGCTGCCCAGGGAGGTGGTGGAGTTGCTGTCCCTGGAGGTGTTCAAGAAAAGCCTGGATGAGGCACTTAGTGCCATGTTCTAGTTGACTGGATAGGGCTGAGTGCTAGGTTGGACTGGATGATCTTGGAGGTGTCTTCCAACTTGGTTGATTCTATGATTCTATGATTCTATGACATAACACAGAAATTCAGTAGGCTTCCATAGATTCAGACACCCAGACAGGAGTTTACAATCATAGAATCAGAAAAAGGTTTAGGTTGGAAGAACTTCAAGGATTATTCAGTTCCAAACCCCCGCCATAGGCAGGGACACCTCCCACTAGAGCAGGTTGCTCAAGGCCTCATCCAACCTGGCCTTGAACACCTCCAGGGAGGGAGCAGCCACAGCCTCCCTGGACAACCTGTGCCAGTGTCTCACCACCCTCACTGGAAAGAACAATTTCCTAACACCCAATTTCAATATTCCCTCTGCCAGTTTAAACCCCTCATCCTGTCATTACAAGACCTTGTAAATAGTCCCTCCCCAGCCTTCCTGTAGCCCCCCTCAGATACTGGAAGGCCACTCCAAGATCTCCAGCCTGCAGATCCCCAACTCTCTCAGCCTGTCCTCATAGAAGAGCTGCTGCAGCCCTCTGAGCATCTTCATGGCCATTCTCTGGAGTCACTCCAACAGTTCTATGTCTTTCTTGTGTTGGAGGCTGCAGAACTGTACCAGGTGGGGTCTCACATGGAGAATACCAAATGCATCAATAGTCAGACTTCCCTCAGCAAGACATTCGCATCTGCAGCAGCTATAGAAAGCAAGGTTTCTCAGAGCCAGGTGAAGCTTTGTGATCCAAAGCAAGGCCTGCACCAAACTAGCGACGCTTAATATTCACACAGGCATGGTGAACCCTTTAAATCTCTCTCCCATGTATGACTAAGGCTGCTGCATCTGAGGAAGTTATTTCGTGCCCAGTGAGTATTTGTGAAAAAACAGTGAAGCAGCTTTCATGGGAAAGGACAACAGCCAAAGGAAAAAGAAAAGAGTGAACTGGTAATTCTGAGAAAGCTGATTCATTTAAATTGGGCAATACAAGGAATAATGCAGCTAAAACAGCTGCTATGTATAGAGCTATTCTCTTCTCAAAGGACAACACAAAGCATAACTTTTGCTCTAGTACAGATCAAAATCTCTGAAGGTTTGATCTCAGAAAGCTTTTTTGGACAGGAAAAACATTTCCATTTGCTCATTCTTCTTTTTTTTTGAGCCCTCGAATGCAACCACAAACTAAGCAACTAAGCAAGCTGCTGTTCATCAGGACAAAGTAATTAGCAGGAAGAATTTGTGCTGTGGGGGTGGCATCCTCCTGAAATGAGTTAGGTTCTTGATATGACAGTTTAGAAAATATGAAAACAATTCAGTTTAAGTGCCTTTCCAAATCATGTAGGTGTTTTCCTTCATGTTTAATGTTCCAAGAAACTCAGCAGCAATGAATATCTTTTGTTCAGCTAAAAATGAGATTGTTGAGGATTCACTCTAGAACACCTGGCCTGTCCATCAGAACTATTCTGTGGAGAGTTCTGGCCACAAGGAAATTGGCTGCATTAATGTGGTGGTTTGGCTGTTACCCGCCCCCCCACACTTTAGAAGGTACCCCAGCTAACTCACACGGGCTCTGGGAATATAAATGAAGCTATTTATTTTACAGCTAGCACAACATACAAGCAGATATTTACAATATATACAGTTATATACAGAAATATACAAGGTAAAAACAATACAGAAGCACAACTCCCCTCCCAGAAACCTGAGTCCCCAGGAGGGGCTCTCAACCACCCCTGCACCTTCCCCCTGCCCCTCTCAACCTTACCCCAAATCCTAGGAAGAAAAAGAGGTTCAGCCAAGAGGTTAAGGAGCAAGGTTAGTGGCAGTGAGGTTAGGGAGATGTAGTTCAGTCTGAAGCCAGAAGCAGAGTGAGAATATGGCAAAAAGTGTTATCTAATGTTTACTTTCTTGTTCCCATACCTCTCAGCGAGACTGTGAGGGAAGGAGACATAACCTTTGTTTTCCTTTCACAGCCTATCATCTACTTTTTCTCACCAAAACATTCTACCCTGCTTCAAACTAGCACAATTAATTAAAGCCAAACAAGACATCAATGTCTACAAGTCAGCCCTAGAAAGGAGGGATGAAGTTCAGGACTTCTATGACAATGTTTGTATGGATGTAGTCTCCAAATCTTTCAGTCTTGCCCTGATTCAAAGGCTGTTAAGTATTATGGAATCAATGAGGTTGGAAGAGACCTCCAAGATCATCCAGGCCAACCAATCATCCAGCCCTGTCCAATCAACTAGATCATGGCACTAAGTGCCCCATCCAGGCCTTTCTTGAACACCTCCAGAGATGGTGACTCCACCACCTCCCTGGGCAGCCCATTCCAATGCCAATCACTCTCTTCGGCAACAACTTCCTCCTAACATCCAGCCTAGACCTCCCCTTGCACAACTTGAGACTGTGTCCCCTTGTTCTGTTGCTGGTTGCCTGGCAGAAGAGACTGACCCCCACCTGTCTACAGCCTCCCTTCAGGTAGTTATAGACTACCTGTAGAGAAAAGCATTTCTGACCCTTCAGTTCTACTTAGTTCAGTGTGTATTTTGCAGTTATGTTTGGAGAACAACCTGTGGCACCACACTAGATAGCTCCATCCTGAACTCCTATTTTCAGTGTGTTTCATATAGCCCAGTGGCTGCACTAGTGCTGGATAGTAACAACTGGACATTCTCTTTCTAGCAAAAGCTCTGGAATTATCCTTTCAGCCCTGTTCAAAGCATTAATTTTAAATGCACAGGATAAGTATTTCTAACCTCTAGCTTTAAAATGAGGATGAAATAATGCCTTGTGTCTATAACTACAAGGATACCAGGAAAAAAAACACATGGAAGAAACAAACAAATAAAATCAATCCTCTGCTGATTACCTAAGAATAAACTTAACATAAAAAAAAAAAAAAAAACTAACCAAACAAACAACATCAACACACCCAATAACTTATAGTTTGGGTTATTTCCAGCCTTTACCTGGACTTCTCAAAGCTCTAGCTAGCAAAGCTCTAATTTTCATTTAACCAAAACATTTGCTGGTGTTGTTTCCTGAAAATGCTGCCTTTCCATTTTAAGACTGTGCTGGGCACTCAAGTAAAGGCAGACATATAGAGAAGAGACAGCTGCTCAGACTGCTGTATGTTGGTATGTCTCTTTGAAAGAGATACTCAGATTTACACTATTTAAGGATATGGTCTTGATCGTGGATTGTTGAGAACATTCACATTACTGTAGGGTAATCAGAAACTGTAGGATAACCAGAATATAGCAGCTGGCAAGAAAGTACCTTTTGTGTTACTAGTATGCTCCTTATTATTGAGCAGAATTAATAGTAACAGAATATATACTTGCATACACACTCTACGTTTTCAGTGTCACTTTTTGTCTCTAAAGAAAATCAAGGTGTTAGGTGATAGGTTGGGCTCAATAACCTCAACAGTCTTTTCCAACCTGGATAATTCTGTGATTCTGTGAATTCATCAGGTCATAATCCCTGAGTCTTCTGTCTCAAGAACACCAGTCCTACATGTATTCAAAACCACTGAAGGTTCAAGCCATTCTGCATTCTAAGTATGGAAAGCAAAAGGACAAATCCTGTTTCAATTAAATTAAGTGAACATATCTGATGTATCACAGTATCACAGTATCATCAGGGTTGGAAGATCATCAAGTCCAACCCTTTACCACAGAGCTCAAGGCTAGACCATGGCACCAAGTGCCACGTCCAATCTTGCCTTGAACAGCTCCAGGGACGGCGACTCCACCACCTCCCCGGGCAGCCCATTCCAGTGTCCAATGACTCTCTCAGGGAAGAACTTTCTCCTCACCTCGAGCCTAAATCTCCCCTGGCGCAGCCTGAGGCTGTGTCCTCTCGTTCTGGCGCTGGCCACCTGAGAGAAGAGAGCAACCTCTTCCTGGCCACAACCACCCCTCAGGTAGTTGTAAACAGCAATAAGGTCACCCCTGAGCCTCCTCTTCTCCAGGCTAACCAATCCCAGCTCCCTCAGCCTCTCCTCATAGGGCTTGTGCTCAAGGCCTCTCACCAGCCTCGTTGCCCTTCTCTGGACACGCTCAAGCATCTCAACATCCCTTTTAAACTGGGGGGACAAGCCACCCCTGGAGGTGTTTAAAACACAGTTGTACTTGGTGATTTTAAAGGTATTTTCCAACCCCCTAAATTAAATGATCCCGTGATTCAGAGCATGTATTTTCAGCTATGTTTGGCATCTAACACATTGAACCACACCATTGTTCATCTCTCTTTCCCACTGACTACACTGAGTCCTAAGTCTGATCTATTTCAGTAAATGTAAGAGAAATGGCTAATGTAGATTATTGTAGATAAAATGCTGCTCATTATAGAATCATAGAATCAACCAGGTTTGAAGAGATCTCCAACATCATCCAGTCCAACCTAGCACCCAGCTCTAGCCAATCAACTAGACCATGGCACTAAGTGCCTC